>NC_060066.1:94736258-95046008 GCF_922984935.1 Meles meles
AGCCACATTGGGAAGAACTGGAATGGCACGTTAATGGGACTTGGTTTTGAGCATGTGGTCTGGGCTTGGAGCAGGTGAGCAATGGGACAGACGGATACCTCAGCTAATTTTGGAGACAGTACAGTGGAGGTAGGAAAGGGAAGAAGGCTCAGGGCAGGGCTATCAGCCAGAAAGGACAAGATGGCCCAGAACTGAACTAAGATGGAAGGAAATGAGGGGCAGGCAGGAGAGATATTTCAGAGTCAGAGAGAGAGGGAAATACAGAGGGGACGTCAAAGGGGACAGGGGTCCTGACCTCAATATCAAGAGGCTGGAAAGAGCCAGCAATCTGAAAGCCTCTCCCCTTCATGGGTCTCATTCCCCATGTCAGTGTGAGCTCAGCTGCAGGGGCAGGAATTCACCCCTTTCCAGACACTTTTCGTGATTCCTACAGTGTCATTTCATTAGACCACAAAGCATCAATGAATTGACTAAAAATCTACAAGCAGAGACAAAACTTGTCTTGCTTGCCAGTATGTTTGCTATTTTAAGGTTTGAGGAATTTATCCTCTTACTGGTAGGATGCTTCTTATAGTTTTCCTTCTCTACTTATCAAAATGCAAGGGAAAAAAATACCTGCTGACATTTTCCTCTTATATTTCTATTCCAAGAGGGGGTAGGGGGACCGAAATGTGACAGAAAAAAAGAAAAAGTGACATAGCTTTATTTTTCTCTGAAAATAAAGAGATGAATCTTGGCTTCATTGATGCTGAATCCTCCATGTCAAAGAAGGCATCAGCGAGATGCATGTGACCGCATTCACAAGATACGCTGACAATTCCAACAAGGGCAACAGGACACTTCAGAGGATGGACGAGGTCAGAAGCACCCCTGAGGTCACCTCCATTCTACTACAGGCAGTGACATGGCATGAGGATGACAGAAGTCTGTGCGTCAACCCAACTGGGACACAAGGTGCCCAGATACTTGGTTGAATGAGTATGTACCTGTAGGGATGTTTCTGGATGAGACTCACTTGAGTGGATAGACTGAGTAAAGCAGATCGCCCTCCCCCACAATGTGGGTGGGCCTCATCTGGTTTGTCAAAAGCCTGAATACAACAAAAAGGTAGAAGGGAGGATCTGATCTCTGTCAACTGAGACACCCGACTTTCCCTCCCCTCACTCTGGAACTTATACCATGGACTCCCCTGGGTCTCCAGCCTGCAGATGACAGATGTGGGACTTCCCAGCCTCCATAACACTTCCCTACAACAAACCTCCTTCAAAAGGAGATGGAGATAGAGAAAGGGAAAGAAATCTATTTATTCTGTTTCTCTGGAAGACCCAGACCAACATGAGGCATCTATGACTAACAAATTGTACCTGGTCAAAACAAAAAACTCCAAATTAAAATGAGGAATATTTAAGTATTTCAGACACACAATGTTTGAATATGTCTTAGTATCCTGAATTAAAAGGTCCTAGTGATGCAGTCTCTTTATCATTAACTCACAGTATCTAAACACCTTTTGGGGAAAGGTCCGAAGGGCAGACAGAGCTCTTCAACAGCTGAATGCCTCACACTGAAATCACTCTGGAAAAGGCATGTGGAAATAACACTGGGGATTAACAACTAAAGCAGTCTGGTCCTGTGCTGGTGAATTCTGAGAGGAAAAAAAATACCTGAAGGAGAAATCAGATAAGCAAAATAGGCCATACGAGCTGGAGTATGTGCCAGTGGGGAAACGGCAGAGCCACTTCTGACTGGGTAATGCGGCCACTGTGAAGTTCATATTGAAAACTGGACCTCTACACACACACACACACACATACACACACACACACACACACACACACACACACACACACAGCTACATGATGTGCATGGGACTCCCATCACTTCTGTGGGAAATTCACTTTAAACCAACTTCTAAACAATATAGATAGAACCTTATTTCAACTTTCCACAAAATATAGGTTTATATGATTGTAATCCTTCTCATATAAGAGCTACAAATACAAATTCACTAACAGGAACTAGAAAAAAAATCTTCATTAAGTGAAATAACTGAGTTGCTAGATAGCCAGTCTAACCCCTCAAAGATGGGTGCCACTTTGGCCAAAACATTATATAAAGTTTTACATGGTTACACACGATTTGTGCTGTAGGTTAGAACAAAGTCCTCAAAAGCTACAAAGAACATCCCTGACCAGTCACATTCAGAACCAACACAAAGATTTCCCTTCTTCTCTCATGGTCACTAAACAAGAACAAAATGTCTTGGGAAGAACAACATCAGATTCACAACATTCCAATTAATGACAACATTCCAATTAATCACATTCCAATTAATCACAACATTCCAATTAATGATCATTTGAATGAGCACAGGCCAGGGACAGATTAAAAGAATTTTTTAAATCGCCAACTCATAGTCAAGAGTACAACAGTACAATTAAGTACAATTTCACCTTGTTTTAACCATGGAGTCAAGGCACAGAAGTGCTGTCAGGATTCACTGGTATTTCTCAACACTTCTGAGTTCAGTTTCTGTCTGTTTCTGACCACCTATGGAAGCAATGGTGCTACAGTAGCCAGAGAAAGAAAGACAACAAATAGTTTGCACGTGTAGGTGAATAGACACAAGCATACACCTATGATTGCAGAGTGTGTCTGCACAACGATATGAAAGTGGGTCCTTACAAAAAAAAAAAAAAAAGAAAGAAAAAAAAATTTTTTTAAAGGAAAGAAAAGAAGTCCTTACATTTTATTCACTTAACTTTACTCAAAGACCACAGTCGAATAGTGAGGAGCACTGTGACAGCTTAAAAGCCTGGAAAGGAATATATAAATATTATTTCTAAAATGGGTATGATTTCCTTTTGCGAAATATAAATGCATCCAAATGCCCTGAGCAGAGTCATTATAGTGAGATGTGGCCTCATAAGTAACATGATCTGGCTCAGATGCAGGGGTGAGAGCCCTCAGTCCAGACTGCTGACTGCACAAGTCTATCAGATGGCAGGTTACGGCCCCAGTTTCAGGGCGGGGCTCTGGAACATCCAGGGCAGTCTGACAAGCACTGGTTGCTTTTTACAGTGGGTCTATTTCTCTACCTTGTTTCCTCTTGTGGTTTTGATAGGACTAGTTGCCTGAGGGATATCTGGGTGGCTCAGTCAGTTAAGCGTCTGCCTTTGGCTCAGGTCATGATCCCAGGGTCTTAGGATCAAGCCCACATGGGGCTCCTCGCTCAGTGGGGAGCCTGCTTCTCCCTCTGTCTGCCGCTCCCCCTGCTTGGGCTCTCTCTCTCTGACAAATAAATACAATCTTTTAAAAAACTTAAAAAAAAAAAAAAAAAGGGAGGACGATGACGATGACGACAAGGAGGAGGTGCCTGAGAGCTGGCATCTCATGGACCCGGGAGGCCTTGGGTGACATTTGGCTTGAGGATGAAGCTAGTGACGCTCTCTGAAAGGCCAGGGTGAACCAACGAGCATGTCCTACCCCCAAGAAATCCTTGTTTTTGAATACAAACTCTGGCTCTCCTCTGACTCTCTGTCCCCAAAATATGTGACCAAGGACTGTTTGAAGCTGCCCGCTGGACTTCAGGTACCCCACTGGAGAGCGAGTCAACCCACAGCACAAACGCCAAGGTGAGGGCAGAGTTCTGCTTGAGTTCTGGCCTTTTTGCTGTGCCTTCAAGATCCCAGGAAGGCAAAGACCTCCTAACCAGCAGGTCACCCTCAGACCCCACTGGGTAAGTACTTAAGAGGCCCTGAAAGGGACCTGGTGTGGCTCTAGGCAATGTGGATTCGGCAGCTGCCGTGACAGAGTCCCTTTCAACCTGGAGAAGGCACTTTCTTCATGGAGACAAATTATACTGTTCTAGTTCGACATGGGGGCTCTGAAGAAAATAAAGCAGGATGACGGGAAATAGGGTGGCTGGAGAAGGGGCTGCCTTAGCTCCCGGGATCAGGGTGAGTCTCCGAAAAAGTGGCTTTCAGCCTGTGACCTGTATGATGAGGACATAAAGGAAGTCTGCAACACAGTAACACATAACAGCAACTAGCCTTGGTGAAGTGCCCCCCGTTTTGCAAGCACCATCTTACTGAACCCTCCCAGCAACCCTATGAAGCAGGTACAACACGAAGTAGGTTATCCCCATTTTACAGACCAGGAAACTGAGGTTCCAGAAGCCTCCATAACTCACTCACGTTCACACAGAACCAGTCTTTGCACCCAGACAGACTCACCTAGAGAACTTATTCTCAGTGCCTCAGTAACGGGCTGGCCTTCAACTAAGTGTTTGGCCTGGAATCCTCATGGCCCTGACTGAGCCCTCACCATGGCCTCACTCTGCCCTGATCCTGGTATCACAGAAATAGAGCTAGTAATTCCCCATTCTGAATGTGCACACAGTGTCCATGACTCCCCTTGAACCTGACAAATATGGACCATCACAGTTTCCTCGATCTCTGACACCAGTGGGTCTGTAGTGCATGTGGGGGCAACAGAATGAATGTCTGTGAAGGCCTTCTCTACACATTTTTGAAAGTATCAGAAAGACTACCGATGCTGGATGCAATTGTCTACACCAGCTCCTAATCCTGAGGGAGGGAATTCCATTACGTATGACCTGCAGGTCTCTCCAAAAAATAGGATTTAACTTGGATCACTGATAAACAAACAGAAATAAAATACAAACCGGACCGAGCTCCAGAATATACTGTATTTCACCAATTCTAAGACACATCTATTTTCCCATTTTAATATCTGAAATCAGGATTCGCATGTCAAAGCTTAACTGACAGTATGTTTTCTTTTTTGGTGTTAGTACGATAAAGATGCATCTTAAGAGCAATAATGGGTTTGGTAAGGAGAAATTCAAAATTGTGCCAACCTCGGGTTCCCCCCTCCCATTTCCTTTCTTTCCTTCCAGTCCACCTGGCTGGTCACCATGACAGCTTTTTGTCTTCCCACTTCTACTCTTTTCTGGCAATCCATTCTCCAAAGCAGGCCATGTGAGCTGCCAGATTGCCCACTAGAGCCTGGTCCTCCTGTGTCACATCCTCAGCAGCTCCTACGGCTTTAGAATGAACAGAAATTCCTCCCTTCCCCCCACCCCCTGGGGTCTGCAAGGCCTTACTGACCTGCTTCCTCTGATGCTATCTCTTGTTCTTCACAAAGGCAGGTTCTGCCTGCCTCAGGATCTTTGCATAAGCTGGCTGTCCTCTCTACAGAGAGACCCTGCAGAGATTGCCTCTCCCCTGCCGCCATGTAAGTCTCAGCTCAAACAACCTCCACGGAGCCCTCCCAGACCACCCAACCCAGCTGGGAATGCCACCCTCATTCCTGACTGCACTTACTACTGCTTCAAACTAGCTTTTCATGGGTGGCTCAGTTGGCTAAGTATCTGTCTCTTGATTTTGGCTCAGGTCATGATCTCGGATCATGGGATTGGCCCCATGTCGGGCTCTGTGCTCAGGAGGGAGTATGCGTTGAGGATTCTCTCTCTCCCTCTCCCTCTGCCCTGCACCTTGAGTGTACCCACATGCACACGAGTGCTCTCCCTCTTTAAAATAAATAAATAAATCTTAAAAAAAAAAACCTAGCTTTTCATTTATTTATAACTTTTTCCTCCACTTGATACCATAAAACCTCAAGGGGGCAAGAACCGAGTCTTTCTTGGGCACTGCTTATCTCTAGTACCTAGGCACACAGTGAATCCTCTAAAAATATCCATTTAACATAATAATCATAATAGAAGAAATTACCAAACAATATTCTTCTCATAGTTACTTTCTTTTCATTAAGTTCCAGACAATGATACCAAAAAAAAAAAAAAAAAAAAAAAAAAAAAAAAAAATTCTGGCAATGATTATTTTGAAGCATATCTGTGATTCCTCCTGAAAAAGACCCCCCCCCAAAAAAAAGAAAGAAAAGAAAAGAAAACAAACTTCTAGTGGAGCTTTTGAAGAGCAAATGCTCTGCCTTACAATAAAACCATTCAAAAATTTCTCATATGCTTCTAAATGTATCTTTAAAAGCTTTATCTGGAGCTGGACAATTTCAAAACCCATTGATCTTGCTTGGACGTATAAAACATAGCACGGAATTCTTATAATTCTAGAAACCTGCCTGCCAAATGACATACTGTTTCCTTTTGCTTACTATTCACCTTTGAACTTCCCTCTGAAGTGTTGACCATTTTAAAATCCCAGCTTTTGTGCTAGTTCCAGTTTAAAATTGTTTATTCATCCACATGTTCACTATTTTTGTCACCAAACATACTGGAAAGAGGAAGTATATTGCTTCATCTACTAACTACTAAAGTTTCAAAAAAAAAAAAACCCAAAAAACAAAAAAAACAGCCTTATTTCTTTGAATGCTGTGTTCTTATGTGACTCTCCTTATGGGAATTGAAATGTTAAAAACATAAACATGACATGCAGTTCCCTTTCACAAGAAGGAGGAAACCTAACGTGTCATAATAGGAATATGCATGTTTTAAGGTCATTAACCTTGTACCACAAGAGATCATCTAAAAAACAAACCCAGGCTTAAAAACAGGAGGAAAATGTATTCTGCAAACATTTTGAAGACTTGCCCATACCTTCATTATCTGTAGTTCATTGTGTGGGTGATGACAACCACAAGCAATGAGAAATGGTACTTCTTACCACTTTCTCCAAAACCTTGCATGTGAATGATCCTGTTAACTTATCCTTTCAGACTTCAGAATGCTTCAATGCCACCTTTAGTTTCTTAGGTAAACATTTTGGGTAAAATCTGTGTTCTCTTCTGAACAATTCCCCAATACTACTCTTTTGTATTTCTCGAATGCTTCCAATACAAAAATGACCACTAAAATTTAAACCAAGCTCTAGCTAAAGTGTACAATTAAAAAACAAAATGAATACATCAAAAGGAGTTTGATCTGGTGTTTCATTAGTCAACGTAATGTATTTAATTATTTGATGTAATTAAGTGATGGAAATGAATAAAGCTCCTTTAACCCAAGGGAAGGAAAGTCAGTGGGTACAGGGGAGGCTAGTACTCTCACCAGATCACCTGAGCAAAAAAGCCAAAAACGGGGGGTGGAATCAAGATGGCGGAGAAGTAGCAGGCTGAGACTACATCAGGTAGCAGGAGATCAGCTCGATAGCTTATCTAAACATTGCAAACACCTACAAATCCAACGGGAGAGCGAAGAGAAGAAGAACAGCAACTCTAGAAACAGAAAATCAACCACTTTCTGAAAGGTAGGACTGGCGGAGAAGTGAATCTAAAACGACGGGAAGATAGACCGCGGGGGGAGGGGCCGGCTCCCGGCAAGCGGCGGAGGAACGGAGCACAAAATCAGGACTTTTAAAAGTCTGTTCCACTGAGGGACATTGCTCCAGGGGCTAAACCGGGGTGAAGCCCACGCGGGGCTAGCGTGGCCCCAGGCCCCACAGGGTCACAGAAGGATCGGGGGTGTCGGAGTGTCGGAGAGCTCGCAGCTATTAGAACGGAGAAGCCGGCTGCCAAGACAGAGCCGAGGACTGAACTCTCAGCTCGGGGTTACCTTGAACTGGTCGCGGGCTGGGTGAGCTCCGAGCGCGGCTAGAGGCTGGGGATACGGGAGTGATTGGGTGCTGTCCTCTGGGGGCGCACTGAGGAGTGGGGCCCCAGGCTCTCGGCTCCTCCGGGCCGGAGACGGGGAGGCCGCCATTTTCATTCCCGTCCTCCGGAACTCTACGGAAAGCGTTCAGGGAACAGAAGCTCCCAAAAGCGAACCTGAGCCGATTACTTAGTCCGGCCGCTGGTAAGGGCGGTGCAATCCCGCCTCGGGCAAAGACACTTGAGAGTCACTACAACAGGCCCCTCCCCCAGAAGATCAACAAAATATCCAGCCAGAACGAATTTCATCTATCAAGGAGAAAGCAGATTCAATTCCTAAGACAGCAGAGCAATTCCAGAGGAGGAGAAAGCAAAGCACGGAACTCATGGCTTTCTCCCCATGATTCTTTAGTCTTGCGGCTACTTCAATTTTTTTTTCTTTTTTCAATTTTTTTTTCTTTTTTCAATTTTTTTTTTCTTTTTTCTTTTTTCTTCTTCTGCTAAATTTTTTAAAACTTTTACCCTTTTCTTTTTTAACATTTTTTGACTAGTTCATCTAAATATATATATTTTTTTTTCTTTTTTGTATTTTTTTATTTGTTTTATTTTTTAAATTTTTTTCTTTCTTTTTTTTTTCCTCTTTCTTTTTTTTTTTTCTTTTTTCTTTTTTTTCTTTTTTTTTTCAGAAGCTGTTTTATCCCCTTTCTCCCCCCCACAATTTGGGGTCTCTTCTCATTTGGTTACAGCGCATTTTTCCGGGGTCTTTGCCACCCTTTTAGTAGTTTATTTGCTCCTTCATATCCTCTTATCTGGACAAAATGACAAGGCGGAAAAAATCACCACAAACAAAAGAACAAGAGACAGTACCGAAGGCTAGGGACCTAATCAACACAGACATGGGTAATATGTCAGATCAAGAGTTCAGAATGACGATTCTGAACATTCTAGCCGGGCTCGAAAAAGGCATGGAAGATATTAGAGAAACCCTCTCTGGAGATATTAAAGCCCTTTCTGGAGAAATTAAAGAACTAAAATCTAACCAAGTTGAAATCAAAAAAGCTATTAATGAGGTGCAATCAAAAATGGAGGCTCTCACTGCTAGGATCAATGAGGCAGAAGAAAGAATTAGTGATATAGAAGACCAAATGACAGAGAATAAGGAAGCGGAGCAAAAGAGGGACAAACAGCTACTGGACCATGAGGGGAGAATTCGAGAGATAAGTGACACCATAAGACGAAACAACATTAGAATAATTGGGATTCCAGAAGAAGAAGAAACAGAGAGGGGAGCAGAAGGTCTATTGGAGAGAATCATTGGAGAGAATTTCCCTAATATGGCAAAGGGAACAAGCATCAAAATCCAGGAGATGCAGAGAACCCCCCTCAAAGTCAACAAGAATAGGTCCACACCCCGTCACCTAATAGTAAAATTTACAAGTCTTAGTGACAAAGAGAAAATCCTGAAAGCAGCCCGAGAAAAGAAGTCTGTAACATACAATGGTAAAAATATTAGATTGGCGGCAGACTTATCCACAGAGACCTGGCAGGCCAGAAAGAGCTGGCATGATATATTCAGAGCACTCAACGAGAAAAACATGCAGCCAAGAATACTCTATCCAGCTAGGCTATCATTGAAAATAGAAGGAGAGATAAAAAGCTTCCAGGACAAACAAAAACTGAAAGAATTTGCAAACACCAAACCAGCTCTACAGGAAATATTGAAAGGGGTCCTCTAAGCAAAGAGAGAGCCTAAAAGTAGTAGATCAGAAAGGTACAGAGACAATATACAGTAACAGTCACCTTACAGGCTAATAATGGCACTAAATTCATATCTCTCAATAGTTACCCTGAATGTTAATGGGCTAAATGCCCCAATCAAAAGACACAGGGTATCAGAATGGATAAAAAAACAAAACCCATCAGTATGTTGCCTACAAGAAACTCATTTGAGACGCGAAGACACCTCCAGATTTAAAGTGAGGGGGTGGAAAACAATTTACCATGCTAATGGGCATCAGAAGAAAGCTGGAGTGGCAATCCTTATATCAGATCAATTAGATTTTAAGCCAAAGACTATAATAAGAGATGAGGAAGGACACTATATCCTACTCAAAGGGTCTGTCCAACAAGAAGATCTAACCATTTTAAATATCTATGCCCCTAACGTGGGAGCAGCCAACTATATCAACCAATTAATAACAAAATCAAAGAAACACATCAATAATAATACAATAATAGTAGGGGACTTGAACACTCCCCTCACTGAAATGGACAGATCATCCAAGCAAAAGATCAACAAGGAAATAAAGGCCTTAAATGACACACTGGACCAGATGGACATCACAGATATATTCAGAACATTTCATCCCAAAGCAACAGAATACACATTCTTCTCTAGTGCACATGGAACCTTCTCCAGAATAGATCACATCCTGGGTCACAAATCAGGTCTCAACCGGTATCAAAAGATTAGGATCATTCCCTGCATATTTTCAGACCACAATGCTCTGAAGCTAGAACTCAATCACAAGAGGAAAGCTGGAAAGAACCCAAATACATGGAGACTAAACAGCATCCTTCTAAAGAATGAATGGGTCAACCAGGAAATTAAAGAAGAATTGAAAAAATTCATGGAAACAAATGATAATGAAAACACAACAGTTCAAAATCTGTGGGACACAGCAAAGGCAGTCCTGAGAGGAAAATATATAGCGGTACAAGCCTTTCTCAAGAAACAAGAAAGGTCTCAAGTACACAATCTAACCCTACACGTAAAGGAGCTGGAGAAAGAACAAGAAAGAAACCCTAAACCCAGCAGGAGAAGAGAAATCATAAAGATCAGAGCAGAAATCAATGAAATAGAAACAAAAAAAACAATAGAAAAAATCAATGAAACTAGGAGCTGGTTCTTTGAAAGAATCAATAAGATTGATAAACCCCTGGCCAGACTCATCAAAAAGAAAAGAGAAAGGACCCAAATCAATAAAATCATGAATGAAAGAGGAGAGATCACAACTAACACCAAAGAAATACAGACAATCATAAGAACATACTATGAGCAACTCTACGCCAACAAATTGGACAATCTGGAAGAAATGGATGCATTCCTAGAGACATATAAACTACCACAACTGAACCAGGAAGAAATAGAAAACCTGAACAGGCCCATAACCAGTAAGGAGATTGAAACAGTCATCAAAAATCTCCAAACAAACAAAAGCCCAGGGCCAGACGGCTTCCCAGGGGAATTCTACCAAACATTTAAAGAAGAACTCATTCCTATTCTCCTGAAACTGTTCCAAAAAATAGAAATGGAAGGAAAACTTCCAAACTCATTTTATGAGGCCAGCATCACCTTGATCCCAAAACCAGACAAGGATCCCACCAAAAAAGAGAACTACAGACCAATATCCTTGATGAACACAGACGCAAAAATTCTCGCCAAAATACTAGCCAATAGGATTCAACAGTACATTAAAAGGATTATTCACCACGATCAAGTGGGATTTATTCCAGGGCTGCAGGGTTGGTTCAACATCCGCAAAGCAATCAATGTGATAGAACACATTAATAAAAGAAAGAACAAGAACCATATGATACTCTCCATAGATGCTGAAAAAGCATTTGACAAAGTACAGCATCCCTTCCTGATCAAAACTCTTCAAAGTGTAAGGATAGAGGGCACATACCTCAATATTATCAAAGCCATCTATGAAAAACCCACCGCAAATATCATTCTCAATGGAGAAAAACTGAAAGCTTTTCCGTTAAGGTCAGGAACACGGCAGGGATGTCCATTATCACCACTGCTATTCAACATAGTATTAGAAGTCCTAGCCTCAGCAATCAGACAACAAAAAGAAATTAAAGGCATCCAAATTGGTAAAGAAGAAGTCAAACTATCACTCTTCGCAGATGATATGATACTATATGTGGAAAACCCAAAAGACTCCACTCCAAAACTGCTAGAACTTGTTCAGGAATTCAGTAAAGTGTCAGGATATAAAATCAATGCACAGAAATCAGTTGCATTTCTGTACACCAACAACAAGACTGAAGAAAGAGAAATTAAGGAGTCAATCCCATTTACAATTGTACCCAAAACTATAAGATACCTAGGAATAAACCTAACCAAAGAGACTAAGAATCTATACACAGAAAATTATAAAGTACTCATGAAAGAAATTGAGGAAGACACAAAAAAATGGAAAAATGTTCCATGCTCCTGGATTGGAAGAATAAATATTGTGAAAATGTCTATGCTACCTAAAGCAATCTACACATTTAATGCAATCCCTATCAAAATACCATCCATTTTTTTCAAAGAAATGGAACAAATAATCCTAAAATTTATATGGAACCAGAAAAGACCTCGAATAGCCAAAGGAATATTGAAGAACAAAGCCAAAGTTGGTGGCATTACAATTCCGGACTTCAAGCTCTATTACAAAGCTGTCATCATCAAGACAGCATGGTACTGGCACAAAAACAGACACATAGATCAGTGGAACAGAATAGAGAGCCCAGAAATCGACCCTCAACTCTATGGTCAACTCATCTTCGACAAAGCAGGAAAGAATGTCCAATGGAAAAAAGACAGCCTCTTCAATAAATGGTGCTGGGAAAATTGGACAGCCACATGCAGAAAAATGAAATTGGACCACTTCCTTACACCACACACAAAAATAGACTCCAAATGGATGAAGGACCTCAATGTGAGAAAGGAATCCATCAAAATCCTTGAGGAGAATGCAGGCAGCAACCTCTTCGACCTCAGCCGTAGCAACATCTTCCTAGGAACAACGGCAAAGGCAAGGGAAGCAAGGGCGAAAATGAACTGTTGGGATTTCATCAAGATCAAAAGCTTTTGCACAGCAAAGGAAACAGTTAACAAAACCAAAAGACAACTGACAGAATGGGAGAAGATATTTGCAAACGACATATCAGATAAAGGGCTAGTATCCAAAATCTATAAGGAACTTAGCAAACTCAACACCCAAAGAACAAACAATCCAATCAAGAAATGGGCAGAGGACATGAACAGACATTTCTGCAAAGAAGACATCCAGATGGCCAACAGACACATGAAAAAGTGCTCCACGTCACTCGCCATCAGGGAAATACAAATCAAAACCACAATGAGATATCACCTCACACCAGTCAGAATGGCTAAAATGAACAAGTCAGGAAATGACAGATGCTGGCGAGGATGTGGAGAAAGGGGAACCCTCCTCCACTGTTGGTGGGAATGCAAGCTGGTGCAACCACTCTGGAAAACAGCATGGAGGTTCCTCAAAATGTTGAAAATAGAACTACCCTATGACCCAGCAATTGCACTACTGGGTATTTACCCTAAAGATACAAACATAGTGATCCGAAGGGGCACGTGTACCCGAATGTTTATAGCAGCAATGTCTACAATAGCCAGACTATGGAAAGAACCTAGATGTCCATCAACAGATGAATGGATCAAGAAGATGTGGTATATATACACAATGGAATACTATGCAGCCATCAAAAGAAATGAAATCTTGCCATTTGCGACGACGTGGATGGAACTAGAGCGTATCATGCTTAGTGAAATAAGTCAATCGGAGAAAGACAACTATCATATGATCTCCCTGATATGAGGACATGGAGAAGCAACATGGGGGGGTAGGAGATAGGAGAAGAATAAATGAAACAAGATGGGATTGGGAGGGAGACAAACCATAAATGACTCTTAATCTCACAAAACAAACTGGGGGTTGCTGCGGGGAGGTGGGATTGGGGGAGGGGGAGCGGGCTATGGACATTGGGGAGGGGAAGCGAACCATAAGAGACTATGGACTCTGAAAAACAACCTGAGGGTTTTGAACGGTCAGGGGTGGGAGGTTGGGGCAACCTGAGGGTTTTGAAGGGTCAGGGGTGGGAGGTTGGGGGAACAGGTGGTGGGTAATGGGGAGGGCACGTTTTGCATGGAGCACTGGGTGTTGTGCAAAAAGAATGAATACTGTTACGCTGAAAAAATAAATAAAATGAGAAAAAAAAAAAAAAAAAAAAAGCCAAAAACGGACCCAGCATGACTTCATAATCTAAACCATTTGCACTGGCCTTTACATAGCTCAAAGAAGTTAAACCTGTCAGCCTTCTCCTGAGTCCTTCTGAAAGAAGCAATCTTTAGTAAGTATTGAGAAATCTCAGGGGGTTACCTCCAAACATCAAAATGAGCTTTCTCTCTCCAGTTTTGGACTCCCAACGCTACCCAGGAAATTCAAAGCACGTCACTGAGTTATGACGAAGAGACTTGTCGGTATCAAACCCCCAAAGAATGCAGTGAGCACCTCCTAACTGTGCAAAACAGACATTATTCCACATGGTGTGGTGGAAACATCCATGGGTTCCATAGGCACACTGTCCTGGGGTTAAAATCACAGCTTTGCTACTTAGTAGCTATGTGACTCAGCCAGTCACTTCAGGCCACCCAAAGAAAGAAGATAACAACTACTATCCTGTGTTGGAATAAAGAGAATACACTGTCAACTGCCCAGGACCAGGCCAGTCCCCCAGCCAGCCCACAGAGCTAACTCGGATTACAGTCCAGAGAGCCCTGGTTCTGAGCCTTCTTATTCACTCCCTACCCTCCGTACTCTACTAAATAGAATGAATATATTTTTCTTGGATGAGTCATGGCTTTGCAGAGCTTCAGTCTTCATCCTGAATATCAATGCTCATTGCATCATACTGGGACTCAGAAAAATGGTAAAAATCAGAGTAAATGAGAAGCTGTTTTCTTAAAGTCATGGTGCAACTGAGTTTCTTACCATTTGTTTCTCTCTCTTACAAGTTAAGTACTGAAAAAAAAAGTCCAGGTTAGTTGGAGATCCTCTAGGCTCAGAACGGTCAACCTTAACCTATCATTGAAAAATAAGAGTAAAGAATACAGTTGATTAAATAAGATTTTTACAAAGCATTGTTTGTTTTAACACCTGGAATACTATGGTTTTCAGGAAGAAAAATCTGGCCAAGTAAATAGTCCAAAAAAGGTGGAAATACAAAGGAGAGACTTTTTTAAAAGTTTATTCCTAAAAAGATTGTTAGATGGTACCTATGTGGTGAGAGCATATTTTGGGGGAGAGGGCAAGCAAAAGGATTACTAATTAACCCCTCCAATTCTACCTGACCACAAATGTACCTTGCCCACCAGCATTACCCACAGCACCACCTACTGTCAGACTGTGCCTACAGCAGCTTTGATACTGCAGGGCCCCAAGAGTTAGCCATGTCTTTGATTAGCTAAGTAAACTGTTGAGGAATGAAAGAGATAGCATTTCAAAGTTAAAGGTCATGGAGGAGGACCCCAAAATGAAAGTAAACCCCTGACAATCTTTTAAAATATCTAGGTGGCAAACACAATCATTTGGTTATGGACACATGGCAAGTACGTAGTTTTCATTTTTCTTATGTTAGCTAACTAGGCTGCTCGAAAGATTTGAAAGCACAAATAAGAATTATAAGTTCTGGTTGATGTATATACAATGCGCATGCTTATATTTTATTACCTTTTGACCAAGTAGGAGTTACCCCACTGTTGTGCCACCACGGTAGAATTTCAAGTGGTAACTGGAAGTATTATTATCAACCTGCAGAATCAGGGCATTCAGAATGGGGTCCAGGCCCCATGTTTCCCCTGATGTCTAGGCTCCTCCTTAGACATTTAGGCCCTTATGGATAATTAAGTCTCCTTATTTTGAAGTGTACCTGGATGTGACAGCTCAGGACTGTGTTCTTGCCCTTACAGATCTGCCGTATACTGTGCATAAGAATGACACACAGAATGGATTGTCAGTCATAAGCAAAACAACAACCCAACCTCAATTCTGATCTAAAATTAAACTAGAGACTTAAAATAGACCATGACTTAAAAGTGCTGCGATCTGAAAAACAAAACAACTGTTTTCCAAACAGAAAAACACATGGACTGATAATAAAAATTAAAAATAAAACTAGGTGACACTTACCTAGCACTGTGTTCCAGGCTCTGCTCCAAGCACTTTACAGATTATCAGGCTGACAATGCATGGTCACCTTCCTGTTCAATTAGTGACTCTACTGTTATAACATCTATAGTCGCAACATAAATACCATGGGATAAATCAGTGGGATGTTATGGACAAAGAAGTCTGGCTTATCATGACCTCGCCCTTACGTAAAATAGCAATGCTTAATTAGCTCATCCGAATGACCAGGGGCTGTGATGTCACAAAACAGGCACAGGTTTGTACAGGTATTTTCCATGGAATGACTCCACGTGTAAATTGGGGAGAAGAGGCTATATATGGGACTTCAATACCAGCAGGGGATATGAGGACAATGAAAGTCGTTATTTATACTGCAAAGATGCATATTCTACTATCACATTCCCCTTCTCAAAAACAAACCAGTTTGTAGTCCTTACAATGCCAGCCATGCAATGTTGTCACAGATGTGTGCCAGATTTTGCACAGGATATGGCCGTGAGGAAAAACCCAGAGTTTGCCCGTATCTTAGGCAGCAAAGACAGCCTGTTCATTTTTGTGGCTCAGTGAATCTGAATAACAACGTGAAAGGGTTAAAAAGCCAACACCAGGTGTTTTCTTTCCACTTTCCCGAGTAACTGAAGCACAGAGCAAAGTTATCTCTGCTACCCTCCCCACCAGCCTGCGCGGAGGGAGAACTGTCACTGCCATTTCCACCACGCAGCTCCTCCTCCAACAACAATCAGAGGGCACTAGGCTAGGCAGCAGGCACCGGAGGCTTCCCACAGGCTGCACGAGCTTTGCTGCCAAGTTATGAGCTCCGCTGGGTGACGGGGGCACGAATGAGCCAAGGATAATTTCATTCTACTTCAAATCTGTGTGCTTTCAAAGAAAGTGGACACGATCAAGACCATGAGTGCAGCTGAAGGGGGTAATCAAAAACAAACTTTCAGAGCCTCTGAATCTGCATCTCTTGCAAGAATTCCCAGACGGCAATTAGGACATACTGATACCCCCTAGGTATTTAGGCCCCGAGATTGGGAACGACGCAAGGAGCCGTCCCCACAGCCTTCACCTACCCAGTGCTTCAGCAGCAAGCGGCAGGCGCGCTTTCGCAGCCCGTCGCTCGCGCCCCTCAAGCCCTCCCGGCTCCGCAGCGCCCCTGCCCGGCCTCCCCGCCCAGCCCGGACGCGCTGCGAGCGCCTCCTCTCGCGGCCCACCAAGCGAGCCGGGGGGTCCGTCCGGGCCAGTGCGGCTCCCCGGCCCTGCTGGATGGACACCCAGGCCGGGCGCGGAGGCTTAGAGGCGGATCCGGCTCCGCTCCAGCCGCGCGCGGCGGCATTGTCCGCAGTCGGGGTACCGCGCGGCCACCCGCCCGACCCCCGCCCCGGCCCGGCTCCGGGCCCAGACTTACCTCGGCCGCGATCCCTGGCCCCGGGCGATGCGGCCCCAGCCGGGCTTCAAGCTTCGGGGACGGCAGGGAGGAAGGTCGGGCCCGCCAGGAAGGGGGTCCGGGCCGCCGGCGCCGCCGGAGGGCCGAGCGCGGGCCGCAGGGGGCGCCTAGTCCTCGCGCCGCCTCGGCGGGGCCACGGATAGAGAGCTGACCGGGTTAGCCAAAGGGGCTGCGGACCCAAGGCCGTGGAGGGCCCGGCTGGCTGCGGCCGCGATGGTTTGGTCTGCACCGAGTGGGAGGGCTCAGGCGGGCTTCGCGGAGCGCGAGGGAGGGAACTTGGAGCGAGTTGCTCTGCCCCAGAGCGCGTGTCCCTGTGGAGTGTGCACGCCCCAATAGAGCGCCCCGCCCCGCCTCCGTCCCGCCCCCTCCCCACCCCTCCCCGTTCCCGCCCCCTCCTGCACCCCCACTTCCAGCCTGGCCGAGTCCCTCCGCTCTATCCCCTCCTCCATTCCCACTCCGGTTCCCACCTCCAAACCCTCCCACAGGCCCACCCCACGCTCTCACCTCCAAACCCCTCCCACACGCCCGCCCCCACTCCCACCTACAAACCCCTTCCACATACCCACCGCCGCTCGCATGCTGGTGGGAAGAAGCCACATGATCTCAACAGCCAGGAAGCCCCAGATCAGACCACAGCGCACTGGGGATCTAGAGTCTGTTTTGTGAATGTGATAACCTCACCTGGTTAGTCAACCCATTCAGATGAGCTTAGTGCCTGACATTTGCTATGGACTCGCTTCTGCATAGTCTGTGGAGCCTGCCTAGCATTTGTAAACTTAATTACTGCAAGCATTTTTAAGACTCCAAAAAATGTTTGGAAAAAATAACGTAAAGAATATAGAAAAAAATCTCAAGCACGATGTACAGCCCCTAGAGTATGGGGCCAGCTGATGTTTCCCAAGTAACTAAATGTTTCAGGGTACAACAGGGTTCATGTCATAATGTGTAGTTGGTAATATTTTTCTTCAGATTTTCTTAATTACTTGGTTTTTTGAGGGTTTTGTTGTTTTAGGAATACTAAGCACATTCTACTTTAGTTTTTACTATTGGGAACTCTAGTGGATGAAATCCATATTTATCAAAACGATTGAATGAGATACAAATTCACAACATAATTATTTCTCTAAAATATTTCGCAGAGATTTCTTTATACTTTTTGTACATTTGAAATGAAATTGCATTCATCCCGTTTCCTCAGAAAGCTCATCTATATTTGAATTGTGTGACTTGTTTCATTCCAGTTCAGAGATTATCAAATAAATAAAACTCAGACTTCCACAATAAATTTTTGGCTATTTACAAGAGAACCATTTTAAGAAAGTGACATGATACTGGGTTTTGAATGGAACTTTCCTTCGACATACAAATGCATTCCATGTGATGGTCACACACTATATTGTGGTCTTCATTAAACCCAAAAGTCATGTTAATGGGAGGATGAAGTTGTTTTTCATGATTAGCATAGCAAATCAGAAGTAATTCTTCTCACCCCAAAGTAAGCTATTTAAAAAATTAACTTCTTTGTCTCAACTTCTTCTTTTTAAGAATTGCTCCCTCACACCATATATGATAGACCTTTCCTGTCATTGAAGGGGCCCTTGACCCAGACCTGCCAATGAGAGAGCATTTCATGCCCCAGGCGCAAAGGGAGGAGGGGAGATACCCATGATCAAATCCGGGAGGGTGGGGGTCCTTTTTCTGAGCTAATATGGCAGCTTCTGAGACTGTGATATGTAAACCTGAAGCAGCTGCACATAACCTATTAGAGAGGAAGGCCACAGCGGAAAGCCAGTTGCATAACAGATGGGAAGAGTCCTGATGACATTAATGAGCCCCTCCAGGCAGCCACCTCTGAAAACAATCAACACCCCAATTTCTAGGAAATGCACCAATCAATTGTCTTTCTAGCTTATTGGGAGTTAGATTTCTTTCCAAAATACTCACTTTTCAAGCCATAAAAGATTCCCATGTGATCCAGCCTCTGAAAATCAGGGATATAATCAATGAGTCCTAGTTTCTCTATCACCTAAATTGCTTCTTCATAATAAAATAAGGAAGCCTTAACTTTTTTTTTTTTAATATTTTATTTATTTGACAGAGAGAAATCACAACTAGGCAGAGAGGGAGGCAGAGAGAGAGGAGGAAGCAGGCTCCCCGCAGAGCAGAGAGCCCGATGTGGGGCTCGATCCCAGGACCCTGGGATCATGACCTGAGCCGAAGGCAGAGGCTTTAACCCACTGACCCACACAGGCGCCCAGGAAGCCTTAACTTTTTTAAGACTAAGGTTCTCATTTAAGGTATTTCTATTGCCCAATGTAGGTTTAATATTTTCACATTGCCCCCCTTAAAACCAAAAATTAATAAAAGATATGGTTAGAAAACCAGAGAGAAAACAATAATATGTCTAAACCATAACATCCTAGTAAATTTTTTGTCTTGCCAATTATTCCAATAAAACGTGCCTTCATAATTCCCAATACTTTCCTCCTTTCTGGACTGAAAATTTTAGGGCCTGCTACAGACTTTCAGGGACTGTTGAAATTGGTTTGTTGTGCTGGAATTTTTCTGTGTTGCATATTGTTCAGGAGAAGTGGGCCCTTGGCCTATGCTTGGAATTCTTTTGTTCCACAGAAATTGTCTCCCAAAGTATGTAACAATATTTGGCTAGTACCCTAACAAGCATCCATACGTTAATCGGTATGTTGGGTATGTTGCTTCACCATAAATCACAGGTCACTTTTGGGTGGCAAGGGAGTGGGTCAGACAGACATGAAGATGTTGCTCTGAACCTCTGATTGCAAGAGCAGTTTCTAAAGAGTAAAGGGGAGGGCTGGATGGCTCAGTCAGTTAAGCGGCCAACTCTTGATTTCAGCTCAGGTCTTGATCTCAGAGGCCTGGGATCTGCTCCATGCTCGGTGGGGGGTCAGCTTAAGGATTCTCTCTTCCTCTGCCTCTGCCCCTCCCGCTCGCGCACTCTGAGCTCTGTAAGATAAATAAATCTTAAAAAAAGCAAAGCGGGGGGGGGGGGGGGGGGGGGGGGGGGGGGAGTTTTCCTTAGTTTTTCTTCAGATGGGTATGTACCTGGTCATGTCAACAACGAGTGAAATTTCATGCACAAAAGCCCATGAGCTGAAATAGTATATCAGAAACAGTTTTGAGCCCTGCAAAATGTACAAGTAGACCATCTCCAGAAACATGACAGGGGAGCTTAGGAGGAGAAGTTAGTTTTGGAATCCAGGCCCAGCTCTTGAGTGACACTTGTTCGAATGATTGGCTCTGATTCTCCATGGGAAAATTTCAGTCCAGTATTCAGAGGTTTGCCACGTCCTTGTGCTAGACCCATGTAATGTCTGTGCCATGTCCTTGCCCTAGAGTGGTACAGAAGTCTCTCATTTAACCTGGGCTCCCATCTGTCCAGACTCCCCCTGAGAGAAATGGTGTACATCAGTAATTTTCAAACCATGAAACACAATCACCTGGAGCACTCCTAACAGTGCCAAGTCTCCAGTTAGGGGGAGGAGGGATAGGCCTGTATATTTTTTTAAGAAGTTCTCCCCAGAGATTGTAAGGATGAGCCAGGGTTAAGTAAATGTCTCTGAAGGTGTGCTCTTCATTCCTCAGAAGAAAACCTGACAGACCATCTGATCAGACTCCATTGACTTAGAATTGTATGTAAAATTAAAGTTATTGATTGAACAAGCTCCATTTGTCTTTTTCCCTGAACAGCCTATAGGTTATAGAAAAAGCAGTGAAGAATGCTCTTTGGGAGCAGCAGGGTGGATTTGCCAGAAGCAATCGCACTGAAAAAGGACAGCTCTCAGCAAGGCAGAGATAAGAGAATCGCTAACTAGAAAACATTGTCCTCGCGTTATCACCCGGAAGAAGCTACTCCACCAGAGGCAACCGCCCCCAGGGTTATCTCTTATTGAATATTCCACAGTTTATTACATGTGCATGCTCATGATCAGAGAAATCAAAACAACTGAATTATGTTCACGAATACTGACCTGCATCATTTAATACTACTAACAGCTATCATTTATTGAACATTTGGTCTGTGCTACGCAATCTACATGCCTCATTTTGAATTGTAGCAATGGCTCTAAGCATGAATGTTAGAAGCCCCATTTTATGAACAAGAAGCCAGGCTCAGGGAAGGTCAGTGACATAGCCAAGGTCACAGAGTTAATAACTGAAGGATTTAAACTGGTCTGTGTGACCTCAAAGCCTATATAATTTTTAATCTAAACCAAACTTGTTTCTGAGTCCTACAAATCATCTAGTTAATAAGATAGTGCCTGGCCACATGTGGCTATTTAAATTTAAATGAATTAAAATTGAATTGGATGAAGACTTCAGTTTCTCAGTCACACTAGGCACTTTTCAAGTGTCCAATAGCCACGGGTCACTAATGGCTACCCCACTGGGCAGCACAGACAAAAGCCATTTCCATCATCATGGAGGAAAGTTCTTTTGGGACTGATGCTTCACCTATTGTCTCTATCACCAATAAAGAAAGCCTGAGTTCTCTGTGATTGAATTTTTCGAGTAAACTGCTCCCACTGTTTTGATGGAGTTCTTTCCAAAACAAGTAATGCGTTTATGTTCCTGTGTCTTAGCTCACTTGAACTAATAATAACTGTAATAACAAAAATACCATAGACTGTGTGGCTTACAAGTAATAGAAGTTCATTTCTCATAGTTCTGCAGGTTGGGAAGTCAGAGACCAAAATGCCAAGGAATTCAGTGTCTGGCAGGAGCCTACTTCCCTGGTTCGTAGATGGCCCTTTCACTGTGTCCTCACGTGGCAGAAAGGGAAGGGAGCAGGAGTCTCTGGGTCTCTTTTATGAGGCCACTAATCCCATCTGTGAGGACTCCAGTTCCATGACCTAATCACTTCCAAAGGCCACGCCTTCTGATGGCATCACCCGGGGAGGTTAGAATTTCAACTTTTGATTTTTGGGGTAGGCAAACGTGAATCGCAGCCTGCCTTAATCAGTAGAGCATACTGAACAAAACGCCTCTTTAATGCCTCAGTGGACCCAAGTGGCATGCTGTGGGGCTCATGCTTCTCTTTCCTCCTCTTTCCCATCTTTGCTTCTTGTTTCTCTCAAACTATCTACCACACTGCAGTGCTCATTAATGTTCTGCCCTAGCCTGTTTCTATTTCTGCTCACGCCATCTTCCTATGCATTGTCTGCCAGTTCCATGTCCCCAACTACTGCTAATTTACCAGGGACTCCAGAATTTTGATCTCTGACTTCCATCTCATTGTCTAATCTTCAGAGAAGGTTTCGTTTTGTTTTTGTTTTTTTTTTTTCTTTGTCCTAGCTCTCTACTGGACAGTGCTACTCAGCACGCTTTCTGTAGACCAGCAGTAGCTCTGACTTGATTGCTGTTGTGAGAAGAGATGAGGTTAAAAAGCGGAAGCTGCCATTTAGAAACTTTTATAGCCATTTGTCATGGCTGGAACATTATATTAAATTGTATTTTATAGTCTGTATGCAAATAACAGACTACAGTGGGTCGGAGATTAAAAGCAAACAAACAAACAAACCAACCCAAATGCTGTACCTGACTCCATCAGCTATCTCCTACAACCCTAATGCTCACCTGTCACCTGTTAATAGCTAAAGTTATCCTTATTGCCCTCTCCCCCTGCACAAACACCCCCTCTCATCAGTCAGAATCCAGGCAGGAAACAGGGACTTGAATATAGGGAACTACTTAAAACAGTTCTCAAGAAGCTGAGGGACAAACAAGAAAAGGGAGTCAGCCTAGATTTTAGTGGGAGCCAGAAACTCCACTACAGAGAACACAGATGGAGAAGCTTTTATCGTTGGCACCCAGGAGCTGGAGCTGATGACCGAATGTTCTCCCAGACCCCACACCCCTTGGTGTTGAGACCATGAAGGACCCACGGATGCTGCCTGTTCAATTGAACTGAATGAACTGATTTTCCTAGTCTGTTCTTGACACCAAACACAACAGAAAATTTCCTGAGAAACTCTAGATTGCCAAATATTGTGTATAACAAGTTAATTACCCAGAGGAGCTGGAAACTGCAGAGGTCCTTTCCAGCTCTAAAGCTGATCTTAGACCTGAGAGGTTGTGTCTGCTTTTACAAAATAAATACATGGGGGTGCCTGGGTGGCTCATGATGGGGGCCTGCTTCTCCCTCTCCCATTCTCCCTGCTTGTTTCCCTCTCTCACTATGTCTCTCTCTCACTATTTTAAAAGATTTTAAAATCTTTTTAAAAAAGTAAATACGTGAACTCTTGTTATTATTTGGTTCGGAATTTTTATTTGCCTCTCGATTTTCAAAACTTTTGGAAGGATTAAGCTGCCAGAATTTGCTTGCATGGTATATGGAATACTAGGAAAATATATACATCTTCTGGGTCACCTGGGTGGTTCTGTTGGTTGAGCATCCAACTCTTAGTTTTGGCCCAGAACATGATCTCAGGGTTATGGGACCAAGCACAACTTTGAGCTCCCTGCTCAGCGTGGAGTCTGCCTGGGATTCTTTCTCCGTCTCCCACTGCCCCTCCTCTCTCTCCCTTTTAAATAAATAAATAAATAAATAAATCTTTAAAAAAAATATGTAAACACACTTTCTGTATTCTCATGGTATGGAATAATGTACCAACCATATGGAGCATTTTTAAACTATTTGTGGCAAGCTGAATTTAGAACATTAAGCTACTTCTTTAATAGAAATAGAATTCATTTTGTGCACAGCTCACTAATTCTCATTTTCCCTGGAATCAAAAATCAAAAGTGGCATGAATAACTGAAATCGCTGATTTCATTCAAACCTCGTCCTAATCAAATATTAAACCAGACCGTTAGTAGCCAGAAAAATGAACTAATTTGAACTTTCCTCCTCCTTTCTACCTTTATATGGTGGAGATGCAAACGAGCAAAATACATAATAAGCAGGAGAGAACAAGGAGAAAAGGACAAGTGAGGGAATATTGGGTCTCTGAGCCACAGATGGTACTGATACATAATAACCATTTTCTTCGATTTAAAACAGGCTTAAAGTAGGTATACAGACATGAGTCTAAGGGTTCAATGTGCATTTCTCCCCCTGAACTCTTTTTCAAGTGTATGTTACAGCTTCTAAATGTTTGGTAAAAATATACTCAGAATTTCGTGTAGACATTCTATTTTTCAGTCACCTGGATTCATCTGAAGGATGAACAATGTATTTCTGACATCTGCAGAAATCGCCTGTAAATTATCAGAAACTTTGAACAAAATGTCAGAGTGCGTTTGGTATGGATGTGAATTTTAGCTCATTTACCCACTCATTCCTCCCTCACTTATTCTGTCCCCAAATCTCTCATTTTCAATGTTTTCACTCATGCATCTAGTCATTCACATCTTACCTGTGCTTAGTATGATAGCTCTCCTGGTTCATTGTGTGATCACACAACCCAGTCAGATGTATTCTTTATTACCTCTTCTACATTATTCTTCCATTCCCTGAATTGGTAAAAATCAATCTTTTGCGCAGTACTTCAATGACTAACTCATTTTATTTACTCACAAATTACACATACTATAAATTTTCTGCTAGTCTCACCACCAGCAGTCGAGACTTCTAAGCAGATATCCTCCTAGAACATCCGCAATTGCAATTTGCCAGCTAGTTTGTCATAGAGGGGGGATGAGATAGAGGAACAGAGGGAGAAAGATTAGAAAAAGACAGAATGGGGGGGCGCCTGGGTGGCTCAGTGGGTTAAGCTGCTGCCTTCGGCTCAGGTCATGATCTCAGGGTCCTGGGATCGAGTCCCACATCGGGCTCTCTGCTCAGCGGCGAGCCTGCTTCCCTCTCTCTCTCTCTCTGCCTGCCTCTCTGCCTACTTGTGATCTCTCTCTGTCAAATAAATAAATAAAATCTTAAAAAAAAAAAAAGAAAAAGACAGAATGGGGTGACAAAGAGAATGTCTCTCCTCCCCTCTTTTTATTCCAGCCAATCCAAATTCCTTGTCCAAACTCTGCCAGAGAATATAAAGAAGACTAAGTCATAGTACATTGAAATATTTTGGGAAAAAACAAGTCAGTCTATGCTGCCATTTTGGTGTTATTGATGGAACAGAAGTATGGATACACAATCAATACAGGCTACAAAAATCTTGATACATAATTATGGCATTTATCAATATTCACGTCTTCCTGTGACAGCCTCTACTTTTCTATTTAGCTGTGAGTTGGGAGTTTTATGCAAAACAGTAAATAGAAAATTTAAATACTAGCATAATTTTCTTCTAATCATCAACCATAATAACCTTCTGAATTTTGGATTGGCTGGGTTCCCAAACTGTTAGAAAATATCTTAATCGTGCTGTTCTTAGAAGGTCTTTCTATGTTTCATTTGATTAGGTTGCTTATTTCTCAGAACTCGGACCTCACTGTGCATTAATAAATTGTCCTGCTCAATTGATGGTATTCGGGTGTCTCATTAACCTCATTACGACTGTAAGCCATATGAGAGGAGGATGGGCTAACCACCCTTGTGAAATTTCTCACACTACTTAGCAAAACCAGAGCACTTGACAAAATTCCATCCGATACTCACTGAGGTAAATCCGTGCTCTGATAGTGGCGTAATTATTATGTCACTTCATATCCATCAACTTGCCATCCCTCAGAATTGGCCTAAAGTTCTATGCGGCAGTCTTTCTTGCAAAACCGAGCAGAACAAAGGAAGCTCTGGCAGCCTGGAGAAGCCCCAATTCTGGACGCTGCTCCGGGCACCTGTCCCACCTGGCAGTGCGAAAGGGGAATTAGGGGAGGATCTAGCTCATCCTTGGGCTTGAAAAGATTCATAAAGCCGCGTGTGAAATGAAGAGCAGAATGTTCTTGTTAATTTCCTGTGCCTAAGGTGTTATTTTTTTCTCTAAAGGAAAATATTATATTTGAGAAAATAGAGTTGTGATGACTGTTTTGGTTCCAAGCAAGATGTGAATCATCCAGGCAGAGCGGTGAAGGTGGTAGGGGAGTCACAGTAGAATGGGGTTTCGGAATCCTGGAAAGCTGGAAGCAGAAGCGTTCTTTGGGCGTGGTTGACAGCTGACTTTGCTTTCTTCCCCCGGTAGCACAAGGCCTCGCTAAGAGTTCTCCCTCCCCCGCCATCTTATGCAGATATAACTGAAACTTAACATTGTATAAATTTAAAATGTACAGCATAATGACTTGATGCATGTGTGTACTTTGAAATGAATCCCACACTAAGTTCAGTTAACATTCATCACCTTGCATAGGTGCAAATGTTTTTCCTTGGGATGAGAGCTTTTAGGATCCTCTCTTAGTAACTCTCAAATATACAGTACAATATTGTTAACTATAGTCACCAGGCTGTACATTACATCCCAGAACACATTTATATTATAACTAGAAGTTTGTGCCTTGTGACCGCCCACACCCCCTCCCCAACCCCTGGCAACCATCCGTCTGTTCTCTGTTGATAGGAGTCTAAGGTTTTAGATTCCACATAGAAGTGACAGCACATGGTATTCTTTCTCTGTCTGACTTATTTCACTTAATATAATGCAGTCAAAGTTCATCTGTGTTGTTGTAAGTGGCAGAGTTTCCTTCCCTTTTTTTGGCTGAATAATATTCCGTTGTGTATATATGCCACATTTCCTCTGTCCATTCATTCGCTGATGGATACTTCGGCTGTTTCCATGTCTTGGCTATTGTAAATAATACTGGAATGAACGTGGGGGTGCACATACCATTTTGAGTGAGTCTCCTATTTCCTTTGGATAAATACCCAGAAGTGGAATTGCTTGATCGGTAGTTCTATTTGTAATTTCTTTAGGAAACTCCATACTCTTTTCCACAGTGGCGATACCAACTCACATTCCTACCAACAGTGCACAAGGGTTTCCTCTTCTCTACAGTCTCTCCAACACATATTTCCTTCCCTTTTGATGATAACCATTCTAATAGATGTGAGGCAATACCTTGTTTTGGTTTCAATTTATATTTCCTTGATAATTAGTGATGTCATTGAGCATCTTCTCGGGTATTTTTGGCCATTTGAATATCTTCTTAGGAAAAATGTCTATTCGGGTCCTTTGCCCATTTTTAACTTGAATTATTTGTGTGTATGTTCTGTTGTTGTTTTTGAATTGTATGAATTCTTTATGTATTCTGGATGGTAACCCCTTATCAGATAAATGGTTTGCAAATATTTTCTCCCATTCCACAGATTGCCTTTTTATTCTGTTGATCATTCCTTTTGTTGCACAGAAGCTTTTTAGTTTGAGGTAGTCCCACTAATTTATTTTTGGTTTTGTTGCTCGTGCTTTAGGTGTCCTAGCCAAACATGAATAAATAAATAAATAAGTAACATTGCCAAGTCCAATGTCAAAGAGCTTTTCCTTATGTTTTGGTCTAGAAATTTTATAGTTTTAGGTCTTAATATTTAAGTCTTTAACTTTTTTTGAGTTAATTTTTATAAGTGGTTTAAGATAGGGCCTAGTTTCTTTCTTTCTTTCTGTCTTTTTCTTTTCTGTTTCTTTTTTTTTATGTGAATATCCAATTTTCCCTGCAAGACTTATTGAAGAAACTGTCTTTTCTCTGGTGAGTAACCTAAAATTCATTTGGAACCACAAAACACCCCAACAATCAAAGAAATCCTGAGAAAGAAGAATGGAGCTGGAGACATCACCCTTTCTGATTTTGGAACTATATTATAAAGCTATAGTAATCCAAACAGTATAGTACCAGCATTAAAAAAAGATGCACTGACCCATGGAGCAGAAGTAACAGCCCAGAAATCAACCCATGCATACCTGGTCAACTAATATTTGGCAAAGGATCCATCCTCACTGGAGGAAAAACATTTTTTTCCGATAATATTCTCTTAAATCATAGTTTTAGCTATTCCAGAATGAAGAGGCAAGCCCAAATACAATAAGAATAGGCAGAGGAAATACTGATTTATTTATTTACAATCAATATTGTAAATATGTATTTGCAAGCACTGAATATTTATTGCTCGTAAAATCCTGAGAGATCCTTTCCTGCATGGTGTGGTCTATCTGTAGTTCCATCTAGGTGGCTATATACACAGTTCGTAATTTATATTCCTCATAGTTAAAATGGGCTAATTAAAGTGGATGTGTTCCTATACACACAGATTTCCCACCAGTGTATAGCCCCCCTGACATGTAGCATTTTCCGTATAGCTTTATAAACACAGAAGTTTATCTTATATAAATATAAACAACCTACTCCTTAACTTGCATTTAGCTAAATTGTGGATGAAATAGATACTATGTCTGTTTTCCTGTGCCTCAGCTTCTAAAAAAGATTTAAGTTAAAAAGTATATATATTTTTTATATGATAGGTAACAAATTTCAATTTTCAATGTTTCATATGGTCGAATAATGTTTAAGAGATACTATTATATGACTGAGAAATAATCCAGAATATATAATTCATATGAAAGATCATATGCTATTATGAAATCTTTTATGATACTAATTTAGCATAAAATAATTTTAGCTTTCCTGAATGATGACTTCTTCTGGAGACTGAAATGTCACTACAAAATCTTCTTTTATTTTGAGCCATAAGACTCATATAAGCAGTATAAATTTTTAATGCTTATGGTATATTTGCAGACAGTTTAGACTGTGAAAGTCCTTAATTTTTTATTCTAGTCATATTACATTTTGTGCTTTCTCCTTCACTTCTATTTTACTCACATGTATCTTAAATACATAATTTACTTTTTATGGGTATATCTTATTTTTATTCTCAAATAAATAGAACGATTGGTAAGGACCATTGTACATTTTGATGAGATAAGTTATAACAGATTCATTAGGCATCTGTAGAAGTTTCAAGACTACCTAACTAAGGACTGGCCCTGAAGTTTAAAATTATTTAATATCCTCTCTACACTCTGGTTTCTGCAGGGCTGTCAAAAAAGCCAGTGACCTCCAGTGCCCAACTCCACAGGCACACCATAGTGTGGCAGTCCCTGGGAGAAGGCATACAGAAATTCTGGTGCTAGAAATTTTTGTTTTGTGATTTTTTTTCTGTCTTTCCCTGCACAGACACTGATTTTCTCTCTGGTGCAATAGATCAAATGCTGTAACTCTAAATGTACTAGAAATCATTTTGCAGACTGTTAGGTGACATGAGTAAATAATTGTGCTTTTCATAAGCTTCTACTTATCTGCTTATCTCTATATACATACACATATTAATAATTTCAATGAGAAAGCTTTGCTGTTCCTAATGAATGAATCTTTTAATGGATAAAGCTATTTAAATGTAGCTTATTATATTTAAGAGAGCATTTAAAAAAAAAACTATTGCATGAGGAATATATTGGTTCATGTAGGTTGCAATCTTCTGCCCTAACTGCAACATGAGAGTAAAGTGATTACATAATTTATAGAGATGCACCCATCTATAATTGAGATTGGTCATAATGAGAGATTTTCAAATGAGCTACTCAAACTGTAGAAAGCCTATCATGCACATGATGCAGAAGGGCTGGAAGGAGTCAAAGTTATCAGCAAATTATAAGATGTCATTTCAATCCATGGGTAATTTTTTATTTCCTTAAGTAATAGAATAGACCCATGAAAAAACTTAGCAGACAAACAAATGTCAAATAAATATAATGCAAGATCAATTTCAAATAAGGACCAAACAGATGCTGTATGGAGAAGTCATATGGGAGGGCTGATTATAAAATTTTTCTCGAGGAAATGGAATTTTAATATGACTTTATAAAACGGGAGGATTAAAAAGAGGAGCATAGGGTTTTTCTGTTAGAGAAATTACCATTGTAAATAAAATAAAGAAAGAACTGATAAGTGCTCTTAGAGTCTATGCTGGACAAAGATATAAAACAGGAAGTTAACTTCAGAAATGAGGAGAGTAACAATCATCAGAGAATGACACACCAGCCAGTTAGATCGTTGCTTCTAAACAATGTTTCCAAAGATTCTAGATGGTCATAAGAAAGTCACTGCTCAGGGTGCCTGGGTGGCTCAGTGGGTTAAAGCCTCTGCCTTCGGCTCAGGTCATGATCTCGGGGTCCTGGGATGGAGCCCCGCGTCGGGCTCTCTGCTCAGCGGGGAGCCTGCTTCCCTTCCTCTCTCTCCTCTCTCTCTCTGCCTGCCTCTCTGCCTACTTGTGATCTCTGTCAAATAAATAAAATCTTAAAAAAAAAAAAAAAGAAAGTCACTGGTCACTCAGCATTAATTTTATTTATTTATTTATTTGTTATTAACATATAATGTATTATTTGTCCCAGGGGTACAGGTCCGTGAATCATCAGGCTTACACATTTCATAACACTCACCATAGCACATACCCTCCCCAATGTCCATAACCCAGCCACCCCATCCCTCCCATCCTCTTCTCCTCCAGCAATCCTCAGTTTATTTCCTGAGATTAAGTCTCTTATGGTTTGTCTTACTCCCGATCCCATCTTGTTTATTTTTTCCTTCCTTACCCCCCATAACCTCCACCTTGCCTCTCAAATTCCTCATATCACAGAGATTATATGATAACTGTCTTTCTCTGAGTGACTTATTTCACTCAGCATAATACCCTCTAGTTCCATCCACATCATTGCAAATGGCAAGATTTCATTTCTTTTGATGGCTGCATAGTATTCCATTGTATATATAAACACCACATCTTCTTTATCCATTCATTTGTTGGTGGACATCTAGGCTCTTTCCACAGTTTGGCTATTGTAGCACTAACTTTAATATAAAATATTCTTGTTGAGTACTTTTAATCTCTGTTGATGGGCATGATTAAATGTTAAAATAAGATTTTTTAATGTATAAAGAGAAATATAGAGTAATATGAGTAATAATTATTTGATGTAATATTCAGCAATTTTATTTTATTTTATTTATTTGACAGAGAGAAATCACAAGTAGGCAGAGAGGCAGGCAGAGAGAGAGGAGGAATCAGGCTCCCCGTGGAGCAGAGAGCCCGATGTGGGGCTCGATCCCAGGATCATGACCTGACCGAAGGCAGAGGCTTTAACCCACTGAGCCACCCAGGCGCCTTCAGCAATTTTTTATATAAAACCCATGTTTTAAAATTGTACATAAAAAACAATTTTGAGATTTTGGAGTAAGGAAAGGTTTTAGTTGTTTTTAAAATAATCTTAATTTTCCATTCAGATTAGTATGTCTAATATTACAGATATAGCAAAATAGTAGTAAGCCCTCATGAATTCTCAAGATCCCAAAGAAAATAAAGCAATTGATCTTTAAGATTTTCTTAATCATTAAGACTAAATACAAAAAGAATTCCTTTTCTTATTAGTGAAGTTGATGAGGTCATTGAAAGTGTCAGAAACTAAACTAAATTTTTTGATGACTACTCAGAACTTTTAAAAAAATATTTCATAGCAAAAAAAAGTAATAAATGAGGCATAGACTGAATGTACTGTACACTTAATTTAATCCTTCCCCAATAATAGTAGAGAAATATTATCTGGAATAGAGAAGAAGTACATTTCCTGTTATAAGCGTATCTGGTATAGCCATAACTCAGATTTCTTCCTTTTTGTCTTTCCTGATCGGCAGGTCTGATTTATTCTGTATACTCCCATGAATAAATGACCTTAATAAGCCTAAAAGCATTTTTCCACATTTGTGGGGTTGAAATTTATTAATAGAGGTAAGGGGGAAGTCAGAAACATGCTTGTTTAAAAGAGTTCTTATAGGGGCACCTGGGTGGCTCAGTGGGTTAAGCCTCTGCCTTCAGCTCAGGTCATGATCTCAGGGTCCTGGGATCAAGCCCCACATTGGGCTCTCTGCTCAGTAGAGACCCTGCTCCCCCTCCCCCTCTCTGCCTGCCTCTGCCTACTTGTGATCTCTGTCTGTCAAATAAATAAAATATTTTAAAAATAATTAAAAATTTTAAAAAAAGTTTTTATAGATAAAGTTCCATTTCTTTAAGCAAATAGTAATTATTCAGAAAGGATTTTAGCATAGTGTGTGTTTATCATGAGATATTTGTAAAAAGAATAAAGCATCTAAGTTACACAAGACTGTAACTGCACCCTGGGCAATGAAGAACTTGCTGTATTTTTCCACACATTGAGGTAAACCACATAATGTACAAGAAGTAGCATAACTCCAGCCACAATATGCCTGCAGAGTTCTGGCATCTGGTCCTTTTACTTGGATTTCTTTTCTCTGCAGTGATAAGAAAAGCTTCAAAACTCATAAAAGAGAATCCAAGAATAATATTTTATAGAAAAGAAATCCCAGGTATTTGAAAAGGTTACTTGGATGGCAGCAATAGTATATTATTGATGCTTCACCAAATGACCGGCAAATCATTTATAACAATTTAACTAATCCAGAATTAAGCAATCTAAAAAACTTTTTTAAACCTAAAGTATTTATATGCTGAAGATAATGTTTGTATGAGTGTGTCTAAAAAGACTCTTAGAATTCACAGCGCAAGATGAGACCTTTGCAGTTATGTACTCAACAAACTCCAAGTGTAAATTACGTTGAAGGTTTTTACAATAACAAGTCAGAATTAGGAGGATGACCGTAGAGGAAGATGCAGAAAGAATGGACATTTCATCAAACGCGTTTACTCACGAATTCAGTAGTTTGTTAATTCACTTACTCATTTAAGCAACATGCATGGCAAAGTTTCTCTAAGGTGATGCAGCAGGAACAAGCAGACCAGGTTCTTGCACCATATTCTTACGGTGGGAGAGCAAAAGCAGTCACATAATAAAGAGTGCGTAAGATCATTCTAGGTGATGATGAGGGTGCTTGTTTATCACAGATTGATGCTATAGAAAGCCAGTAACTGAGGAGGGGTGGGGTTGAGTTAGATCATGTGGTGCAGAAGGTTTCGTTGGGAAGATGGCATTTGAGGAACCAGCCATGCAAAGATGAGAGCAAAGTGTATTCCAAGCAGAGGGAATGGCTGTGGCAAATGCCCTGAAGGAGAAATCAGCTAGGTGTATTTGAGATAAAGGAAGACAAGTATAGAAAGTCTGGACTTGGGCGCCTGGGTGGCTCAGTGGGTTAAAGCCTCTGCCTTTGGCTCAGGTCATGATCCCAGGGTCCTGGGATCAAGGCCCGAATCGGGCTCTCTGCTTGGCGGGGAGCCTGCTTCTTCCTCTCTCTCTGCCTGCTTCTCTGCCGACTTGTAATCTCTGTCTGTCAAATAAATAAATAAAATCTTTAAAAAAAGAAAGAAAGAAAGAAAGAAAGTCTGACTTTCCATGGCTTAACTTAAACGATTTTTCAACATTAAAATACTGTGAAAGCAATACGTATTTTCAGGAGAGACCATACTTTGCATTTTGAATTTGGCTCTTTTTCTGGACTAGCGATACATGGTAGTTTCCTCTGTTGTGATAGGGGGCAGTGGTAGAGAGCCACAGCCCCTAGGCACGAGGGCCAACAACCAACACTCTTGCAACCATTCTATCCCCATGCAACCATTCTGTTTTCCACTTTCAGTACAGTATTCAATACATTACATGAGTGAGTCAACACTTTATTATAAAACAGACTCTGTGTTAGATTATTTTGCCTAACTGTAGGCTAATATAAGTGCTCAAAGTAGATTTAAGATAGGTGAGACTAAGCAATGATGTTTCATAAGTTAGGTATATTACATGTATTTTTGACTTACTGCATTTTTAACTTACAATGAGTTAATTGGGACTTACTCCATCATCTAAGTAGAGAAAGACCTGTACAAATGGACTTCAGTGATCAAGGAAAAGTTAGAGGTGAGTTTGGAAAAGTAAGGCTGTGGTAAGGAATTTACATTTTATTCTGCGTGCTTCCTGAAAGCTGCATAATCTGCCTTCTGTTCCTACAACACCGATCTAGCTGAGATGTCACAAATTTGCGGGGCAGGGGGGCAGGATAGTTAAGGATAGTTAAGACCAGCTTGGAAATTTCACAGTGGTCTAGGCAAGCAGATGGAAGAGGTGGCTTGCATCAAGGTGGTAGTAATTAAGGCGGAGGAACATTTAAAGAATTTGAGTTGTATTTCTGAAGTACAGCCAGTGGGACTTGAAAATGGATTGCATATTAGAGGTAGGATGATCTAGAATAGGGAAAAATGATAACCCTTTGTGGTAAATAGTGACAACAGAAAATGCAATATAATGCAGGCTAAGGAATTACTAAAAGGAAAAGTCCTGAGGGTCAAATAATCTCAGCCTTTGATCTGAGAGGATGTCTAGTTCAATCTTATACCCAAAGTGCCTACTTCATCATGGGCAGATGGCCTCTGCTTAAATACTCAAGTGATGAAAACACCTTGGCAAACCATTATTTCATTAATGAAAGCCACCTCGATCAGCAGTTCAAAAGCTGAAAATGAGATAGATTTGGAACCTTTTGTTTCATAAAACTCAATACTGTACTGAAATGGTATATTTGGGAAAAGGTTCATTTAAAAGTCTGAGAAATAGTCCTTTGTTCACTCTCTGTTTTGTCTAGTTTTTATTATCACATTTTAAAGATTGCAAACAATTTTGGGGGAGAATTGGAAATAGGTCATAGGAGGATAGGGAAGAGAGACAATTCTTAAAGTTTCTGAGAGTCTGAGGAGTGTGGCAGACAGCAGACTGGTCAGTTGTTCTGAATTTTTACAAATGACTAGGCATGAAAAAAGTGACATCAATTAGATAAGGAAAATATTTTATTTTGCAATCAGAAAGAACTTTGTAGATTTAAGAAGCAAACTATTTGAAAAATTTTTTGTGTCTTATAGCCCTAGAAGATTAAATTAGAAAACAATTAGTTCTGGGTAGTTAAGACCATGTATTGAAAGTAGACGGTCAGATATTTTCTATTGTTAAAACTACTAAGTGAATTAAAACTTTCTTAGTTACCTGATTGATTGATTATAGTCCAAAGTATGATAGAAATATTGTTGATTCTGTTTTGGGGTCAGCAGAGATTTTAATTTAGTTACTAGAAAAGAACAGAAGAAGAGAGATTTTATCACATAGATGTGAGAATTTCACAATGTGTACATCATTTTCCCAGTGAAAAAATGATGATCCTGCCATTTAATAACTTATAATCTATTGGATTAAAACATGCACAAAGAAAACAAGTAACATTAAAAAAAATTTTATTCAAAGCTATCTGGAGAAAGAACAAAATTAGAGGAATCTTACTACCAAGTACCAAGATCTGTTATAAAGCTACAGTAATTAAAATATAAAAGTTTAATAAAATGAACTGCATCAAAATTAACTTTTGTTCATCAAAAGGTAAACCAAGTAGGACAAGACATTTGCAATGCATATGACTGACAAAAGCCTTAAATACAAAATATGCAAAGAACTCACAGACAACAAAGGAAAATGGACAAAAGACTTGGGCAAGGATTCCCCAGCAAGGCTATCCAAATGGCCAATAAGTGTATTTAAAAGTTGTGTTCAGCCTCATTAATAATCAAGGGATACAAATTAAAAACACAATAAATTACCACTATATACCTACAAGAATGAGTAAAATTAAAATCCAAAATCCCTGACAGGGTGTGTAATAACTGGAACTCTGATTCATAGTGGTAGGAGCGTAAGTCTGTGCAAGCACTTTGTCAGTGTCTACCAAAGCTAACTGTACTCATACTCTTGGACCCAGCAATTTTACTTCTCGGTATATGCCCCAGAGAAATGCAAAGATACATGAACCAAAAGACATGCACAAGAATGCTCACAACAGCAGTATTTATAAGAGCCAAAATACGGGCAAACCCCAGTATTCTCAGTAGTACAACGGATAGATAATTGTGGTATAATCATAATATACAATGAAATACTCTATAACACAAAAATAAATAAGCTACTGATCAGTGCAACCACAACGGTGAAACTCAAACACATTATTAAATAACAGAAGTCAGATACAAAAGAATGTGTGCTATATGGTTCCACTTATACTTAATAGAAGGGCCAACTATTAGAAATCAGGATAGGAGGAATTTGGGGGGTGGGAGACAGGGTAGTATTAGTAATTGGGAAGGAGCATGAAGGCTTAAGAGGTGTAGTTATTTGATGTTTCCTTTTTTTTCTTTAATTTATTTGACAGACAGAGATCACAAGTAGGCAGAGAGACAGGCAGAGAGAGAGAGGAGGAAGCAGGCTCCCTGCCGAGCAGAGAGCCCAATTCGGGACTTGATCCCAGGACCCTGAGATTATGACCTGAGCTGAAGGCAGAGGCTTAACCCACTGAGCCACCCAGGTGCCCCTATTTGATGTTTCCTTAGTAAGTGGTAGCTACACAGAGATTCACTTTGTGCTAATCCAGCAAGCTTCCACTCAAGATTTGTATATTCAATTATACTTTAATTAAATATATATAAGCATGTAAATCTTTATGGGTTACATTTTAATTAAATATATGTAAATATATGCTAGAATGCCAGTTATATTTCAATTAAAATTGTATTAAAATACAAAGAAAGGAGTTACATTAACACTACAAAATTTCTAAACATGAACATAACCTATTACATCTCAAGCAGTACAAAGTTGCATAAAATTACAGGAAAAATACGAAACAGCTTTCAAAGAAATCCCATCAGGTTGGGACAATAAACCAAATCTTCAAGGTGAAGCTTGAGAGGTCTAAATATATAGTCATTTTTGTGTGTTTAAAACAATAACAACCTACTCTGAAGTAGCCAACAATACATTTAAAAGAAATCCTAGGGGTATTAGTGTGGACTAATTTAACTAAAATAGTTAAAAAGTAGTCTGAATAGTAGCTCCTATGTGACTCCCATTAACTTTCTTCTAAAAGAGAAATAAAGATATTGAAAATAGAACGAAAAAACCAAAATTGTCAGTCAACCTATTGTAACAATTAGACTATTTTCTGAGAAAATTTTCCTGAAGGTATCAAAGAGGATTGGTGGAGTTGAATTAAGAATTACAGTTGTTAGCCTGAAGCTATTTGGTCAGTCGAAGTGGAACAGAGCTACTGAGAAGAATAAAGGTTGGACTCCAGCTATTTCTCCCTCACTTCCTGCCAGCCTGAAGAGAAAACAAGATTTTGCCCCATTCAGAGAATGGACAATGGAGACAATGCCTCCTTATTTGTTCTCCCCACTTTCACCAAGAACTGCTTTTCTTGCTTGGAGATGGCTACTTCCTGAAAAGAAGGAAAGAAACTGAGTATGGAATCAGCAGAGCACACCCAGTCTAGGCAGAATCTCAAGTGGGGCCTTGGGTTTGTGAATGTCATAAAAGAATCTTATCAGAGAAATAGTCATTGGGCAAAGGAAACACCTGCCATATTCCTAGTGAGCTTCAGGAAATGAAAATCTGTTAGGCTTTGAAAAATGTAATGAAGGCAATGATGGAAAGGGATGTGATAACCTGCTTCTAGATGGAAGGATAGTGCTACATAAGATGGGGTGCTCAAGGAAGCCACTCTGAAAAGATGATCTTTGAATGACCATCTGAACCAAAGATGATCTTTGATGACCATCTGAATGACCCAGTGGAATCAGCCAAGCAAGTGAAATGTTCCTGACAAGGAAGAAACTAGTGCAAAGGCTGCAGTACAAGGTTAACCCAGTGTGTTTGAAGAACAGAAAGAAAGTTCATGTAGATTTATTATCATTATTTTTAAACTCTGCTAACTGTCCCTAATGATTTAAGCTTCTACCATTTTTGCTTCCTTTTTGAATTCTAATTTGCTATCAAATATACTTTTTCTTCGAGCTTGACTTTGTCAATTTAATAAACTTATATTCTAGGATTCATTGAAATTATTGGTAATATTTTTTAAATTGAGAGAAACCCAAAGAGAGGGTCATTCAAGATTCTACTTGAGGGTAACATTTGGTAATTATCCATTTTGGAGAAAGATTCACAAAATTACATAACTGCACGATTCTTCAAGTTACCATTTTTAATCATTGTCATAATAATAATTGCCATTTTTAAGCACCTAATATGTGAGGGCTTGGAATTGGATTTTGCATATTTCTCTAAACAAACGCGTATTGTGCCTGAGAATTACATGGGCCTGTGAGAGGCTGGGAAAATTAATTTCCTGAAGACCACGACTAGGAATTAGAACAGTTAGTACTCTGACATAGAAGTGAGCCCCACTAAATGCATTGGAATTTCTCATGGTTTGGTGAAAATATTTGTTTCTTCCCTAGGCATAGATTTTCTCCAAGATTTGGTTTCAGCCATTGCACATACTCTTCTAATTCTTTTTTTTTTTTTTTTTGCCCTGTTCTGCTAATTCTTAAACCAGACCCTCTATCATCAGGTCACTTTTACCTAGAATACACCTTCCCTTTTTCTCATCTATTAGTTATCTACATATTTTTCTAAGACTGTGCAAGTGTTATCTCATCCTTGAAACTTCTCTTTGACTTCCATTCCAATATCCTCTTTCCCCAACCTTCCTCTAAATTAGCTTGAGGAAAACTGACAACTCTTATTTTTTTCTTATAAGTTTTATTGAGGTGGAAGGGCAATCACTTCTCTAAGCTCATTCAGGAAGAGAATGTGTCATCCCTGTTTTCAGTCCTTCCCCTTTGGTTGTTCCATGGTCCACACTGCAATCAGGATACTTCTATGAATACTACAAATCTAGTGATGTCATCTCTTCAGTGACTCCCTACTGTCTTCAACATAAAGTCTAAACTTCCCAGTCTAGTCTGCTATTGATTTCATGGAAAGAGATGCATGAACCAATGGTTTCTGAAACTTCTGGGCAGAACTGGTCAATAGTTATTCTTCTTGCCTTCTGGCATCTTTCCTGTTTTCCTCAATTTCTAAAATAGATAGATAGGCACTAGAAGTTCTAAAATAGAATATTCTTGGTATTTTAAGTAATTTGGAGGAGATATGAACCTGGGTCAGGATTAGGGTGAGTGAGACAATTGAGGTGCATAGCACACAAAATTTAAGGAGGTTCTCACTCTCAGGGTCAGGCAAGCTGTAGTCACCAGAGGAAGGGGAAAGTAGGTTGATCTGACAGAATGGGTGAAGAATGTGAATCCATTTGTGTTCCATATGAATGCTTACTAAAGAGTGATGTCAGCAGAAGTGAATTTCTATTGATCAAGTGGAGAAGATGATCCATTCTATAGATACCAGTCAGTTTCATCCTTGACTGTCTCTGTCACTGCCCAGTGGATTCATGAATGAAATGGCCATGGTGGCAAAGATGGAAGTTATGCATGGGCTCAGAAAGATGACCCTCCACTCCCCAAGGCTGACCTGACTGCAGCCACTACTGAATGCCCAGCCTGCAACAGAGATTAACACTGAGTACCAGCTATGGTACCGCTCCCCAGAGTGATCAGCTAGTTACCCGGTGGCATGTTGATTACTTCATAAACAACTGCATCATGGAAGGGGTAGCACTTTGTTCTCACTTCAATAGACAATTACTCTGAATATGGATTTGCCTTCCCTGACTACAATGCTTCTCTTAACGCCAGCATCCATAGACTTATTAATGCCTTATCCGTTATCACAGGATTCCATCATTGTTTCTGATTGTTGGAACTCACTTTATAGCAGACGCAGAGCAGAAGTGGGCCCCAGCTCATGAAATTAATTGGTCTTACCATGTTTCCCACTATCCTGAAAGAGCAGGTAGACTGGCATTTTGAGGACTCACTTATAGCATCAGTTAGCTGACAGCCCCTTGGAGAGGTAGAAAAACTTCCTCCAGGATGCAGTATGCACTACAAATCATTGTTTCTCCCATACCCAGGATTCAGGCATCTAGGAATGAGGGATTGGAATATCTCACTCTGACTCCTGATGATCTACAAGAAAAATTTTTGTTTTCTGTTTCTACAACTTTGGACACTGCTTATCTGGAGATCTTAACTCCAAAAGATGAATGTTTCCACCAGTGGGAACGATAATTCCACTAAGCTGGAAGTTAAGACTGTTACCTGGCCACTTTGGGATGCTTTAATCAGTGAACCACCAGGCAAAGAAAGTTGTTACTATATTGGCTGGGATGATTGATCATGGCCATTAAGGAACAGTAGGGTAGCTACTCCACAGTGGGGGTAGGAAACAGTATGCTTGGAATGTAGGATATCCCTTAGGGCCACTTCTTAGTTACTTTCATGTCCTAAGATTAAAGTCATTGGAAACTACAAAAAGCCAATTCAGGCAGCATTGCTAATAACTAGAGCATTCAAGAATGAATGTTTGGTCACTCAAGAGAGAACAACTATTACCAGCTGATGTACTTTCTGAAGGCAAAGGGAATTTTGAATGGGTAGCAGAATAATTTAGTTATAATTACCAGCTATTACCATGTAAGCACTTAGAGAACTAAGTAAGGTAATAGTTGAGTATTTTTTCTTATCTTGATATGAATGCTTATATTAACCAGCATTTTTGTTTTCTTCACCTTTCTGTTTCCTAGTTAACATAAGATATGTTAATAGTAGTTTGTTTTATATCTATTTAGGTTACAAAATGTCAAATGAAGAGTGTAAATCATCTGGAAGAAGAATGAACATCAACCCGAGACCCAGAAAGGTCTTTGCATCCATTCTGGGGGAAAGTCTTACTGTTTTTATTGTTTGCCTCATGTTTGGTAGAAATGTGACTTTACTATTATTTCTACTTGAACACTGAGTATGGTTTGAAGAGATATGTATGGGTGGCAAGTTGATAAGGAGTGAACTGCTGTGGTTTTGTGATGTGTTAAACTCATCGTCAATGAACTGTTTCTTGGTGTTCTCTTCCCTGCATATTTCCAATTCAGGTAAACTGTAATCATATTTTCATGCAAGATTTGGAATGCAGAAGTAAAGTAGTGGCCCTTCTCTATATCTGCTTGGGAGGTTGGGGCAAATAACCTCTGTACCTCATTCATGTTGGTGTTCACCTCTTGGCTTAGCTCCTTGATGTATGGGAAGACCTAGGTCTGTATTTCTTCCATTTACCCTTAAATCCTCCTTCTGCTTTTACTGATGAGCCAGTGTGCTTTAACTCCATTATTCAAGGTGACAACTTCTCCTGCAGGACGTGAAATTCATCATGGTAGAGGCAGTAAGAACTGATAAGGGTCCAATGTGTCCTCATGGGTTCCAGATAACTCATAAGTTTCAGTTTATATTCATGGGTTTTAGCTTGACTTTGCTGTTCCTCACTTTATATCTATCTTCCATTCAGAATTATCTGTTCTGTTCCAGAATTAAACACAAAAACAACCTTAAAGATTCTCACGATTGCATTATCGAATTCCCATTACAAATGCATATATATGTAAAACTCTGACAGATACAGATACATAGGAATAAATCTAACAAAAGAAGCTTAAGACCCTCAAGCTGTAAGCTACAAAACATTACATAGAGGAATTTAAAAATTACCTAAATAAATATAGTGATATAGACAATGTTCATGGATTAGAAGACTTAAAATTATGGAAATACAAGTATCCCCAAGGTAATGTAGCAGTCTGATACAATCCTAATCCATATTCCAGTTGACTTTTTTCCATAAACTCCAAAAGGCAATTGAAAAATAATGTATTAAAATGCAATGGACCCAGTGACAGATGACACAATTCTGAAAGAGGTAACCGATCTCTCACAAATAGGACTTATCTTATTTGATTTTAAGGCTTATCTTACAGTAATTGAAAAATTTTGTTGTTAATGAAAAGATAAATATACAGATGAGTGGAACAGAGTAAACAGTGTGTCTGAAATATAGGAGGTATGCTGGGGCACTTATTACTCCTATGTGCTGTGAATAAATCCACACATATAAACCAATTGATTCTAGGCAAAGGTTCTAAGAAAATTAAATGTAGGGGCGCCTGGGTGGCTCAGTGGGTTAAGCCGCTGCCTTCGGCTCAGGTCATGATCTCAGGGTCCTGGGATTGAGTCCTGCATCGGGCTCTCTGCTCAGCAGGGAGCCTGCTTCCCCCTCTCTCTCTGCCTGCCTCTCTGCCTACTTGTGATCTGTCAAATAAATAAATAAAATCTTAAAAAAAAAAATTAAATGTAGAAAAGGTAGGATTTTTTTAAACAAATAATGGTGAACTATGTTTTTGTACAGAAAAAAGAAATCTTCAACTCTTCACATCATAAACAAAAATTAACTCAAAACAGATGTAGCCCTAAATAGGGAATCTAAAATTCTAAAATGTTTAGAGGAAAATATGGGAAAAAAAGCTTGGAGATTTTAGAATAGGCAAAAATTTATTAGATCACCCAAAGCATGAAAAACGAAAGAATTGATAAATTGGACTATAACAAAAGCAAAAACTATGTTTTTGAAAGACACCATTAAGAAAACTGAAAATTAGAGTGTTTTTCAACACAAACAACCAATTCTCCAATTTTCCAGACACCCATTTGGGTTTTCAACAATTCAATTCAATTCTGACATTAACTACTCAGAGTTAGCACAGACTCCATAATTTAAAGGCTCAGTCCTACAGGACTGCCCCACTTCAGATGCCAGCTGCAGGTCTCCGACCTCCCAGACTTCTCACTACCCAGCTATAGGTTGGGGGTTTGTAGGATACCTTCGTAAGGTTTGACAATTTTCTAGAATGGCTCACAGAACTCAGACACTTATGTTTACTAGTTTTTACGAAGGATACAAATGAATAGCCAGATAAAAACATACATAAAGCAAGGTCTGGGAGGATCCAAAGCACAGAAGCTTCTGTCCTAGTGAAGGATACCTACCTCACAGCCCATAGATATAGAGCTCAATCTCCCGGTGACCCCTTCCCCTCAGGTAGATGGGTGGAGCTTAAAGTTCCAATCGTCTAATCACTTGGTCTTTCTGGTGATGATCAGTTCTATTCTGAGGTTCTCTAGTGGCCTTACCTTAAGTCATTGCATTAACATATACTCAAATGTGGTTGAAAGAAGCTTGTTATGAATAACAAAAGATAGTTCTGGATAAGTAACACAGATGAAAGGTACAGCACCTGGAATATAGTCAATAGTATTGCAAGAACATATGATGGCAGATAGTAGCTACACTTGTAAACCTAGCATAATGTATAGAGTTCTTGAATCACTATGCTGTATGCTTGTAAGTAATGTAGCATTGTCTGTGGACTATACTTAAAAAAACAAAAAGTCATTCAAATCATTCAGGAAGTCCCAAAGGTTTTAGGAGCTCTGTGCAGGGGACAGCCTACAAACACCAAGTATTTATTTATTTTTTTATACCTCAGCAATTCACAGACTGGGAGAAAATATTTATAACATATGTATTTGACAAAGAACTTATAATAAGAGCATATCAAGATCTCTTATGACTAACTACAAGAGAAACAACTCAAAAAAAAAAAAGACCACTTGAATGTATAGGCTAAAATTGGACATATACACATTAAAATATCCTCCCCATCATTAATCATGAGGTGGATGCAAAAAAAAATTAAATACCATCACACAGTCAATAGAATGGCTAACATTTAAAAGACTGGTCATACTAAGTGTTGGTGAGGATGTGGGGCAATGGGAACTCTCACATACTGCTGATGGGAAAGTGAAATGGTGAACCTATATGGAACAAAATTTGCAAATTTTTTAAAAGAGTTAAAGATAAATTAATCATATGACTCAGTCATTCAACTTTCAGTAATTACCCAAGAGAAACAAAAATGTGTTTACACAAAGACTTATACACAAAAACCCATAACAACTTTGTTATAACCTAAACTGAGAGTAACCCCAATGTTCATCAACAGGAAAATGGATAAACAAATTATAGTACATCCATACAATGGAATACAACTCAGCCGTAAGAAGGAACAAACTATCCACATGCACAATATTGGTGACTCTCAAACACATTATCCTGAGCAAGAAGAATCAGGGCAAAAAAGAACCTTTATGGCATGACTCTGTTTGTACAAAATTCTAGAGCATGCTAACTAACCTTTAGTAACAGCAAGCAGGTCTATGGCCGCCTAGGTAAAGGGAGTAGAGGAGGATGAATTGCAATGAAACATGAGCAAAACTTGTGGGTGAGAGAAATGTTTGTTATCTTGATTGTGGTGATGATTTCAAGAGTATATACATTATGTCCAAGCTGATCAAATTTGAAAACACAAAGTTTAATGTACTTCAGTGATACCATGAAAAAGTTGTATAAGAAGAAATATCCATACCTAGAGAGAAGGTTAATACTGACCTAGCAAAAGCTCTGATGATTTGCAGGCATTACAGTAAGTAAAACATGATTTTTCACCTTTTCTTCTAAAACATTTCTCCCTTCCTTTGAGCTCTTCTTGTTCTCTCACTCCAACCATGGTGACACAGACGTATGACTCAGGCCATGCTGGTCATGTTACTCTTTCTCCTGTCACAGAGATGGGAATGTAATCCAAGCCAAGCCTCTCAGTGTCGTTCAAGATTAGAATAGAACTGGCAGAGAAGACTTCTTTTCTTTCTGCTGTTAGAGCCGTTAGGATATGCGTACAAGGCTGCTGGGAACCTGTCCCTTTACTATGTGGAGAGTGTAGCACTTAGAATACAGCTGACATGGAGAAAGGAAAGATGAAGGAAGAGACAGAGACACGAAGGTCTGGAGCCAAGGAGACAGGAAGGGAAGGAGGAAAGGTGAATGAAAGATGAAAGAAGAGAAGATAAGAGGGAAGAGGGAAGAGGAGAGGGAGGGGGATACTATACTTGGATGTAGTATCCAGCTTTCTCCAAGGCCAGCTTCACCTCTGCCCCTTCCCCACCTCCCATCCCTTGAAGATAACTGAGCCAATAAACTTCCCTCTTTAGCACAAGGTGATTTAGGTTTCTGTCATTCTCCACAGAAGATTCTTGAATGATACTATACTTATTCAGTGTCATTCTTTTAGACTGAGGCAAGAGGTGGGATTTGCATTATTCTCTTTTACCTTATTCTCATTGCTTAAAAAGTAGCTCATTTGGTCCAGGGTAAGTGCATAAAAGATAAGCTCTTAGTATGCATTTCTTTGAAGACTTCTCTCTCTTCTTGCCTGTAATTTTTTTTTTTTTGCTTAAGGTTTTGTTTTCTTTTGTGTGTGTGTGCATTTTTTTGTTTGTTTGTTTGTTTGTTTTTGTCTTTGGGATGCAGGCTGCATTTTTTATTGGCAGTTTCAGTCTCTGGTGGGTGGTAAGGATGGAAGTTGAAATGAATGTGCAGCAGAAATCAAAATGTTTTCCCAATTCCTTCTTCCCAACCACACTGTACTGGTTTGAGTGTAGGGTGACCCACGATTCTTTTTCTCCATTGAGCCCCATGAATCCATTAGATTAGATAGTAAAAAATTTGCCCTAGACTCTTGGCATATCATCTTCTGTCATTCTTAGTTTACAACGCAGATGCAAGTTTTTGTTTTTATTTTTTTTTTTACTATTGTCTCAAGATATTAATGGAAATTCGGGAAAAAGTGAACCAAATGGTATTTGGACCTTCCTTGTTAAAAAGGGAGTCTGGCAAGTTGGTCTTTTAACATATGAGTTATTCCTTGTTTCCATCAGACTTCTAAGTCTGGAAACATTTAGCTTTCCATTGGTGTTTCTCTGGTATGGAAACCCAAAGGTGTGAAGTTTTCTTTGATGGTGAAATTTTAGTTGTCTTAAGGGGATATAAGAGAAACTTTTCTGGAGAAAGAGCCAGCCCAATATCCCTCAAGGGACGATATTATGTACTTGGGCTACTAACTCTGTAAAGTTGGCCCTACTTCCAAAAGTTCAGAAAGCAGAGTGTAGAGCAAGAATAATATTTGAAGAGACTCTGGAAATAAGAGCACACATCTAGGCAAGAGAGAGCCTATGGAAACATCCTCAAACTGGCCTTGGAAGTTTCCCTCCATATTTACTTCTTGGATGGTTTTTCTTAGTTAGCGACCATGCTGGAGCTAGTTGGGGAAGCAAATTATAGTCAGACAGGGGCTGAGAAGGTGGGAGAAAAGTCATGGAAGCAGTAATTTATTCCTGGGGTGTTTATATTAGGGGGTTTAACATGTTTTGTTTTGTTTTTTTCTCGAAGTTCTAGGCTTTGTAATTTAAAACCTGCTGTAAGAGAATATTCTTAATCTAAATGTAGAATTGTTGGAGGAGCATTGCATGTGATTTATAACATATTTCTGTAAATGTCTTGCAGTATATACCTCGCCTAAACAAGCAAATGGACTTATTTAATGGCAAAGGGTCTTACAGATGGTGTTTATGGAATTCACCTGGATAAAAGGCACAGCGCGACTTGGCTCTGGGAAACTTGCTTGCTGACACCATACTAATGCCAGGGCTCTGAGAATTTCACGAGAATTCCACCCATGTTCTTCAAACTCATGAAGAAGGGAATAATATTATAAAATTTGACGTCAGAATAGTTGTTATAAATCCTCAAGTATTTCTTCCATTACCTTCTGTCAGAAAAATCTGTTTTCCTTAATGGACATGTAGTTAATTACCTTGAGGTTGGCTGGTGAGCTTTGTCCTTATAACGTTACACATCTCTTTTATTTATGCTCAGGGAAATTGTCCTCAAAGAATGAATTTTTAAATGAATAATATTTATACTCTGTTAAATTCAGGACATGAAATAATGCACAGCAAACTTTTATTCCTTGTTGGTTCCCCTTATTTTCATATGCTTTTCAATCAGACTGGCAGAATATAAAATATTGATTAATAATCTATAGAAAACATTTTAAAACTTTGAACACGTGTGCGTGAGACACATTAAGCAGTAATTAAATTCAGGTCAGCAAGCTGGAAACCCTCATAGACCTCTAAAAATAATTATAGATAAATTTAGTAAGGAATTTTAAATAGAAATTTTAATTGGAGAAACATTTTTCTCGTCACTCTTTATTATGTAACTTAAAAATTATGGTGTACCTTGCTGATGTTTTTTAAAGCTATTATTAACACAATTTATTTATTAAAGAGAAATAAGAAAACTGTACTGCTAACCCTCTTGACTCAGTCATAAATCTTAACTGTTTTGCAATAAAACGCATTTCCAATAACGCTGAATATATTTTCCACAACACTTGATTCTCTTGGGCTTTAGACACTCTATGTTCTTAACATTATGATATATGTCACCAAATGAACCAGATGTTCCTTAGACTCTGAAATAGAAGATCTCATTAAAATGTGCGTGTGTGTGTTTTCTGATCTCTCATGGGAGTTATTTTTTCAAACAGTATCAATGCCAAAGATTTCCAATTATTTTTTCCTTATTTACTTAATCAGGGCAGAGCTCTATGCTGGACAAAATGAATGTAAGAAAATCACATTGATAGTCTGGGGACCATGCCAACAGTGTTCACATATGGTACTTCCTTAGTCTCACCTTTATGTGCTTTCAACCATTCAGCAACATGTATCATGGGCTTTCTTTAATCTATTGGATAAACCTTGGGAAAGTGATACCAAGAAAAAAGAAAGATAAATATTCTCTGCACCCAGAGTTAACAATCAACCAATATAAAAAGTACAACATACAGGAATAAACATAAAAATATATTTAAAGAAAGCACACACACACATGCAAAAGAATTCAAGAAACTTCATGAAGATTATTTTTCTAAAAATTATTTTGCTACGGAAATATACATAGAATTTCAGCCTTACTCCCTGTATGAGTTGGCTTCTTATAGACACTTGATACATAAGCAGATGTGACCAGCAGTGAACCACAGGATGGGCTAAACACATGTTTGCATATGCTTATTTCCTTTAGAGGATGCGTATCATTTTAAGTCCTTAAGATTCATACTGGATTCTCAGCACTTCAAAGAGATGAAATCCTCTTTGGAAATACCTTGTACTTCTTAATATATGTTAACGAGAAAAATCTTCTTTAGTTGTGGAGAGTGTATTGATTTCTAGAATACTTACTGGATAAATATGTTTTGCCCAAACTTCAAGGAATAGATTCTTTCATTAATTCAAAAATATTTACGGACAGCGTATTATGTACCTGGTATTCTTATGGGTGCTGATGGCATGTGAGGGAACAAAATAGACAAAGGTTTCTGTCTGCTTACGTGGAGCCATTGTTAAGTGTGGAAAAGGGGACAGGAAAACCAAACAAAAGGAACATTTAGGGACAGGTGCTATGGGGAAGTATAGAGCAAAGGTGAAGGACAGGGAGGTCCAGGACCAAAGCCAGGAAGATCTGAAGGAGGTGAGAGCTATCTAGCTCAAGGTGGCTGTCTAGCTCAAGAGCTTTCTGGCCAGAGGACAGAGTAAGAGTCAGAGCCTTGCCAAAGGAGCAGCAGCAGGTTCAAGACCCATGGAGGGCCAGAGGCCGAGGAGCATGTGACATGGGAGCAGAGAATGGGAGGCCAGGTCAGGAAGGGAAGGGATTGGGGAAGTCCAGAAAGCTCAGTGGGAGGCGTTTGGCTTTTATTCCAGATGAAATGGGAAGGTTTGGGAAAGTTTGGAGCAGAAAAAGTGACATAACCACAACCTGATGTCCATTTTAACAGGATCTCTGAATGGGGCTCTTCTTGCTCTCCTCACCCCCTATTTTAAATCACAGTTCTATTTTGGTAGTAATCTCATTCTTTCTTGGTAGACACCTGTGGTTGTCACCTTCTAGCATGTTTAAATAAATCACATGATTTCAGGATCACACATCAGTCCGTCATACATTAGTAAGCATACAAATACTTTATTACTGACATAAAAACATTCTGAATTACAAATTTATCCAATATAAAGAATTTTTTCTCAACCAATATTGTAGTATTTATGTATGGTTATGGTTTATCTGGCTAAAAGTTTCACTTTTAAGGTCCCCTGATAGGGTTGTTCGAAATCATTTACAAAAATGTAGCAAATAAAACATTTTGCTTTATTATTGTGCATTAAATTCTTCTGACATTCTGTACATGCTCCATCAAATAAAAATTATAGTTTCTCTCCAGTCACAAGTGCCCTTTATGAGAAATGTGAATATGTGAATTTACTACCAGCATCTGTGAATTTACTACTGACTTGGATTCATCAGAATTTGGGTCCATTAAAAGGAATGGTAGCCCTTTCTGGTGGGGATTATGAAACAGGCAGCTTGAGGTTGGAAGCTGAATAAGGAATGGTAAAGTGAGAAAAAAAAAGTAACAGAATAAGAAAAGCAAGGAAAAGTCTGAAGAATATTTACCTTCTACTCCTTGAAATTCTCAGTCATTTTTGTGAATCCTTTCCCCTGGCCTGACTTTTTGTTTTTTAACAGCTTTACTGAGAGGTAATTTAAATACCATAAAAGGCACCCATTTCAAATGTACAATTCTGTAGCTTTTTGTGTAGTCATGGAGTTGTTTTGCCTTATTTAAATGTTACCCAATCCTTTGAAGTTCACCTTTGGTATATTTCCGTCCCCATCCCCACCTAGCCCCGTTCTCAACCCAAATCTTCCAAACTTATTCCAACTCTGTTCTTTCTTTCATAAGTAGTTCAGTTGATAGTATTGTCCTCACGTTTGAATCATGCCAGAAATCTTGGGTTAAAGCCTGATGGAAGACGTCTGCATTCTCTTCTCACTCAGTATGAATACTGCAATGGACCCCACCTTTGAAATGTCCCCCTCCCTACCATTTCTGAACCTTGTTTCAGGACCCCCTAAGTCCCCACTTGGATTGTTAGGAAGGTGTCCCAAATGAGTTCCCACCAGCAGAGTCTTCCCCATTTTAACCCACTCTAACCCTTGCCTTGCCTCACCCAAATCTGATCATCTTTCTCTTCTATCTCAGCTCCTTCTGTGTCTTCCAGTGACCTACAGATACATGCATATTTTTTTGCGGTCGATCCAGGTTCTTCACCACGTGGCTTCAGTTTATGCTTCTTGTCTCACTTCCTACCCTTCTCTTGTCACACATTCTGAAAGTTCCAGCCACTGTGTTCGACATCACTAGGCTTCGGTGTTTTTATACAAATAGATACTTCTGCATATATTTATCTTCGTACCACTGTTTCCCCCTTCTCTTTTGTCTGCTTGGGGAATTCTCCCATCTGCTTCATATACGAAACATGATACTAGCGTGGTGGAACCTTTCCTGAATACCTGAGACTATGTTTCCAGATCCTTCTAGCTGTCACTAAGTACAAACCTCTTCTTCTGCCTGAATGTTAGATTGTGATCACTTGGTCCATGTCACTTTCAATTGCTAGGGGGAGTTCTTCAAGTCCAGGGATGTCTGTCCTAACCTAGTGCTTTGTACCATTCTCAATTCATAGTGGGACTCAATGTATGAAGCCGAGCATCTCTAAGTAGACCTTCACCACAATTGACATCACATTTTTTGGGAACTAGTGAAACAATCTCTTCGGTGCTGGTCTGGCTTGGAATTTTTAACTCTATGCCAATTTCTCTTTTTGTTCACGTCTTCAGGATTTAAGAATAGTTTTCCCACAGAGCAGAAAGCTTGGCATCTTAGAAACAGATAGGTAAAGGATAAAGAGTGTCCCTTCTTTGGGATCTGAGTCCCACAGAGCTCAGCTATCCTTTTAGTCCCTAAGGTCTAAGTGACAACAGAGGGGAAATAAAGAGAAATTGGAAGGTAAGGCTATAGGTAAGAGAACTTTTAGTAAATTTACTGAAGGTTTAGAAGCAGTAGAGATGAAGAAGGAATAGTGAAATACTGTGAATGTGACATTAGATTTTGAGCATACTTATATTTAAAAAAATTCATTCCCCAGTAAATGCCTATAATATAGCAACCAGATGGTATATTTTGCTTTTTAAGATTTTTAACCTTTACATTTATGCTGGTTTCATGAGGAGTCATTTGAATTTTAATGATCTAGATTTTCAACAGGAGATCGTGGCTGATATAGTTTAGGGTGCCTGCCTAAAGTTTAGGGTGGGGAGATGTGTCCTCATATAGCTCCTTCTACCCCAGGTGGTGTGTTTTTGAGCACATGACCCTGCCTTAATCCTTTGTCCACTCTGCCCTTGGGTGAGAATTGACAAGGACTTCAAGGTCAGCCAATCCATAACCTCTGAGTGTAGCTCTAGTTCCACAAAAGCTGGAGAAATCAGGTATTTTGCCTTTTGAAGTAAGATGCTCAGAAAGAAATTGCCAAAAGGTATCGAGAGGCAAGCTGAAGGGGGTGGCCATCATGGATTCCACTCAAACTGAGTAAGTGGGTATATCTGGAAAAACACACAGTGAATGTAAAGAAACAAAGGCAAATGAATGGGGTCTGAGAAAGGGATAGAGGAACGGCTTTGGGTGCCACTGTGTACATCGTGCACATTCTTACAGTAACCCCACCCCTAGTCCTCTTTTTTTGAGTAGATTTCTGTCCCTTGCAACCAAAAAACCCTTGATAAAGCACAAATATTCTGGTATGATTTCTACAGCTTTTACTGTAATAAAGGAACATTTTCTCCAAATCTAATCTCCTTGACAAATATCTTTACGGCATTTTTGGCTCAGCTTAAACACCTACTTAGTGGCTTTTTGTTATATATCAAGGTTTGTGTTAGCCAGTGGGCAAGTGTCCCTTAATTTTGAGCATACTGATGTGCTGTTAAATTAAAATAAGTATCTTATATATACTCCAGTAGCAACTGCAAGCTTGTGGCTACCTGTTACTATGATGGCAGCTGCAGACATTAACACTTCTTGGCCTCCAAGGCAGACCCTAATATTGCCACCTGTTTGAAGATAGCCATCATAGGTATAAAGTTGAGTGGAGCCCTGCCAGGGTATATAGAGACTGCTACTGGTCAGGGCCTCCAGCTGTTCCCCATAAGGTTGGGTCACTTTGTGCCGTGAGCTAAATAATGGCCACTCAGAGATATCAGGTCCTAATTCCTGGAATGTGCAAGTATTACCTTACATGAGAAAGACTTTTGCACATATGATTAAGTTAGAGATCTCAAAAAGGGGGAGATTATCCTAGACTATCCAGGTGGGCCCAAAATTCAATTTCAAGTGTCTTTCTAAGAGACAGGTGGGGGCAGATGACATTCCCAGAAGGTGGAAAGCAATGTGACCATGAGGCAAAGATGGGAGTGATGCAGCACAGGCAAGGAATGAGAGCAGCCTCTAGAAGCAGGAGGAGGCAAGGAAGAGTACTTCCCTAGAGCCTCAGCAGGGAGCAAGTCTTTGCTGACATCTTGATTTTGGCCCAGTGAAAATGATTTTGGACTTCTAGACTCTAGGACTATGAAGGAATATATTCCTGTTGTTTTAATCCACCATATTTGTGATAATTTATTGCAGAAGAACTGGATTCCTTGTCTTCAGAAATCAGAAATGGAGAGATGCCAGAAGCTATTGATGAAGTTTCTTAGATTAAGCACAACGAATAAAGAATTTCCTCAGTTGGGATCATTTGGATCTCAGAGATTTTACAATTATGGGGATTTATGGAGCCTCTCCCTTGATCAGTGACTGCAGGTCACCCTTAACTTCTGTTGAAGAATCATGTCCCAGGTGCCTGGGTGGCTCAGTCGGTTAAACATTTGCCTTTGGCTCAGGTCATGTGGGATCCATTCTCCCTCTACCACTCCCCAACTTGTGCTCTCTCTCTCTCTGTGTCTTGCAAAAATAAATAAATAAAAAATCTGGGGGGAAAAAAAAGGAATCATGTCACGCTTCAGGTGTCCTTGATTCTGTAAAGACTGGTTCAGCTTTGATGCGCAGAGATCTTTTTGAACTGATGCTTGCCATTAAATGCTTATAAACTTGAGTTACTATCTGGGAGGCTGTTGTACAAAATGCAACTCCAGCAGAAGACAGGTATGTGTGAAGTGTTAGCTCTGCACCAGTGACACTTGATGTTTGGAACTATGGCAGTGGTGACATTTGGAAGTCTCTTGTACAATGTATGAAGACCTGAATTTTTGGGTCTCCACAAAAATGTTTATTGGAAATGATGGTATAAGACACCACTGTTGTGTTCCTGATTGCTACCATTTGATCTTTAGTATAGTATTTGTTGTCAATTGTTAGTGCATGTTATCTCTTATTTCTAATTCGCTGAGTTTAAATTTTTATTATAAATAATTTTTGAGTTTTATCAAATAATTTTTTTCTGATTCTATTGAAAATATTATGTTTTTGTTCTCTTAATCTACTAACATGCGTGCTGAATTATTTGAATAAATGTTCTAATGTTAAACTAACCTTGAATTCCTGAAAGATAGCATTTTGATACAATTGATTGTATTTTCACATATGTTGCTTGGATTGATTAGCTAGAAGATATTCCTGAGTCTATGCACATGAGTGAATTGGTTTATAATTTAATTTTTATTTGCTTTTCTTATATACTTTTGGCATCAAGATAATTTTAGTCTTATGAAATGAGATTCAGAGTACTCCCTTTTTTTCTCTTACTTAGATGATTTTTTTTAAAGATTTTATTTATTTATTTGACAGAGAGATCATAAGTAAGCAGAGAGGCAGGCAGAGAGAAGAGGAAGCAGGCTCCCCGTTAAGTAGAGAGCCTGATGTGGGGCTCAATCCCTTGACCCTGGGATCATGACCTGAGCCGAAGGCAGAGGCTTTAACCCACTGAGCCACCCAGGTGCCCCCTTAGATGATTTTGTAAAGAAACTGAAATACTTCACAAAACAACCAAATTCTATATTTTCTTTGGGTGAAGATTTTTTTTTTCCCTTTGGGTGAAGATTGTTAAGTAGTGATTCAATTTTGTTAAATATTATAGAGCTGTTTAGGTTGTGTATTTCTTCTTTAATTAAATCTGTTTAATGATCCTTTCTACAATGTATTTTAGCCAAGTTTTAAAATATAATAGGTGAAAAGTCATCCATATTATTGTGTCCTTTTTAATCTATGATTTATCTGTATTTATCCCTCCTTCACTGTTAACCATTTTTGTGTCTGTGTACAAACTATCTCTTTTTGCCTTCATCAGTTTCAGCAGAGATTTTTGTCTATTTTATTGTAGTCTTTTCAAAAAAACAATTTTTGGCTTTCTTGATCTTCATTATTTTACAGTTGCTGTGTTCTTTAATTTCTGCTCTTACTTTTATTATCCTACTACTTTCATTTTTTTGGGACCAATAATTAATGTTTTTCTCTGTTTTAGTTTTGACATTTGGTTCATTAAATTTCAACTTCCTCTTCTTCTAAGGTAAGAATCTATGGCTATAAATTTATCTTTAAGTACTGCTTAAGTTATGCCTTGCAATTTTCGATATATAGTATTTTCATTCATTCTGGATACATTCTACTTCCCCTTAAGATATAGCCTTTAATAAATTAATTATTTAAAAGTATAATTTAAATTTTCCCAACATATTTAAAATTTTTTTAAGTTTACTTTTTATTTTGTTATAGACCCATGCTGTAGTCTATATGATACTGAATGTTGTGAACATTTATAAATGTTATGTATGTGTTTAAGAAAGATATATATGTGTGTATGTGTATATATATATACATATATATATACACACTCTGAAAGTTGGAAAAGCTTTCTAATTATAACTACTAATAACACATTTTTTCTAACTTGTAAACAAAGAACATTTTAAGTGATAATAGGCCATGTCCTCTACAAATGATTTTACTTCTTAAGGTGTGTTTCTCTATGCGTTTTCCCTAGATTAACTGTATCAGAGTCTCTGGGGTGCTTGCTAAATCTTCAGATAGATCAAAACTATTCCCCTACTCCCCAGCGATTCTGATTCAATAGTTCTAGGTTCTAGGACAAGGAATGTACTCTTAGCATGATTTTTAAGGTGACTACAGAAAGCTGTCCCCTGGGAGATAATGATGTAATGCTGTTAGTTCTCAGTATTTTTTGTTGTTTAATTTCTTCTTTTGCTCAACAAATCATTTAGATTTTATTTCTCAAAGAGTACTTCGTGAAATATAGCGATTATTGTTTTTAGATTTTGCTTATTTGAGAGAAAGAGAGAGAGAAAGAGAGAGAGAAACCAAGAGCACAGGGGAGGGGCACAGAGAGAGAGACAGGTATACTCCTCACTGAGCAGGAAACCTGACTGGAATCATGACCTGAGTGGAAGGCAGATGCTTAACTAAGCCACCCAGGCACCTGTATATCAATAATTTTTTAATGACAAAAATAATTATAAAATAAACCACGGTGTAATTTCCTATGGTATGTAACTGATAATACATTCAGGCTGATTCATGACTTATTTCTTTTAGTCTGATGGATTTCTTCCTTTATTTCTTACTGAGAGTCTCCTGTTTTAAAAGAGGGCCAAAGAATGCTAATTTTTTTTTTTTTTTACTTATAATAGTTTATTAAAACTTACATGTCTGGATCACAGTCTGGATCATGGCATTTAGTATTACATTATTCTCTGTTTTGTATGCATTGGTTTTATCTTCTTAAATCATTTGTGTATTATTTGATATTAAGAGCTGTCTTGTATACGTATTTATATATTCACTCCAACGTCTAGTATGATGTGGGCAGGTGAATAATGTTTTTAATTATTATATATCTAATTATTATATATTTATAATATACACTTAATATAGTGAATAATGCTTTTTTAAATTTTTTTTTAAAGATTTTATTTATTTATTTGACAGAGATCACAAGTAGGCAAAGAGGCAGACAGAGAGAGAGAGGAGGAAACAGGTTTTCTGCTGAGCAGAGAGCCAGATGAGGGGCTGGATCCCAGGACCCTGGAATCATGACCTGAGACAAAGGCAGAGGCTTTAACCCACTGAGCCACCCAGGTGCCCTGTGAATAATGCTTTTAAGTTGGTAGTTTTCAAAGGTTACTTTTTTGTTTTTTGTATATCCTTTTTCCAAGTTAATGAATTTCAGGGTCTTGAAAAAACAGTATCCACTTCAAAAGTGATTTTAAATCCCTAAGTATTTTTACAGTCCTTCACTTCTGTATTAATTCTTCTTTCTCTTTGTGTTGGGATATAAGGAAGGATATAATAAATGCATCTATATACAATTATAATAATAACATTTGTAAACATTCCTTTTTTTAAAATTTAATTTAATTTAATTTCTTTTCAGTGTTCCAGAATTCATTGTTCATTCACCACATGCAGTGCTCCATGCAGTACGTGCCCTCCATAATACCCACAGCCAGGCTCACCCAACCCCCCTCTCCCTCCCCTCCCAAACCCTCAGTTTGTTTCTCAGAGTCCACAGTCTCTCATGGTTTGTCTCTCCCTCCAGTTTCCCCCAACTAACTTCTTCTCTTCATCTCCTCATGTCCTCCGTGTTATTCCTTATGCTCCACAAGTAAGTGAACATTATTTAATTTACAACATGTTTTTGCTTTTTTAAAAAAATCTATTTAGGGGCACCTGGGTGGCTCAGTCGGTTAAAGCCTCTGCCTTCGGCTCAGGTTATGATCCCAGGGTCCTGGGATCGAGCCCCACATTGGGCTCTCTGCTCCGGGGGAAGCCTGCTTCCTCCTCTCTCTCTGCCTGCCTCTCTGCCTAGTTGTGATTTCTCTCTGTCAAACAAATAAAATATTTTTAAAAAATCTGTTTAGTTCTAACAATAATCCTTGAATATGAACCTTTATTTATATTTGAGAAATGGTTCAGACAGGTCTAAGAAACTGGCTTAAGAGCAAACTAGTATTAAGATGTTTTTGTGTTCCAAGTGTTTTGTCTGCGTGGCAAATAGAACCACAGTGAAGTCTGACCAGACAAATACATTTCACAGAACAAGCATTAATAAGGATATGAAAGCAACTAGAAGACAAAGCTGATTTATTACACTTCCTGGGCAAGAAAGACCTGTATGTGGAGACAGAGCCTCAGCAGTCGATCAGTGGATACGTACATAGAATAGGGTTTTGACTAGTTGTAACAGAAGTGGGAATGGCTGGCTCTATCACAAAAGAAAAAGAATTTCATTGCTCCCAGATTCAAGTGGGGCTGCGTTACCATGCTCAACATTCTGATTTAGCTCGGTATATGGTTTATTTATTCTGCTCTTGTCCCTGATATGATTGTAAACACTAAGTTCTCCAGGTCTATGATTGCAAAGAATAAAGCCTTTCAAAACCATGACGTCAATGTCGATATTGAGCAGAACAAGCTTTATGAGTGTGCTCCCTTACTACCTATTAACCAGAGAAACTTCTACAGATTTACAAAGCATCCCAGTGTGCCTACAGAATCTTGCCACTGAGTACCGTAACTTTATCAAAGTACTAAGGAGCCATTGAGTATGCTTAAAGAATGGACATCGAACAATAATGACCCACAAAACCAAGTTACCTTCTGATTCAGTTTGTAAATGAGAAGACTATATATGCACAGATGCAGGCTTTTATCTACTGTTCTTCTTTGATTTATCCTAGCATATCAGATCTTCATGGTGGTGGATTCATAATTATCTATTTGGAAAACTCTCTGCAACTGTGTCTGAGTTCTGAATATGGTGAGGACCATATTAGTGCTCAATTAGCCCACTTGGAGGTTATTCATTATTTTCCTGTTTCCTAGAAACAGTTCTAAAATGGAGCATTCCTTAAGCTGAACTTGAGCTATAGGTCAGGGAAACATGGAAGTCCCAGAATTACATTGAACTATCCAAAGTTTCCTGGGAAAGGTTTGAAAGCTTCAAGTAGAGATCTGCAGAGCGTGTTTGTAGTATTCTCATTATAAAATCAAACTTAGGGCATATCCTTATATTTCAATCCCAGAATTTCACCAGACTACAGAAATTTCTCTTTAGGTTAAAAAATATTATTTGGTGAGATATTAGTCAGGCTGAATTGTTGGGTTCCATTTAAAAAACTGCATCATTTTTATTTATTTATTTATTTATTTATTTATTTATTTATTAAAATTGCATCATTTTTAAATGTATCAGATTCAGGACTAGTACAAAGTAACTTTGGAAGATGAATTTAAAACTGTAAACTGAAACAGCATGCATAGTAATAGAAAGTCTCATGACTAACTGACTTTGTCATTATCTACTTTCTGTGGGTTTGGAAATGGCATCTGGAGAAGAAAATAGAAAGTAAGTCCCAAGAACATACTATAACTCAGGGAAACTTCTTTTCTCATTTTGTAGAAATATTGATTTGAAGATCAGCACAATAACAATCATATAAATGAAGCTGGATGTTGCAGTCTGATACCTTGATTTCACCCAAGACTATTCTTCTAAATTTAATGATGTCTTATAGACCCTTAAAAATATTTTCATAAATGGGATTCTTCTAAGCTAAGAACCAGTACATCAACATTTCTACTAAGAAATCCCTTGGAAATGTTTTTTTTTCTCTGTTGCTTGAGTGTAACTCAAGATCTCTCAATTGATTTTTCTTTTCTACGAAACCACTGAAATGAAAACAGAAGAGAAGCATTTCTCTAACCTACTGATATTTCTAGTGAATAACATTTTTTAACATAACTAAGCAAACTGATATAATGTTTGTAATTAAGCAAATTAATTTATTACCTACTCTACCTAATTAAGAAATCCAAATTACCTTTTTAAATAGCATGATTTGAGACAAGGGAATCTGCCATATCTGTAGGTGAAAATTCATGAAGTTAATTCAGTGTAATTTTGGAGACTTCACCTAGAGTAAGGGAATTCTGACTTGAAAACATTCCAACTTCAACTGTGCCTGACTAGCTTCCTTGGGGTGAAGAAGTTATTATGAGGTGCATTCCTGAGGATGCATTGTAGATGATACTCCCTCAGTAATTTCCAAGTCCTAAATCATCAGTCCAAGTGGCGATGGGGTTTTGTCCAGGGAGTGTGTGTGTGGAGGGAGGGTGGTTCTGAGTGAAGAGAAACCTCCATGGAAGCTACCAGTTCTTTTGAGAGACAATACTGCCTTTGTCTCTCCCACCTTTAACTAGAGTAAGTTCCTTGCACCTTTTTTAGAATGAGCATAGAAGCAGCCTTGTTCTTCTGGAAAGTGGATGGGAGCAATTATTTCCCTGTCCATGAGGTGGAAGAGAGAAGAATCCATTGTCCTCTCTTGGCTGACGGTGGAGAATGCTTAGTGAGCACCTCTAGAATGCTTGTAAGGTTCCTAGGCACTAAGGAAAAATAATAATGACTAAATAATTCAGGAACTAAATAATTTGGACATGGGTGGAGCTGGTCAAAATAGAAACAAAGGGTAAAAAGGAGGAAAAGATACAAGAAAGACAAAAAGAGAGGAAAACCATGAATGAACATTTTGGCATATGGCCCTTATAAACTTAGATTTGGCTCTTGATGAAAATAGATAAGGGGCGCCTGGGTGGCTCAGTGGGTTAAGGCCTCTGCCTTGGGCTCGGGTCATGATCCTGGGGTCCTGGAATCTAACCCTGCATTGGGGGGCTCTCTGCTCAGCAGGGAGCCTGTTTCCCTTCCTCTCTCTGCCTGCCTTTTTGTCTACTTGTGATCTCTATCAAATAAATAAATAATCTTAAAAAAAAAAGAAAATAGATAAATCTCTCAAGTCAGTAAGAAGGTAAGAGGAAAGAGAGAATTTGGGAGAATAGTTTGAATCTACTTTCAAGTTTATATACCCTTTCACTTTTTACCAACATTTCTCTTACATTCAAATGAAACGAAATATTTTTTCATTATTTTTTCCACAATTAAGTACTGTTTAAAATGATAGATCAAAGAAAGTTGCCAAGGTCTGGACTTCACAAACTGGGGACCTAAGAAACTGGGTTTTTGTTTTGTCTTCCTTTTTTTTTTTTAACTTTCCACAAACAACCTCTTCTATTTTCAAGTTTGAATTGTACACAAAGGTGAAAAAAAATTATAGCAAGAGTTCTTCCAGCAACACTCTTTTCTCAGTAGAAAATAAGAAACCTTAGAAACTTAGGAAGAGAAAAGGGCAGATTTAAGCTTTCTCTGAGAACCTAGTTATTGCTTTTATAAACCAAGTTTTGAAAAAATGTTTGGAAAAAGAGCCCAGTAGAAGGTCAGTCTAGGAATTTTTTGCAGTTCCAAAATAGTGAAGAACTTGCGTAAACAATGGTTTCCTTTCTGCCCTTTGTTAAAAATGGCATCTAGAAACAGTGGTGAATACCTGCAGAGCAGGCATTTGAGACCTACCTGAAGGAGCTATGAACTTGGAGTGAACTCTGCTTGAGCCAGAATTCTCTTCTGTATCTACTCCATGCCCAACACTTGAACAGTTCTGGGGGAAATTCAGTAGCATCTTAATTCACCCATTCCCTACTGGGAAAAGTGCTCAACTGGGTTGATTGAGAAAAAAGCAAAATTAAGACATTCTCAGTGAACAGGTCCACTGGATATTTCCAACAGATAGACTCTGGAATTGGTGGCATTTGTAGGAATGTGAGCAGAGTTGGATCTATCATTAGACCAATGGTAGGTGGTGATAGTGAAGCAAGGACTGTGGCCAAGCAAGGTGAAGGGACACCGCCAAGTTATTGGAAGATGCAAAATATCTCCCTGCTCTTCCTGTGACATGACACCTTTGACATGTTTCTAAAGGGGAAGGTGGTTCCAGTGAAAGGTTTTGTGACAAAGAGGATATTTTAGAAAAGCTGCTGTTCTCTGTCCATGATCTGTGTCAGGGACTGTAAAGAGTGAAGTGTTTATCTTTTGGGGCCCAGATCTTTTGAAAAGTCTAATGAAAGCCATGAATCCTCTCCCAAGAAAACTGCACATGCGTTCAAGCAATTTCAAAGGATTCACAGTGTCTTAGCCCCTCCGTGCTGCTATAACAAAAATACCATAGGCTGGATGGCTTATAAATAATAGAAGTTTGTTTCTCACAGTTCTGGAGGCTGGAAGTCCAAGATCAAAACACCAGCACGGTTGCATTCTAGTGACAGCTCTTTTCCCGGTTCATTGTGGACCTCCTTGCTGTGTCCTCACACAGTGGAAGTGACAAGGGATCTCTTTGTGTGTGTGTGGGGGGGTCTCTTTTACAAAAAGAAGAATCCCATTCATGAGGGCTTCACCTTCATGATCTAATCACATTTCAAAGGCCCCACCTCCTAATACCAACATATAACTTTTTTTTTTTTTTTAAGATTTTATTTATTTGACAGACAGAGATCACAAGTAGGCAGAGAGGCAGGCAGAGAAAGAGAGGGGGAAGCAGGCTCCCAGCTGAGCAGAGAGCCCAATGTGGGGCTCGATCCCAGGACTCTGAGATCATGACCTGAGCCGAAGGCAGAGGCTTTAACCCACTGAGCCACCCAGGTGCCCCAGCATATAACTTTTGAGGGCACATAAATGTTCAGACCATAGCACACAATTACTTAATTTCTAAACATGCATTACAGGTAAGATCTGGAAGTTTTCATGGTAGTAGAGACAGAGTCCTTGTTGACTGACTGAGTAGAGTCATGAGAGGAATATGGGAGAAAATCCTGGTGTAGAAGCAGAGAACTTGACCTTGATCTCAGAGGTGATAGGGATGCCTGTCAATATTTTAGTGTTATGGAACAATATAACAAAATGCTATTTCGGGAACAATCACAAGAGTAGGATTTTTTTTTTAATCCAAATAATGCAGCTTCTTCTCATTTCCTTGGATGATTCCTGATTTCAAAGAGCTCCATTCATAGGCCCCAGGGTTTAAGGACTGGGAAATGGGTTGCACATACTCAGTCACTCACCTTCCCATGACTGTCTACAGCAGAAGATATTAATTCATTGTGATATTCTTTACCATGGAGGATATGTAAGTCTTCACTGTCCTGGCCAGCCAGTAATCCAGGAAGACTGTCTGCCACACAGCTTTGCATGTATCATATCGGATAAAACCTACCTGTCTTTCTTGGATTGGACAATATAATTGCTACAGTCACAGATCCCCAATCCTTGATACAGAACAAGAAGATTAAAAGATTATTCCATTCTGATGTGCCTTTCCGGATGGAAAAACATTAGTGTATCTCTGTGTGTCTTAACCATTCCACTCCTGGAGATATGGAATGACCCATGTGGTGATTTGGGAAGGAGAATCTGAGCATGTTAGCCTAGCCACTTTCATTTGGGATTTGTTGCCTATAAGCAATAAACATTCTCCTTGATTATCCCTCTAGAGAAGGCTCTGTGGGAGAGAGAAAGGTAGGGGAGAAGTAAGGGGCAACCCTGTCCTGGTCCCACATTGTTCTTTGCCTCAAGCTGCCCTGGATGAGTTTTTAGGGTCACTAATATGGAATCCTTTTGTCTGAGCCACATTCTCCAGTCATGCCCTATTCTTCAACTGTCTTATTCCATTATCTTATTTCTCAGTTGTTTAGAAATTTGGTAGAGATCACTGTAGCACTATCTTTAAAATCCCAATAGGCAGAAAAGTATGAGCTGCAGAGAATAACACAGAACATTCAGAGTAACTGTTCTGTTCCACCAGTAGTATAATTTAATTGGTTTGCAAAATTAAAGAATCCTGGAGCTGGACAGGTCCTTCCAGATTAAAAAAAAAAGTAGTATTATTTAAGGCAAAGTAGTATTATTTAAGGCTTAGACCAATGATGATAACTTTTTTTCTGGGTAAGGATAACAGACTGTCATAGTACTAAGAGTCCTTAACCCTATTCTACCTTCCCCTTCCTAATAATGAGTGCCAATCAATCCCAGAATAGCAACTTATTATACACTCAGAATGAAGACTCAAATTTGATGAAAATGAAAATTACACGTTTAAGTTGTCAACATATCCAACCTATTTATCTCATTATTTTAACGAACAAATGCAAATATTCTTCGATATTTTCAGAAATACATGAACCATAATATTTCAAAACCACAATTTTGTTTTTGTTTCTTAGAGAAGACTGCTGAAGAACACTTTACTGTATTTTACCTTCTCTCCCAAATAAATAGATTCAGACCAAAATAGGAAAGTTGGTAAATTATACATATATCTTGATTTTGATTTTACTTTCATGTAATGACATTCCCATTTATCTGGAGAACCAAGTTTTTCATGAGTCTTCCTTACTGGAATATGGAGAAAATTTTTTTTGTCAGCAGACATGCATTTCAAAAATTTTTTTTCAATTTTAAAACTTATGCTTCTCCATTCCTCTCCTTCTTAGAATAAATGAATTGCCAGTTCTCATGTAACTAAAGATTATGATTCCAAAACATTGTATTTGATTACTAACACCATATATCACAGGCAAAAATGCAACTTCCATATGGATTAATATACTATTCAATCTTATACCCAATTAAGAAACTGCAAAGGGTCATTTCATTGATCACACTTAACAAAGGTGCCTGTGCCTTTTTTCCATGCAGACAAAAGTGCTTTGAGCTGAAAGAGGAAGAGCTCACATAGATTCCCAGGGTTCTAGTGAGCAACTATTAAAGTTGAATGCTCCTTGTCTTGCATGTTCTACTGATAATAGACCAGGCAGGTTGCAAAATCCTCTCTTTAAATGTAATAAGAAAGCTGCAGGGAAAGAGGGGAAGCTTGTATTTTTCACTGTCAGATTTGAACCTGACGTAGTACTTCACTTATGCTGTATCCCTGCCATTAACCATCTGTTCAGCCTCGAACACTCGTTCATGGAAAAAACCGAGCTCAGACCAAGAGGGTGTGTTTCCTCACCATTCAAAGAGCCTGCTTCGTCATTTACAGATGCTTTTCTCAAATATCAAATATGACAGTGCCTTTGCGAGGCCTGAAGCCTTTCAGATACCACACATTTTCCCATGAGAATTAAATTCAGGTTTATCTTTTTCTGTAAGAACTAGAGTGACTGAATATCATTTAGCAACTGATCTATATGCACCTCTATGAGTCCTACAGAGATTACTATACTTCCTTGTCTGGGAGACTTCTCAGGCATCTGGAACAGACTCTCCACGGCCAGGAAGTTGTCACCGATGCCAGTCCTTCCTGTACCCGGAGCTCAGTGCCACTAGGACTTAGTCTCCTCAGTGATGCCTCCTATCCCATTCCGGGAGCAGAAGCACAGCTAGGCGGGGGTGCAAGTCTCTTGACTACATTCTCTGAAAGTGCACCTTCTCGGCGATTCCTTATGATCTGTTGACATGATGGGTAAAAGCCTCTCATGAAACATAGCTTTAGAGGAGACACGGTAAAGCAAGATGGTAAGACACAGAGGGACCTTCGCCAGCTTGCTGCCTGCTATCTGGCTGGCTTCCTCAGGTATAAAAAATTTCCTTTCTCTGCCTGGGAATACACACATGGTCCCCAACTCAATTTATCAGGCCTGTCATGATTGCCCAGAGGAGCCTTCTGTGCTCTACAGGATAGACTAGATATTTTCTTTATCTTTGTCGGAGGAGGCACACACCAAGGCTTGCAATGCCAGAGGAATGAGGAAGTGACAAGGATTAAGTAATGCTTCTATATCCTCTTGACTTTCTAGGCAGGGAAAGGAATGCCTCCTCAGATCGAAAGACCGTGGCAGAAGCTAGCCAAAAAAGAAAGATTTCAAGGAATGAATGGATGGAAGAGGAGGGAAAACTGCACAAAATTGCACGCCCCCGGCCCCGCTCATTGAGGCTCTTCCAAGGAACAGTACCTTGTGAAGAAGGAGAAGCTCTCTCACTAGCAAGGAACACATATAGGGTCCTGGTAAGGGCAACAGCCCAGCTCTGGGCGAAGGAGTTGCCTTAGCAGCCCATGACCCCTTCCAGGGATTGTTACCTGACTGGTCTTACAGGGACGGAGAACCTGCCTACACAGGGCAGGCAACTTGAAATGGGAAGAGAAAAAGCACCTGACAAAGACCCAACTTTCGTCAGTCTCCTTTAAGCCCTATTTTGACTGGGCTTCTGTCCTTGGGCCTTGACCTCAAGAACAAGAGGAATCCTGCTAGGTCAGTTTAGTGAGAATCCCCTGCCGTTAGTACCTGATCACCCTTCATATCTGATCAAACACCTCACCTCCACCGCCCCTGACCCCTATGATTATCTGGTTCCTCTGCCTGCCTTTTGCAAGAATCCTACCAAGTTAGTTTAGCCAGAACCCTCCTCCCTCCCCACCACCCTCCTGTTACTTCTTAGTACTTTTCACACGGCTCCTTGGCTATAAAGGCCCCCTTTTCCTTGCTGTACCTGGAGTTGAGTGTAGTTCTATACTAAGATTTCTTTTCCCCTATTACAGTAGTTCTTGGCTGAATCTGCTTTTACCTCTTTACACTGTTCATCTCTGGATTTTCTTTGACACACCCTGTAAGACTATAAAACTAGATGGAGGTCAACAGGTAAGGCCCAGAAAAAGAGGATTGGGTGGAGGACATTCTGGAAGATTCTCAAGAGGCAGCAGACCAGGGAGTTTTGGTACTGGTGATGACCCAAGTGAATCCAGCATTTCCGTTCCATTCACTAGACACTGTTGGGGCCTGGGTTTCAGGAGCTGCTTAAGGGATGAATAAACTTGTCTACAATCTCATGATGAGATAAGAAAATTACTGCAGGGGATGAGAAAACCACAGACATGGCTTTTTCTTTTTTAATGAAGGGGTATTATTTTTACTTTTATCCTTTTTTATCACTAACATTATATATAATAATGGAAATGCTAGATGACACAGAGGAGCAAGATAAAGGAAGTAAAAAAATCAACCACAGTTCTACCATATAGGCATTACCATCCCGTTGTCTGTGCTCCTGGTTTCTTTGTTTTTTTTTCTCTTCTGTTTCTGTACATATGCCTCAAATAAATCAACTTTATTGAGGTATAATTTACAAACAATAAAGCACACCCATCTGATGAATTAATTAATTTTACAAAATTCCAGTATAGTTAACACACAGAGTTCTATTAATTTCAGGTGTACAAAGTGCACGCATTTTAAATATGCAGTGGGATGAGTTTTGACAAACATGTATAAGCATGTAATTGCCATCAGTATTAAGATATAGAACATTGCCCCCAAAGGTTTCCTTTTGCCTCTATGAAGTCAGTCCCTCCACCTGTACTGCAATCTGGGGCATGCACTGATCTGCTTTCTGTTATCAAACACTGTTTTCTCTGTTCTAAGAATTTCATAAAATGAGATTACGCAGCATTCACCCTTTGGGTGTCCGATTGCTTTTGCTCAGATCTTATTTTAGCCTCAACCATGTTGTTACACGAGTTCATTTGCTGTCATTGCCAGATAACATTCCATTATATAAATATACCATAATCTGTTTATCCACTCAGTTATTACTGGACAGTTTTTGGCTCTTTTTAATCAGGTGCTGAACATTCCAGGACAAATCTTTGTGAGCACACACATTTTCATTTCTTTGGGTAAATACTTGGGAATTGCTACGTCATGGTGAGGGTATGTTACATTTTTTTTTTTTTTAAAATAAGGAGCTGCCAAACTCTTCTCCAAATGGTCTGTACCATTTTTTGTAATCCTAAAAGTATGTATAGCGGTCCCAGTGGTTTCACATTTTGTCAACACTTAGTAGAGTCAATCTTTTTAATTTCAGCCATTGTAGTGGGTGCATACTGGCATTTCCTTGTGGCTCTAGTTTGGATCGTCTTGATGACGAATGATAGCAATTTTTTTCAAGGGCTTATTGGCACCCCATTTAATATATATATACTTATATATATATTATATATATTTGTGTGTGTGATGAAACTATTCAAATTATTATTTATTAAGGTTTTTTTTTCTTATTATTGAATTATCAGAGTTCCTTATATCTTCTGGATACAAGTCCTCTGGTGAGAGTTACATATTGTGGCTCTGTTCTAGTTTGCCGCTTGCTTTTTCATTTTCTTAACAGTATCTTTCAAAAAGCAGATGTTTTTTATTTTGATAAAGTCCGACTTAATCAATTTTTAAATTTAATGACTTACACTTTTTTGTGTGTGTTCTAGCCAAGAATATATATATATTTTTTACCCCAACTTTATGAATATATCTTACTATGTTTTTCTTCTGGAAGTTTAAAAGTTCATCTCTAAGTTTTAGTCTATAATTCATTTCAAATTCAAGTTTATTTGGTGTGAGGTAAGGATCAAATTCATTTTTATTTTATTTTTGGGGCACCTGGGTGTCTCAGTGGGTTAAAGCCTCTGCCTTCAGCTCAGGTCATGGTCCCATCCTGGGATCGAGCCCGCACAGGCTCTCTGCTCAATGGGGAGCCTGCTTCCTCCTCTCTCTGCCTGCTTCTCTGCTACTTGTGATCTCCGTCTGTAATAAATAAAATCTTTTACAAAAATTCATTTTTATTTTATTTTTATTTTTTCACACAGATACACAATCATTCCAGCATCATTTCTTAAAAACACTATCTTTTCCCCAGTGAATTACCTTGGTACTTGTTCAAAATTGATTGCCCATAGAAGTTTAGATCTACTCCTGTACTCTTACATTTCACTATTAATCTCCATGCCTATCTATACACTAAAAGAACCCTGTCTTAATTACTACAATTTTATAGTAACTCTTAAAATCAGAGTGTGTATGTCCTACAACTTTGTTCTTTTTCAGATTTGTTTAGCTGTTTCCAACTTCTTTGTACTTCCACAAATATTTTTAAATGAGCTTGTCAATTTCTGTAGTAAGATCTGCTGGGATTTTTATTGGGATTACATTGAATCTGAGTTCCATGCTGGTCCCACAGAAATATGATGTGAACCACGTATCATTTTAGTTTTAGTTTTTGTTTTTTAAATAGACTTACTAGGCTAATGGAGTTGAAGAATGAGAAGAACAAAGAGTGCTTAGACAGGCAGCATGGTTTGTTAGAAAGAGCTTGGAATTTATAGATAGAAGATCTAAGTGTGAATCTTGGGGCTCTCTTCTGAGACCTTCCTTTGGCAAGTTATTTCATCATTCTGAGGTTTGTTCTATTTATTTGTAAAACAAGAATGATAATGCAACTTGATTCTTGAATGTGATAATGTATCAGGAAGTCAATCATTGTAGGTTCATGGAAATAGAGAAAAACCTCTCATTCGTTTGGGACCCTTTCCATTTTATGCTTTGTGTGAAAAAAAATAACTTGTAAGGATGGGCTTAGCTGAATGTGTACCTGGTGTGTAGTGAGCAAAAGTACTAGGTTTCTATTTTGTCATTACTGTGTAAGTTGAGGCCTAAGATAGTGCTCAAATAAATTACTTTTATTAATGTCTAGAATCATCTCTGATAGGGAGCGAAAAGAGTATTGAAATGTTGGCACAGTAGAGAGGATTTCAATGGACAGAGCAATGACAGACAGAAGCACATTCTCTCAGTGGTCCTCAACAGATCTTTACCAACAGAGCATAAAAGCAGTGGCCAGTACTATCCAAGATTGGACAAACTCCAGAATATATCTGCTGAGGGGCTGTCTTGCTAGTTGGTTGTGGAATGTTAAGCATTCCAGTTACTTCCAGCAGTGGCAAATGATCCCATTTGTCTTTAGCTCAACAGTTATTGCGTTTACCTTCCCCCCATTGCTTTCTGATGGCTTCAGAATAAAGGAGAGGGAAGCAATGAGTGATAAAAACCATTTACCCCAGTACTCGGATTCTGTCTTGATTAACTGTCAGCTTCTTTTAAACTAGCTTCCACGTCTATTATAGCAGACAGAGAACCACAAATTTGTTAGAGTTTCTGAAAACCATGAAAAATACCGTTACTTATTTTAGTTAGTATCAATGATGTAGGTAAAGCATTTTACAATGTTTCCAATGATACGGATGCATATATGATGAAATCACAATTTTAGGATTGGAAGAGATCATTTCCAATGGATAATATTTGCATAAAAAAAGGTGTTCATATTTTACTTTTGCAGGAAGCTTCTGGATCTTTCGTGTGCTAATATATTGTAAATCTCCAAGAGGGAGAATGTAGTAATCAATATTTCACTAGCTCGAAGTAGCCTTAACCCTTTTCTCCCTTCGACAGGTCTAATATTTTTTTGGAACCGATTTTGTGAATTCTTAGAATCCTTTAGAATTCCATGCTTCCCCAGAATCTCAAGCACAGGATTTAGGAATCCTGTACATCAATATCATCTACGGTGATTCTTTTGAGTTGAATGTTATCACTGCTTAAACCCACACTGACAGGGGACTTCTTTAACCCACTTAGCCTCCCAGGCACCCCATTGACAGGGGGCTTCTTATAAGACAATTCATTCAATGTAAAGTCAGCATTAATTTTTTAAGTTTTTATCTTTTATGTACTTGATCTGTACAATCCAAAAAACGAGTTAAGCACGTTTATTGCTGGTTGTCTAATTGTACTGGTTAATAAATCAATGTCAGTCATGGGAAAGGTTTGGTGACTCACCAGTGGGATTAGATTTAGCCTTGTCATATTTAGTAGGTTCTATCAATAACGTAAAGCATGGGTTGGCCAACTTCATCTATAAAGGACCAAAAAGTAAATATTTTAGGCCTTGCAAGCCATGTGGTCTCTGCTGCAACTATTCACCTCTGTCACTACAGCACGTTGTGCACAAATGAGCGTGGCTATGCTCCAATAAAACTATTTACAAAATCAGGCAGCCGGCCAGGTTTGGATCATGGGTCATAGCTTGCCATCCCATGACTTAAAGGAAGATGAAGAATGTGGTTATCAGATGTGCAGATAACACAAAGCTATGAGGGCTACATATTACTTTGATCTAGTATAAAGTCAGGCATACATAAAATAGTAGCTCTCTTTATTATTGCTGTCATTCCTATCACATGGTTGAGTTTCCAAATTACCTGAAAAGGGTGAAATATGGGCAAAAAAGCACAAGATTAAAGTGTAAAATTATATATACTTTCTTTTTTTCCCATCAAGAAATATCTTGAAACATATAAAATTTGGAAAAACTTGTCATAAGAGAAGTTCATGGGACAAAATATATGGGTAGTTTCCAATTAAGATGCATATGTTTATCTGTACATCCTGGCAAATCCCTAATAAATTGGATTACTAAAAATATTTCTATTTATAGAATAAATTTTATATAATGTATATATAAATAATATAATATAATAAATTTATATATGTATATATGTGCATATATATGTGTATGTATGTATGCATATGTATATATATATATCCACAAGAGCAAAGAGACTGTAAGAGAAGATAACTAGAAAGCTAGAAACAGATGAATGGATGATTACTGATTTAGCACACTTGAAAGTTGAATCTCAGCTGGCTCCAGTAAAGCTGAGAAGCATCTGGTTTACACCAAACTGCTCAAAGAGAAGGACTGGCAACACCAAGTCTCCCTGGAAGATGGCCACAAGTGGGCCTGGAGCCTGGAGGACTTCATGAAATCATGTTTAAGAAGGTAGAAGCTCCTAGATCCCCTTCCCACTCTGGTAGAAGACTGGAGGTACATCTCTGTAGGGGGTGGGTGAAGTAGTGGATCTCTGGCTGAACTAGAGGACTTCTGGTGGAGCTGAAAGCTGGTTTCTTCACTGAAAGGGGGGGATTATAGGAAAGTGTATTTGTATTCCATACTGAGACTTCCTTACGACCACTTCTGGTCCTCCTCCCCCAGCTTGACCTAGTAGCTGGCTTCTTCACTCCAGGCAGACATTAGAAAATTATTCCATCAGCCAAATAACCCTGGGGAAAAGACCTAACGATATGAACATTGGAGGTTCTCCAACTCATGGGCTTAGCCAGATGACCATTCAGTGACACCCATAATTGACAAGGCCTATTCTCTTTTGTAGAGCTCCCAAGCAGCTTTCTGGTGCCCAACCAAGAATTGCAGAATATGAAAGAGACCAGTACAAGAACAGAGAGAGAGAGAGAGGGAAAAAGCAATTTGGAAGAAACAGAGACAATACAGAAAGATTACTTAAAACATGAAAAATGAAAACTATTATTAGAAGATAAGGGAAGCTATTCCATTGATGAGATAAGAACAGAATGCCACAAAAGAAAAGAGCATTCACAGATTAAAATAAGTGCTCTTAAAATTAAAAGTGTAATAGTAGAATGGGAAACCCCAATGGAGTGATTGGGAGCTATAGTTTTCTGTGAGTCCAATCAGTGGAAACAGCCTCAGCCTCCCAGTAGAGACTAATTATTTTATGAAACAGTCTTAGAAAGCAGAACAAAAGACAAAGTGTGGAAAATGGAGAGAAAAGGTAAGAAAATCAAGACTTCAGAAATTTCAACATCTGAATCATAGAAGACTCAGAAAAAAACCATGAAAACAGAGGTGAATTAATTATTAAAGAAGGAATTCAAGACCAGGTTCAGAACTGACTGACTCTGTTTTTTTCACGAAGTATCCAGACAGAATGAAATAGATGAACTTTCACAGAGAGATGAATTTTTCATCCCAATATTTTTCAGAGAAAATATTATAAGCCTATATGTGAAAGTCAAAAACCTAATTGAGTTCAGACTTATCAATAGCAACATTGGAAAGTAGAAGACAGTAGAACAATGCTTGCAAAATTCTGAGAGAAAATGATTCCAGCTTAGAATTTACAGAAACCATCAATTAAGTGAGAAAGTAGATTACAGACATTTTGTGGCATTCAAAGTCTCAAGGAAATTACTTTCCATGCACCACTTTTTGGGAAGCTACAAAAGAATGCATCCCATCAATGCAAGTATGCTCGGGTGCCTGGGTGGGGTAGTGGCTTACGCTTTGGACTCTTGGTTTCTAATCAGCTCGTGATCTCATGGTCATGGTATAGAGCCCCACATCCGGCTCTGTGCCTAGTTCGGAGTCTGCTTCAGATTCCCTCTTCCTCTCCCTCTGCCCCTCCCACTCATGCTCTCTCTCAAACAAATAAGTAAATCTTAAAAAAAAAAAAAATATATATATATATATATATACACACACACACACACACACACACACATACATACATACGTATAGGAGTACACCAGTACACCAAGCAGGAAGTCATGGGATCCAGGAAATAGAAGATCAACAAAAGAGAGAGGGAAAGGGTTAATCAGGAAGATAAAAGGGGTTCTGAGCCAGTACCCAGGTCTGATTGGAGAGAGTCAGAAGCTCTGGGGAGTTTTTCTTTAAAAAATTTGTTAACCTGAAAAATAGACGATATTTTGGCTGAACTGAAAGGAGGTTACAAGGGGGGATGGGATTGGGGTTTATACAACTGGGGAAGATAAGTACATTGCAACCCAAGCGAATGAACAAAGAAAAATAATTATTACCTCCAGGGAAAGTGGAAAGGTTTTCAACAATGAATGGCACATGACTTAGCTATGAATATTGCATTCCTGTCACGATGATGTAAATGCTAAATATGTATAATCACAATTGTGATACTGGGAGGTTGTGAAGACAGGAATACGCACATGCATGGTGTATTGAAAAAGAGATATATCTTTACCTTCTGTTGTGGGAAGTAGTTTATGCTTAAAGCTACAGAATGAAGCAATGTAAATATGTTGTTTAAAATAGACACACATATACCGAAAGGATAAGGGAAAACAGTTGAAACTGGGAGGCAGGAATTAGGGAAAGGGTGGGGCATGATATGTTGCTTTTTTTTTTTTTCTAACAAGGCATTGACAGGCTTTGTGACTTTCTGCCATTGAATAACTTTGATTTAAAAAAAAACCTAAATTTAAAATTAATGGTTGAATTCCATTGATTTTGTAATAACTTGACTATTCCCTGTTTCTTTTTTCACAGTATCCTATTGTCACTCCTACAAAGTATGTGCAAAATTTCACTGCACTGACAAATAGATTTTGTAGGATGCAAGTGGGCATGATCCATGTGTCATTTAGAGTTATTAAGCCCACCAGGTCCATTATATTTTATTTTTAATAATACTTCTATTTCAAAAGCATACAAGGCACCTATCATTATAGAATAATCTGAAAGCAGAGATGAAAAAGACGAAGGAAAATAAAAATGAACCTTAGTAAGCCTCTGAGAAGTGCTTATTAATATTTCATTGAAATCCTTTTCAGACTTTTTAAAAAAAATGATTATACAGATTTGCAGTTTCTTGTATGTTTTTATTCAGAAAAAAATCGTGGGTATACTTTTGTATCCAGACATACCTACGTCATAAATAAGTCAATCTAACTTTGAATGTTTAACTTACTCTGGGCTTTTTTTTTTTCCTTTTATTGCAAACTTTTTTGCATTAAACATGTCTTGAGCTAAAAAGTTTGTGTATATCCTTAATTATTTCCTTACAATAATTTTCTGGAAACTGAATTATGGAGTCAAAGTGTATGCATGCAAATTTTTAAGAGTAAAATGCTAAATGGGTACAATTGGAAAATATACATTCATAAAAATAGATACATATTCAAAGTGATGAAATTATACAGTGAATGTCATGAAATCACCACTCAGGTGAAGGGATGAAACACTAATGACTCTCCAAAACATCCCCCAAACTTAGCCACATGTCTCTGATCTCACCTTCATTCTTTCTCTAGAGAGAAGGATTATGATGACTTTCATAAATATCATTAGCTGGCTTTTCTTTATAGTTACATTATCTATATATGCAAACTTGTCAGACTTTGAATTTATATGAATGGAAATACACTGTATTCTTTTGTCTCCCTATTTTCTGGAATATTCTGCTTGTGAGTTTCTGCCACATTTTTGCCTATGACTGTAGATCATTTATTTTTACTGACTTGTAGCCAATTTTGTTATCCAAATAATTTTTTAAAAGGGGAGCATTCACAAAATAAAGAACGTTGCAGAAACTAATAAAAAGGATAGTAAGATGAATGTAAACCATTTCACGTGAGGAAATGGTCAGGTTTAAACTGGAATAAACCATTTGGGGAAACAGGAAGGTTTTCTTCTTATAGGTGAACTGCCTCATAAATACAATACATGAACTCCTTCTGTTTGATTCTGGATAACAGAATAAGCTTCTGTAGAAACTACAATCTGATTCCACTTAAAAATAAGAATAATGTTGCTAACAATTCAAGTCAGCTGAATAAGAAATATGCTGCTTTGGGGGTCATGAGTCCCCTGTTGCTGGGAGTTTTTGTGCAGAGGCCAAATATGGCTCAAACACAGAACATACAGATGGGACTCCTGCCTTGGGTGGAAGTTGGGTTGGATGTTTATTAAAGCCCCTTTCAACTTCAAAATTCTTCTTCTTTGTGACTACTTCAGATACTGGAGGTGACTCTGAAGATCTGATAACACGATGTGTACAGAGAGCCTATTATCCAAGGGATTGGTGAGCAGCTGTTTGCAATTTCCACTGTTGACAGACCAAAAGGAAATGGCCTTTGGTTGCAACAGTGGAAATGTCAGAGGAGAGGAAACATGAACAGTGAGAGTCTGCCACAAGAGAATCATTGCTGGAGATTTGTAAAAGATGGGCATGTGTCTTTCTTCAATGATGGAGGCACATAATGCCATTCAGTGTGTAGAAGCTATGTACCCACCCACTTCCAAAGTTAAGAGCCAATGCCTACTGCCATTCCTAACTACTTGCTGTGGGCTGTGGCTCCACCTCCCATCAGACTCGGGTCACTAGGAACAGCCTTGGGCTCCAGTAGAGTGAGATTGATTATTTAGATGAAATATCCCCTTATTTGGCGAGCCTTGTTTCTCTTACAGATTAAGAAAGTGGAGTCAAGAAAAATTAAGTGTTTTGCCTAAGTCCTGCCTTCAATCTACTGCCAAGAAAGAAAGGAAGGAAGGAAGGAGGAGAAAATGCCATATCCTTTCATCCTCATCATATTGCTTCTGTCTCCCCAATTAGGTCCATTGACTAATACCTTGAGAATCCATAGATTTTGGACAGATAACTGTTACTGAAAACAAATTGCATCTCTAAGCACTTGATAAAATTCTATTTTAATTGTTTTCTAAATTTTCCTAAGGAAAAATTCTATCTACATTTTTTTCTATGTTTGAACATTTGCAAATATCTTCAGTGGAATAAACCGTCAGAACTCGGAATGACAATTATTATAAACCATGATTATAGGATATCAACCTAGAGGAATATTAGATAACATGTGATTGTAACCTTCTTCCATGGATGAGAAGGCCAAGGTTAATTCTTGGATCCTTTCATTGAGCCTTCTTATAGAGCAAATTAGTAAACTTTCTACCACAACCAAATCTCATTCATCCATTTTTCAATAGCATAAACTGAGCACTTCTACGTGCTGCATAGTGTCAAAAATGATTTTGAGGACAATTGATTTCATCATCAGAATACATAAAATTCTCATAAATCCTTGAACTATCCATTCATATGATATAACTCTGACCAACTGTCCATTTTACTCTATTTTGTTTATCTCTAGGAAATATATTTTTATCTTGCCTAGCTTACTATTTGTGCAAGCTTGCATCATTATGTTGCATGCAAAATCCAGAGCAAAATTTAATCATGGTGTTGAAATTATTTTATAGATGATTCTATTGATACTTATAAAAAAACCCAGCAGTTAGTGCATTCATATATTTCATATCATTCAATTCCATCAGTATACTTACAAATCATAAGGGGATGTTATATACACTCATTGGTAAAAAGTCTTCTTATTAGCATTATATCTATCTAAATTCTAGTTTCATTCTATTCGTTTATAATAGGTAGAAAAGCTATTAAGTTGGAAAACAGAACATGGAGTAACAAAATTAAAATGCACCCAAATCCTTAACTTCTGATTAAGAAAACACTGTCATGTTTACACTTTGAGGGTCAACATATGTGATTGGCAGGATTCCTGTCCTCTGGTTATTTGATCCGAGGCTAATCTAGATACTGCTGTGAAGGGACTTTGCAGATGGAATTAAGTTACTAATCAGCTAACCTTAAAACAGGGAAATTATCCTGCTGGATTATCGTGATGTGTCCAGTATGATCCTATGAGGCCTTAAATGACCAGAAGGAAGGGAGGAGAGGGTGATGGGTAATGAGGTCAAAGGGAGGACAGAGAGATTCCAAGCAGGAGAGAGATTCCCCTCCCCACCTTGTGGGTTGTGGGCCATCAGCTGGAGGAAGGGAGCAGGGAGGGGTGAGCTAAGGAGCAAGTAGAGGCCTCTGGAAGCTGAGAGAGGGCCCTGTGTACAGCCTGACTGCAGCTGCAAGGAACTGAATTCAGATTCATCCCTAGAGCCTCCAAAATGTAACACAGCCCCCTGATACCTTGAGTTCATCTCTCTGAAACCTCAAACAGAGTAACCGGCTGAGCACATGTGGATTTCTGACCTACCAACTACGAGATAATAAATTTGGTTTTTAAGTTTGTAGTGATTTGTTCCTACAGCAAGAGAAGGCAAATACAGAATAAAAAAAAAAAAGTAACTCTTTTGTTTTGTAAAAAGAAAGAAATAATGTGTTATAAAGAAAAAAAATGAGGGAAAGGAAAAGGAACTAAGAATGTTATTTATTTATTTTTTTCCTGATAGCACATACCCATAGGCACATGGAGTGGGAGGTTTTCTGTTAGGACCGGAGTCAAGCAGGACTTTGGATTAGTCAGCCCTGTACAGCGAGGGGCCACCGAGTTTGTTCCAAACTTCTATTCCAGGCTGCAGGAATCTGTAGCAGAGCTTAATTAGTATAGTGCTCAATCTTAGCACTTTGGAAGCAAATTTGCAATTTATGAAGCTAAGTAGGTTTAGCTTTCCTACACACACACACACACACACACACACACTCACTCACGCATACATCCTATGATAATAAATTGTTAAGGACACACAGACTTTAGTTAACTCTCCATGGCTAATTTTGGTTGGTTGGTCAAATTCAAAATCTAGGCATGTTCACAGCATTCAGTTATCTGGTGTGTGTGACAAACATAAGGCAGCTTAGCTGTGGGCCAACTCTGTGATCTGGGGCAACTTACTGAACCCTTGTGTTTCAGATTCCGCACTTGAAAAATGGGGATCAAAGCACAACCTAACCTGAGGGATGTTCTCAGAAAGATGTGCGTTAATAGCTACATGGTGCCAGGCACATCATTTGAGCATGATGTACCAGGTAGCTCCTGTTCTTTTTAACTTCTCAATGGTATGGGAATTCTAATATAAAGAGTCAGTCTTTGTTCTGTGTGGACAAGGTGGCCCTGATGTGGGCCACAATGTATAGGAAAGAGAGTAGGGAACTTTCAAAATAGGAAAAGCTCAGGGAAGTCTTCCTGGAGGAAGTGGCATTTTAGCTGGACTTTCACATAGGCAGGATTCTCTAAGAGAAACTGGAAAGTTGGATAAGAAGTGCAGTTAGTCAGCATAATACTCAGACAGACCTCTTGGCCTCCTCAGATATGAGCAAGAGTCCACAAATTCCAATTTCGTTAATTTTGAGCAAGCATTTTACAACAAAACAGGCTTTCTCTATAACCTACTGTAAGGGCCTGGTTAGCCAGAGGGAGCCATTTTGTTGTAAACTTGGATTGACTCTGCCCCTCCCAGAGGAACTTACTTGCAAACCCTGGATATAGGGGTGGGCCAGGTCGGATGGAGACATCCAATCAGTGGGGTGTGTATATATTTACTGTGGTGAATTGGAATTCAATTGGCCACCCATATTGCCTACCGAACATGACTGTGCTATTTTCCCTGTGTGTTGCAATCTCATTGGCCACCTGTGTGTGGGCCGGGCTCAACAACCTCTATAAAGGTTAGTCTGTGAGGCTGGGGTGGAGAAGTGATAGTGATAGTTGTGGGGGTAGTCATCAGGAGTGGCGCCGATGGGAGCGGCCTCGCTGCTGGTAGCGGCGTCGTGTCGGGAGCATCATGGTCGTTGGGAGCATTGTGGTCATCGTAGTCGTTGGGAGTGGTAGTCGTTCGGAGCAGTAGTTGTAGGGAAGTAGCGTCGTTGGGTAGCGGCCTTGCCAGGAGCAGCGTCATTGGGCTCGTCGTCGTCGTCGTTGCGGCATTGTCAGGGTCGTTGTCCTCCTCGTCTCCTCTTTGTAAGAGATGGCCCGACTGGTGGGTTTGATTTTCGATGCTTGGCGCGAAATAAAGCTTTGCTTGACTTTCGCTTTGCATCAGTCTCGTTCCTTTGATCACAGACCCTAACACTACATGGGGCCACCGGTCCTAATTTTGACTCACATGGTGTTGTTATTATTATTCATTGACAATATTTAGTGATTTAAGAAATCGTTGAACACTTTGAGTAGTTTTTACAGCCGATTAATTTTATTTTTCAAGGGAATTTGCCTCCACCTGTTTCAACAGTCAGATTCACGTTTTGCATTACTTAATTAACTCAATTGTGAGAAAAAATTTCCCAGTGCCTATGTGTTAAGAAGCCCACAGAAAAATGTGGTGTCTTCTGGACTATAGAAGCCATCTTAGAAATGTGTGTGGGAATATTGTTGTTTATGCCCTGAATGTATCATTTATTTTCCCACTTCTTCCAGCTCAGCATCATGGATTGGGTGGTAGGTCACTGCTGTAATCCACTTGTCCTTCTCCCCATTGTCACAGATGTCACTGATGGTGACATCTCCCCAATGTCACAGATGGTGTCATTATTTAATTCCTTATTTATTGGGGGTTTTTCAGTTGGAGCATTTTCCCTCACCCTGGCATTAAGACATCTCTTAGATGTCTTAATGACTAATTTATTTCTCACACTCCCTGCCCTCTTTAGAAAACTAAAATCATATTTAACTGATTTGAACTGAGAGTCTGTTGACACAGAATGTCTCAAAGTGAATTATACTTCAATTCCTTAATCTTCAGTGTTCATGGGAGATTAATGTTAAAGATAAATGAAATTACAATGATGAGACTTGGAAGAGGCTAATGGATATTCATATTTTTAAACAAATATATATATCAGGAATATTATGAGAACACAAGTGCCCTTGAGCTAGAATTCCTGTGTTGGAGAGATTGGAATGCCCTTGTTTCTTTGTAATGCCAAGAGAGTCCAAAAAGAAGCACTTTTTATTATCAAGTGGAATTAACATTGTCAAATTATTATATTGATGACCCTGATTCCAAGCTTCAAAGTGGTTTCTAAATCAAGTGTGAACACCAAGATACTCGGTGCACATTCAGGCCCTGTTAGAAAATACTATGATGCAGTTTAGAGAACAATGTTTTCCATTTTCTCTTTATCAAAATGTGTTAAAGTGGACTGACAGCATGGGGCCAGGCACAAAGTCACAGATTTTAGAAACAGTGGGAAAAAAACTTGTGTGCAGGAAGCTTAAATTCATTACTCTCTTTTAAAAGACATTTCCATCAATGACTGGTTGATTTGGATTTTTCCCTGTCAGTTTCTAAGGCTGACAAAAACATAATTTATCACCAAAGAACCTGGATTTCTAATTTGCATTCTATTTCTCTCCTAATCTGAGTTGCTGAGGGTATAATGAGTGTGTGTTAATTCATGCAGGTTTTCTTTGTATACTTTTAATAGTACAGCTATAGTGTTAGGAAGAACAAAACTGGCAGGTAAACCAGAAAAATCCAAACTCCTTCTCTCCCTCCTTCCTCCCTTTCCCCCTTCCTTCCTCCCTTCCTTCTCTCCTTCCCTTCCTTCCTTCCTTCTCTCCTTCCTTCCTTCAATCTTTCCTTCCCTTCTCCATTCTTGAACTGCATTTCATGATCATCAGTATGTTGGTATTGAAGTTAAACAGAAAGTGGTTATATAGTTATTATTGCTCCTAAAATCGTTTGTTTATATTTAAAATATTTTGCCCTGGTGATTTGCTCTTCTTTCCAAAGTGTTCCTTCTTTTCTTGCCACCAGTGCAACCCCAAATGAATCACTTTAATTGAAAAAAATGTAAACTGGCTTCTAACTACCAGACCAGGCATTCAAAGAGATAGCATTTATCTCTAATATTTTTTAAAAAGTGGTGTTTGCTGTTCCACACAGTCTTGTTATCAGGGCACGACTGCTGTCTGGTCACTCATTATCAGTCATTCATAATCAGCCTTAAACAGATGGGCCCACACGCCCTACCCCAGAGGCACACTCATTCCAGTCTAGTTCATCAAAACCCAGCTCAAATGCCGCTGTCAAGGGTGCTTGCCTTACCACCCCCACCCCTCCCCGCCAAATGCTTGTCACCTGGAAATGTCAGACTTAGAGCTATTTAAAGATCACAAACTAACTGCACTGTGCTCAGTAATGACACAGTCAAATACACGGGAGTTTGTTAGCGCTGCTTTGCTGGTTTCAGAGGGGAAGCAGAGGACGCAGTTGCCAACCCAGAATTGGTTTCACCATGGCTTCCATGATGACCGAATTCAAAATTTTTGAAGCTGAAGGGCGACTTTGCTAAGAAGAAGAAAGAGACGCAGGTGGGCAGATATGCAAGGCAGGAATCTTGGCCCCCCATATCATCACTTTCTTATTTCCCTGTGAGGAATTCAGCCCCTATCCTGAAGAAATTCAGGGTACTGTGGAGAAGACAAGTGAAGACATGGCAGCCACGAGGTTGTAATGAGAAAGCATTTCTCCTTCCCTAGGAGTGGCCGGGGCCACAAACAGAGCTTTTCTTCCCCATGACTGACTGTAAATGCATGTGACTCTGTGGATAGTAATAACCAGAAGAAACAGACTGAGGTCTGTAGAATTTCAAATTCTACCTGGACTATTCAATGGGATTAAAAAGGAAACACTCTTGTGGGAGTCAAGATGTGTACATGAGCGTGCGTGCTTTAATGTTGCTTCAATTACTCTTGCTTTCCTGAAACCATGCATATAGGACTTTCTTATTTTTATTTTTTACAGCAGCAGAAGAAAGGAGGAAGGAAAATTACGTTCTGGAGGCACATTTTGCGGGAGAATATAGCAAATTATTTCCTTAGGCATGATATTCTAACTGGCAGCTGGGCTGACGTAATTCTGAACAAGATTTCCTATGTTACTCCATTTAGGGATTGAATTAGGCTCATAGTTTGATAGCGGCAGAAATTATAGCTTGGAAGTTGAAGTCAAGCTAAGTAGAGTGATCAGGTGGGTTACATGCCCACCTATGATGTATAAAACATATTTTAAGTATTCTACAATGGATATTATTATTATAAATATTTCAAGAATTGGCCAAAGATTAGTCTCCTCCAGGGAGCCTTAATCACTAGTACTCCCCCTCCCTAACCCCAACTGGCATGCATTTCATGCTTCATTCCAATATTTTTGTCTTTCCTCTTTCTAGTCAGGGCCTGGGCTTGTGTTTTTTTGGTGCTTACTTAGGAGTGTAATGCTTGACTGTATGGAAATTTCTTGAAAACCTACTCACTAGCACGAAGCATTATATGCTAATTCTCTAAGAATCCTAATTTTTTTAAAAGATTTTATTTATTTATTTGACAGACAGAGATCACAAGTAGGCAGAGAGGCAGGCAGAGAGTGAGAGGAGAAAGCAGGCTCCCTGCAGAGCAGAGAGCCCGATGCGGGGCTTGATCCCAGGACCCTGGGGTCATTACCTGAGCCAAAGGCAGAGACTTTAACCCACTGAGCCACCCAGGCGCCCCAAGAATCCTAATTTTTAAGGAGATTCTTATTTTGTTTTTTTCCTGAGAAAACTGTTTATGGTTTTGATAGGAGTGAGTTGACTTTTCCCTTATTTCCAGGTAAGAGATAATGCCACTTCTAAATAATGGAGAATTGCATTCTCTTGGACCCAGACTAAAGCTTTGAATAAACCCAGCTATGACTTCCAACCTGATGTGAGCAGCATTAAGAGAATTGTAATACATTGACTTTACAGCAAGGAGGAGAGTTTGGCTTAGTGATTGAGGAAAATGAGCATCTCTGAATGTTAAGTATTTCAGAGATTAAAGTCCCTAAAACCTTGGATTTGACAAAACTGGTAGGCAAAAATTTAAGTGAGCTGTTTATAGAGTTGCTATCAGGAAAAAAAATCATACCTTATAAATTTTTTTTTTAAAGACTTGATTTTAGAGCAGTTTTAGGTTCATAGCAAAATTGAAAGGAAGGTATAGAGATTTCCCAAATATCCCCTGCTCCCTGCCTACCATTACCTTACAGGATTTCTGCTTTTTATATTTTGGGTATTGCCAGAAACGAGCTACACAGAACTTTGTAAAAATGGGGAAAGACATCCAGTAACTACACATGTCAAAACCTTCAGAGATTGAAGACGGTATTGAGTATGGTTGTGGATACATACATGGTAGTGGATACATACATGGTAGTGGATACATACATGGTAGTGTATGTGGAAATCAGGCCAACATCCTTATTTATAATCTATAGTCCCTGAAATACCTTCTTCCTCACTACTAGAATTTCACTGTTTTAGGTAGAGCAATGACATCTGTTGTCATCTTTTGATTTAATTATTTCTTCATCTTTTTTGGAGGGGAAGAGCTTATTTTTTTTTTAAGAACTGGGCAACCTCTATAGAAAATTGCATTTCCCAAGAAAGCTAGCTTATTAACCCACTAAACGTAAGTCTTTGCAAATAAACTGTTTGATTTCTTTATAACAAAAACAAACAGACAAACAAACAAAAAATAGAAACAACATTCCAAATACCTGTAGAAGGTGCATTAGGGTAGAAGGTGGCCTCTGGTTAGGTGTGAGAGAATGAATATAACTAATGAAAAAGGCCAAACCACATAGGACAATAGAACTCTGACCCACAACTTCTGTAGCAACTGGCTTAGAAAGGCCAGGACTTGGTCAACGCCTGCCAGCTTCTCTAATTTTTTTTGCGGCTCCCATCCCCATTTCAACTCAGAGCCAACCAGAAAAATACAAGCTGCCCAAGCCAATCACATAATATGCCCTGCTGTACTTAACTCACCTCCAGCCACCCCAGTCCAACAATCTCTAATCAGGGCATTCCTGAAGACTTCTCTTTTGTCCACCATTAAGCTTTCCCACTCCCCTGCCTTCCTTGAGCCTCTGCCAAATGCAAGTGATAGTGGTTGACTCCCTTGCTGTAACAAGATCTGAATGAACAGTTTCTGTTCTCATTTGGGTAGTCTTTATTTCCCCAAATGGAAAGTATGGAGTAGAGTTTTAAGTTTTTGAAAATAAACTGAAAAAATTCTCAGTCGTCTTGAAAATGTAGTTATTTGCTGTATTATCTACTAAAATACTGAAAGCTTAGGCTAATTGCATGACATTTGCCTACAGTCAATCAACCAACAAGTATGTATTGAGACTTGAGACTCCACTCACTATTTAGTGGTGTAGTAGTTCCTGAAGCTGCACTGGACTAAGTGGTATTAGACAGCTATCAGCAAACAACCTTGTGTTGAATACCTTCTACAGTTAAGACTCGGGGATCAGACATTCCTGGAACCAACCTGTGGTTTTTCTTTCTTTTCTTTTTCTTTTTTTTTTTTTTTCCATTTTATTTATTTTTTCAGCGTAACAGTATTCATTCTTTTTGCACAACTCCCAGTGCTCCATGCAAAACGTGCCCTCCCCATTACCCACCACCTGTTCCCCCAACCTTCCACCCCTGACCCTTCAAAACCCTCAGGTTGCCCCAACCTCCCACCCCTGACCCTTCAAAACCCTCAGGTTGTTTTTCAGAGTCCATAGTCTCTTATGGTTTGCCTCCCCTCCCCAATGTCCATAGCCCGCTCCCCCTCTCCCAATCCCACCTCCCCCCAGCAACCCCCAGTTTGTTTTGTGAGATTAAGAGTCATTTATGGTTTGTCTCCCTCCCAATCCCATCTTGTTTCATTTATTCTTCTCCTATCCCCCTACCCCCCCATGTTGCTTCTCCATGTCCTCATATCAGGGAGATCATATGATAGTTGTCTTTCTCCGATTGACTTATTTCACTAAGCATGATACGCTCTAGTTCCATCCACGTCATCGCAAATGGCAAGATTTCATTTCTTTTGATGGCTGCATAGTATTCCATTGTGTATATATACCACATCTTCTTTATCCATTCATCTGTTGATGGACATCTAGGTTCTATGGAAAGAACCTAGGTTTTTCTTTCTATTAGCTCTCTGAACTTGGGCAAGTAATTTTGCTTTCAAATCTCAGAATATTTGGCTTTATAATGGAGAATAATAAATATCTGCCAGATAAGATTGTTGTGTGCATTAAATTAAATAATAAAATGCCTAGCAATATGTCTGATAGTAATAATTGTACCCTATGTGGACCATGTATATTACACACCCATCACTATTTTAAAATGTAGGAGATGAATAAAACATAGTTTCTATCCTTGGGGAAATTTCTATTGGACAGGAAAGGATAATATATAGGAAGCATATATGGAGTGGTTGAAGAACTTTGTGAGACAATGCATAATTTTCATATTGGGTGGCATGATATTTAAGTGCTCAGGTTTGATAGTGGGAAATTAATGTGGTTAGAGTGGTTTGGAAAGAATGTTCTAAAGAGGCATTAGTGTGGATCTTGATGACTGGCAAGATTGGGATAGGTGTAGCACAAATTTCCACCCATCTACTATTAAAGCTCCACCTATCCCCTACTTGGAATATCACTCTAGAGTTCCCAAGGGCCCCTGTGGATCTGTGAAGAGCTTCCTTTGCAAGGAATGGAGAATTTTTATTGGCAGACTGTGGGAATTATGGATGACTAGACAGGAAGGGCAGATTATGGATGGTGGTTTTAAAAATCAAACACATACATGCATTTCGATTTACGTATCTTAAGAGAGGGGGAGGTGATGAATTCTACTCTGAAGTGGTACTTAAAGAAGTTTGATTTAGCTGTAGGATGGTTGAAAAGAAAGGTCAGGGAGACTGGAAAGTATTAAAGCCTCTGGTTGTGTGATGATTCCATCCTAGGTAAAGGTGGTAGGGGTGGAAATGGAAAGGGAAAATTCAGAGGAAGAATATCCAGGACTCAGTGAGTGAATGGCTGTGGGGAATTAAATCACATGGATAATTACTACTTATTATCACTTGCTATGTGGGAGGTAGTATATAAAAGCAATATCTTTGACATAAGTATCTGGCAAAAAAATGGAGGTTGTATGTCCAATTCAAAGAAGCTTTCTTGTAAATTGTAGGCATGCTAACTCTGTGAACATACAAAATATGTAGTTTATAGTTTGCTAAGTTTGGATGGTACTTTTTAGTAAAATCTTGAATTAGTGTTATTATTAAACAAGTAAATGCACTTATTTATGAATATCAATTAATATTAACCTTTCATCATTCATGAAGTAGGTTACCAATACTTGACATTTAGTCAAATGTGAAGTTAGAAATACTATGGAAGTTGACAGTGCACTCCCTCGAGAAACAAGGAAAGGACTGTACTTCTGGGATCTTCCACGGCTCACCAGTTGGCCATTCACAACTGGCTAGCTGCCACCACACGTCCTACTGCGAGAATTCTGCTTTGGGTAATGTTGTCAATTCTCCTTCAGCCTGGCTAGTCTTAAAATGGTGGATATATAAACCAAGATTTTTTTTCTTAGTGAATGTTTCCACTGAATCTTTTCTTTGAAATAGGTGGCGTTGTTTTGTGGCAGTTTATGGTGCAATTTCAAATGGTCTTATTAACTCCATGGCCTGGGTAAAAAAATCAGGCAATTTTTTTCAAGACTGCTTCATATCCATTTTTAACAATAAGAATTTAAGTACTTTGAACTCTTAACATACATCAGGCCCTATGCTGGATGTTCTGTGTACTTTATCTCATTTAATCTTCACAATAATGTTGTAAGGCCAACTTTATGATCCCTATATTACAGATGAGTAAACTGAAGCTCAAATTGGTTGAAATGACTTGGTCACTGGCACATAACCAATAAGAGGTGGAGTCAAGATTTGGACCCAGGTTCATCTGAGTCCAAAGCCATTCCCTCTGCACCTTATACTTCCTCTTAAAGAAGATATAAAATTAGAGATGATTCCATGTTCAGTATGGGAACAGTGAGGCCATTTCCAGGGATATGTAAGCCAAGAAGGAAAAATGACTTGAGCCATTAATATAGTATATGTAATATATTGTATACATATACCTATTATATAATAGTATGTATATCAGGCAAAATAGGAGGAAGGGAGTTGGCTTCATTTAGAATATGATGAGTTTGGGGTGATGATAATAAAAAGTTACTCTGGAATGTGACTTCCATACATCAATTTTCAAACAACATATATCAAAACAATGGCAACATCCTTTGGCAGTTACTATCAAGAGATGTTTTGTAATCTCATGTGAAGTTCCTGAGAGGGAAATTATGCACCAGGAAGAGTTCCTTTCTTCTCAGACAGACTGAATTTGCAATTAACCCAAAGAGTATCTGCCTATTCTTTCCCTCTTCTCCTTTAATGCTAGCAGTTCTTCCTACCTTTGCTTCATTTGCCTCCACTTGAAGTATTTATTACTATGCCAAGTCCCATAGGCTTTGAAGGTTTTATTCAAATCCAGGAATGATGTAGAACTGATTAAATGGGCTATTCTCACCTGAAAGGAACCAGGGGAGTCAGAAGAGAGATTCAGTTCAACACTTGCTATAAGAAAATAAGCCGGCAGGAGAAGTTCTCAGATTAAATCTAATTCAACATTATTTAGAAAAAAAAAAATCCCTTTGGGGACATAATTCATCAGCGAGGCTCAGACTAGAATGCCTTGCTATTCCAAATGAATTCAAGGTACACCACCACTTTGAAGAGAAAGAATTGTTGGCAAGGCTCATGCATAATAACACTGAACAGGCCTAGTTTTATACAGATATGAAAAGCCTCTTGTCTTCCTCAACACCCTAGGATGAGTCAATCAAGATGGGATTTATGAAAATTTCTTTTGTGAGATGAGAGTTTTATGTGAGGCTGGGAATCATTCTTTAGGTTTGAAGATAAAGGCTCATCATGGAGAAATAAAGAACTGAAGCCAGTTTCGGAGCTAATAAACCAAGTAAAAATCACTTCAGCCACTCGACTGCGAACTTAAATGAAGTGTCATATCAGCTGATTGTGGTTAGGGCAGAATTAACAAAGGGCTTAAGTGTTAGAAAAAAATTCTGGCTTCAAACCCTATGTTTGCCAATTAATAGCTGCGTGACTGTGAGCAGTTTACTTAAACTTGCTGAGTGAAAGCATTCTCTTAAGTAAAAGAAGGGTAAATCTACTTTCTTTGGGGGATCATTGTGAGGAGAACATGAAACAAGTATGGCAGGTACCTGTTTGGACCATGTTAGGTCCATTACTGCAGGATCTAGAATCTGTGCTTTAGCAACTTCTCCCTAAAGTTCCGTCACCTTTTTCCTTTCTGAGTTCATGTATTTTTCTAGGACCAGCAAAATGTTGCCATCGCTGACCTTTGGGCTAATCTTATGAAGTCAGGGATTGGTCAAACATTTTGGTTTCCCCAAAGACCTTAATGGCTTCTTCTCACATTACCCCGTACAGTTAAGGGCATTGTTTGGAAAAGAATAGCCTAAAAGAGTAGGTGGCCTGAGTTCCACCTGGCTTTTCATCTAATGGGACTTTGACAGGAGGGGCCAAAAAGAAGTAAGGAAAGAGTTCACCTAAAACAGTATTTGGAGATACCAAGATGAAGTACAATGGCGGGGCTCAAAATAAGAGTGTCTTAGTGGTTTCTGGATACCCTGGTGGATCTTTGAAAGTCTACTGGTGTCTGGATCAGGGGTACATCCCAAACCTACTAAACTGGAACTCGAATTAGGGGAAGATATTCCGGATAGGTACCTGTATTTTTTTAGTGTTTTTTCTGATTGCCTTGACGGAAGGGGAGTATGTTTGTTTCACCATTCTAATTCACCATTCTAATGACTTATTTTACCTTTATTGTTTCTAAAGTGTTTACACTGAATTCCAGTTGCTCCACATCCTTGGGAACCCTTGGTATTTCTAGTTGTGCTTTGCTTTGCTTTTTAAGATCTTCGTGGGTAATGTAGCAGTGCCTTATTTCTGTTTTGATTAGCATTTTCTGAATAATTTGTGATGGTTAGCATCTTTGTATCTGCTCATTTTCTCTGTCTATATCTTTGCTGACAAAGTAGCTGATCAGATCTTTCCTTCTCTCCCCCCTTTTTGGGTCATTTGTGTTCTTATCATTAAGTTTGGAAAGTTCTTTCCATTATGGTCTGAGGATATATTTTGTGCAGTTTCTATTTTTTAAAATTTAAGTGTGCTTCGTGGCCGAGTCTGAGATTGCCTGGGTTGGAGCTTTGTTGTTGCTATGGTAACTGTCAGTATACCACAGGCTTCAAAATGCTCTAAGAGATACTTTTTGTTTAGCGTGGGGTGGGGGGTGGGTGTCAGCTGAATTGTGGGTTTTAGGTCTTCCCTTTGCAATGGTGCCTCAAAGAAGATCACTTGAATGCTCTCCTTCTCTTGTTCCCACCCACCCTTTATTATTCTGCTGTTGGTACTTGATTGTATCAAGCTTGCTCCCTTGGGGCTGGGGGGTACTGGTCTCTGTTGTTTTGACTACTCCTCGGATTTAGGCCTGTGTTATTTATCTGGGTTTGGGGTATGTGAACTTCTTCCCCTCTGCTGGTTGTAGTTGTGAGGTCTATGTAATCCTGCTCCTTCTCCAGGTTTAAGTTTTTTCTGTTTCCCTCCTCCTCTGCCTGGAGTTTTTGAAAGTGCCTTAGGGCAGTAGTCCTTTACCTCTTCTGTAATTCGGCTCCTCTCCTCCTTCACTCCCTCACGGTCAGTGTGCTTCATAGGGCTCTTAATGGTCTTTTTCTACGAGCAGCCAATGGAGTTTGTACAGAAAGAGTCTGGGGCAAACTGAATTCTGGAACCCCTGGGGGGTTCACACTTTCTAGCTTGTCCATGCTTGGCTTTCACTAATTTTTCAACTATTCTGGTCTAATGATTTGACAGGGGTCTGGTTACGTCTGCCACACCCCACTGGCTGTCCCATTGCCCCTCTCCCTGCTTAAGCCATGTCTCCTTGTATTTTACACCAGGTCTTGCTTTGCCATCTCAGTTCCCCAGTGGCTCAAACACAGACATGCATTTGAAGTGAGTATGGCTGATCATGTTGTAAGGGTGGGAATGAGGCCCTTTCTGCTCTCTCTTGGGGCAGAGGCAAGAACTCTGCTTTTTTCATGATTGTCCCACTTATCTTGATGCACCGTTATCTTTTATTCTTTGGGTTTATTTTGCTGTGTTAGTTTTTTCTCTCTCTCTCATATTTCAAAAGCTATCTGCTTAGTTCATTACAAGAATAACAATCTCAAAGCGGTCTATATGATAAATTACCACTCCTGCTGGGCCTCCAACGCTAATGAGAGCAGCCTTACTTTGTGATCATGAATAATCCTTCTGTGATAATATTTCTGGTCATAAGGAGGGTGACCATGAGGAAAAACGTGCTTCCCTGGAAAATTCTGAGCGGTCTACCTTCTGGGTCACTTGATTCTACTGTTGTCATTGCCTTTGAGCTATGCTGTAACACTGCAAGTAATCGATAGCAACACAAATTAATTCTTGCCTACAGACACAGTTTTACTTCCACTTGTGTATTCTTTTCAATATTCCTGATATATAAATGTGTCTATTCCTTGGATTCTCTTTTGAACAGTTGTAACATAAGCTTGATTCCCTTGTCAATTAACAAATAGGATAACATTTTTAACCTGTGGCCCCTTTTCTATCTGTATGCAAGTCATGATTTTACCTTTCAATGGAACTTAACACGGTTATGCATTAAGAAATGCTTTTGCTACATTCCACAAGTTTTGTTGCATCATATTTTAGCTACTGCTTATTTATGATCTTTTATAATTTGTATCATCCTCTCTTCTTTGATCTCTGAGTCATTCAGAATTTTATACAACTTATAAATATGTTTTTTCTCTTGCTCGATTTTATTATTGAGTTCTAACTTATTTACCTTGTGGTCAGAGACTGCATTCTGTACCTTGTCATCCTTTGAAATTTGTTAAAACCAGCTTTATGACTTAGAATGTGGTGAGTTTTCAGAATTGCTCTGTCTGTGCTTTTAAAGGATGCAACTTACTCAATTGCTGGATGTAACGTTCTCTATATACCCACTAGATAAAGCATATTAACTTTTCTGTCTGAATCTTTTATTGCTAATTTTCTGCTTTGTCCATTGATTTGAGAGGTGTTAAATATTCCACTAGAATGGTACATTTATTAATTTTTTGTAGGTCTGTGAAGAGATATAAAATTGTAGAATTAAACTCTAGAATGATTGAATCTTCCTGTAAAATGAGACTTTCCGTTATGAAACTTTTTAAATTTATTTTTTATTATTTATTTATTTTACAGATTTCATTTATTTATTTGACAGACAGAGATCACAAGTAGGCAGGGAGGCAGGCAGAGAGAAGAAGGGAAGCAGGCTCCCTGCTGAGTAGAGAGCCAGATGTGGGGCTTGATCCCAGGACCCTGGGATCATGACCTGAGCCGAAGGAAGAGGCTTTAACACACTGAGCCACACAGGCGCCCCTAAAACTTTTTTTTTAAAAGATTTTATTTATTTATTTGAGAGAGAGAGACAGCGGGAGCAGGAGTCTGGGAGGGGGAGAGGGAGAAAGAGAAGCCAGGTCTCCACTCAGAGGGAGCCCCATGTGGGACTCCATCCCAGGACCCTGGGCTCATGACCTGAGCTGAAGGCAGACGCTTAACTGACTAAGCCACTTAGAAACCCCGTCTGTTATGACACTTCTGTGCCTTTTTTCCTCAAAGGTCTATTTTGTCTGATATTATAGCAATATAGGTTTCTTTTGGTTGACATTTACTTGATGTATTAGTTCGGTTACAGGCTAAGTTACAGCAACAAAATCTCTACCTAACAACAGCTTAAATAAAAGAGAAGTCCATTTTTTTTCTAATCTATAATGATTTGGGGGTGCACAGAACAGGGTTTATTGGATACTTCTGTTTTCATAAATTATCTAGGGACTCAGGCTCCTATCTCATTGCTCTGCTGGTTTCCAAGTGATGGCTTTATCCACATAGTCAAAGATGTCTTACTCCATCCCTGACTCCTTTTTCTCTCTTCTATAGGAAGGAGGGAAAGTAGGGCAGAGACAGATGTATTCTTTGTGAAGACTTGACCTGGAAGTTGTATAAGTTGCTGCAGTTCATTCCTATCAGCCATACCTAACTACAAGGGAGGCTAATAAATGCGACAAGGCATTCCTGTATCCAGCTAATGTATGAATAGTGCAGGGAAACCAGACTCTGTTCTAAATGTCTCCATTCTGGATCTTACCATTTTATATTTTAAAGGAGAGGTTCTTAAAGTTTTTCTGTAAAGATCCAGATACTAAATACCTTAGCCTTTGCAGGTCACATGAAGTTTCTGTCACATATTCTTCTTTTTTCCCAATTCACCTCAAATTGTAAAAACCATTTTTCACCTAAGACCATATATAAATATGTGGGGGGCTAGGCAGGGCCTATGGGGTGTAGTTTGCCAACTCTGTTTCGGTCTTACATATAAATAACATGTAGTTATTTTTTTTTTAAATGTTCAGATTAATTTTTGTCCTTTACCTCAGTGGTTAAATCCATTACTTTTATTGTGATTTCTCAAGTTTATTTTCTATTATTCCACATTTTGTTGTTGTTGTTGTTGTTGTTTCTTCCCTGCTACTGCCCCTCCTGCTACCTCTTTATTTGCCTCTTTTTTTTTCTTTTTCCGGATTGAGCCTTTTTTTTAGACGTTTTTAAAGAAGATTTATTTACTTATTTATTTATTCATTTATTTTAGGTGGGAAGGGCAGAGGGAGAGGGAGAGTCCCAAGCAGATGCTGTGTTGAGCATGGAGCCCAATGTGGGGCTCAACCTCACAACACTGAGATCAGGACCTGAGCCAAAACCAAGTTAACTGTTTATTTTTTTGTTTGTTTGTTTGTTTTTTTAAATAATCAACACCTGTTGGGAAAGTATATGCTTTATCTTTATTTATCTGTTATTCTAGCTGTTTTTAATAACCATTCTATCTGTTACGACATCACATATTACACAGTTTCTGGAAAACTCCACTTACTGAAAGGAAAATAAAAGTGAAAAGGTAAATAACATCTTTGTATTATTATGAAAATAGTTTTGACTTGGTTGTCCTCTGATACTGTTGTAAGGATCCCCAGGAGAAACTAAAACACACCTTGGGAACTTGCCATTTCAGAATCTTATACTTAACTAAAAGAAAAAAAAAAAGCTCTATCGGTTATACTACTGGACATATCTGGCTGAGATCCTTCATGGAATCCTGAGCAGCTTCAAAGCATTTTCAAAAGGGAAGGGGCCTGAAGAGGGAGAGAGAAAGCTTAATTTTGCTTTCTTCACTATCTTTTTTGGGATTGACATTTCTGATCTGCTTCTCTTCCTGTCAGACTCTCAAAACTGCTTTTTGAGACCCTCTATAAAATTTCAGCCAACAATCTCGGATAGTCTGTATGTTGTTGTTGTTTTTAAAGCAGATACATGTTCTAATTATTTAAAAGAAATAACTGCCTCAGAATCATGCTAGTTAGAATAAATCTGCCTGTGTCCTGGATTCAAAATTCTGATTTGTTTACATAAAACTTCAGTTTCACACTACTCATAAGTGATGAATGAATTTCTGACTTTTGTCAGTGAAAGCCAATTCCTTTTACTTAAAAAATGATTCTATAATTACTAAAGCCAAGTTGAAGTCATGAAAGACCTCTGAAGTCGCTTTATCTTTTAAAAATATGGACAAATGTTATCTGAAAACATCAGTATATTGGATATTTATGTATCAGGCAAGTTCTTGGCTGAGATTTTTGCATTTAGTCATCTTTTAAACAAACATATACCCTAGCTAAAGCGCATGATTTTCTCACAATAAGTCTTACTATTTGAAATTGCAGTGTGTGATTATCTCTAAAAAATGATAAAGCCTTGATTTTTAAGGTTGATTAACTAGGGTATTGCAAATCATGTCAGCTTTGAGTTTGGCACGTCTCCCAGAAAGCAAACTTCCCAAGCTAAACTCAAAGTTCCTTTTCCATAACAAAGATCTGAATCCATAAAATCTCTTGAGATTTCTTGCATCCAAAACAGACATTTCCCAGGGTTTCATATGGTTTTCTGGAAAGCTCTTGACCCAACAAGTAGTTCCATATGGAGGCATCTGAGCTAATGAAGCTTCATTTCCTGTGAATTCATCTTACTTGAGATATTCAATTCAGGCCATTCTTTCAGCCTTCATTGGACTCTCTGCTTCTGTTCCAGCCTGCGTTTTGTTGAGGGAAGCCACAGTCATCACCAGTGACCCGACAAAGTATGTCACTGATTTTTATAGCAATCAAGTTAGCAGGACATGTTATTTTATCATTTGGGATTTATTAAGCGGCTTCAGTAGCTCTGTAATAGGGTCCGCACAGAGTGAGTGGCAATTAGGTCTTAGCTATATCCCGTAGTAGGAATATAAAAAATGTTCTGAAAATGTATGGTTTCTAGGCAATGTGAGACTCAATGTAATAGTGATGTTTTAAGTTTGAAGACCTATATTTCATTTTAGATTTGCCTGGAAAAAGCCCTCAGCATCACTGTAGCAGATCCCATCAATGCTCCATCCAAGTCCCCTGGAATCCCTTTGATTTTATCTTTGCATCCATCTCTGGCTTCCGTGTGATTCTGCCTCTAATGGTTGGCACCTGTGGCTTTCTTTATGGAACTGTTCTCGGGGTCCTGGACCCAGTTTGCCCATGCCAGAGAGTTCAAAGAGCCTGGGAGTCTTCATTTCCCATCCCTTCATTGCCTAGGGGCGGCTCCCCGCCAATGACCAATGATGAAGACATAGGGTATTGGTGGGAGAAATATAAAAGCCTGCCCCCTTGCAGAGCTCTCCTGCTGAATCAGGCTAAGGTTGAGACTTTGCTGAAAATCACACCAGTCCTGGATTCTGTCCCTTCTAAACTGGGGTACTAATTCTTACACTACAGGCTGACCAGCTTTACTTATACTTACTTATGCTTACTCTACTACACTGTAATAAACTACACTGTAGGGGCACACCTGGGTGGCTCAGTGGGTTAAAGCCTCTGCCTTTGGCTCGGGTCATGATCCCAGGGTCCTGGGATCAAGCCCTGCATTGGGCTCTCTGCTCAGTGGGGTGACTGCTTCCCTTCCTCTCTCTCTGCCTGCCTCTCTGCCTACTTGTGCTCTCTGTCTGTCAAATAAATAAATAAAATCTTTAAAAAAAATAAAATAAACTACACTGTACTATATTATATAGGTCTACTTCCTACAAACAAAATGATCTAGCATTTGTGGAAAGATGGATAAAGAGTAAAATGCCTGGACCAAAACAACTCCCTCTGACCCCAGGGATGTCACGTAGTTAGGGCTACCTGACACACTGAGAATGGAAGCCCTAGTCTGGACTAATGGATTTAAATAAAAGGCAAGATCAGTTAGCATGAACGTCATTTGTTAGTCACTCTTTCACTAAACCTAGAAGCAATTAAAAGAAATATGCTTGCTTTTAGAAATAGGGTGGGGCAAGATTTTGGTATGCTGATAAAAGCCACCCCCAAACCTGCTAAAATAAAGAACTCTCACCTCAGACTTTCTGGCTCTCTAGATCCTGTGTTACTGGTGAAGGTGCTGGGCTTGCTCAGAAACACACATATATCACAAATGTTGCCTTTCTATTTCAGGGGATTCATATCTCCCTGAAGTATGATCCTTTGGTTAAAACACCTCACAGGCATTTGTAGGCTTTTCATGCCATGGAACTCTTCCCAAGATGAAGTTTTTAAGCCATAAAATAAAATTCATAGAATTACAAAGAAAACCAATGATGTTGAAGGACAGTTCTATCCACAGAACACAGGAGTATCTGTAACACCAAGTCCAGAACCCCTGAATTGAGGAAAGGAGTGGTTGAGAGCCCAGGGCCTTGGTCTTCCTTTGACTAAGCCCTGGGCCCAGCTGGTGAGGTGACCCCTGCTCCTTATTACGCTGATCCCACAGCCTCTGCTCTGGGCTGCCCCACTGATAGAGGCTGCACTGTGGACGAGTCTTAGAGAAACCTAGAAAAGTCCAGCTAGAAGCATTCAGATCTTCTTGGCACCTATCCAGAAAATACTATATGACTATAATGATACTAAATACTAAATACTAAATAACCATTATTGAGTTTATGTCCTGAATTTGGGCCACAACAAAGTGAAATAGATAATAACATTAGCAAATGGAATAATCTCAGTTGCTAACATTTAGAAAAATGTTAAAGTTTTTAATGGAAATGCTCTTTAAACTTATGTTATTTTAATAATTTTTAACAGAGTTTTCTCATAATTCATGGTTATTCAAAGTTTGAATATGGGGCGTGGTGCCTGAAGCTTTTCCAGTAATGATAAGGCTGGGTAGTGAAGACAGATCATGGGGGCCATGATCTGAATGTTTATATCCTCCCCAAATTCATGTGTTGAAATCCTGACCCACAAAGGCGATGGTATGAGGAGGTAGGGCCTTTAGAAGGTGCTGAGGTCATGAGGATGGAGTTTCTTATAAAACAGGTCCCACAGAGATACCTTTCCCCTTTTACCAGGTATGGTCAGAGCTATGAACCAGGAAGAGGGTCCTCAGCAGTGTGCTCACGCCTTGATCTGGACTTCCCAGTCTCCAGAACTGTGAGAAATAAATTTCTCATGTTTATAAGCCACCCTGTCTGTGGCATTTTGTTATAGTAGCCCAGACAAAGACAATGGGGAAGAGGAACATCACCACCAAGAGAGTGCCTAGACTTCACTTTAGTGAAGAAATCCCTGATGTGAGGTTGTGTATTAGGTACCTGTCTTCTGTGAAATGTAGAAGGCCATGACCACCTCACTTTGTGGACAAATGCAAAAACAGCTTCTTGTTTCCAAATTGCTAAGTCAAACGCCAAGCCGAGTTTCAAATGCCAAGATACAATTTCCTTTTCATTCAGAAAAATTTCCCTTTGCCCTTATCATGAATACCCTTCATTGACACCTTTCCAAAAATTATCTCTTCATTTCATTTCATTCTATGCCAACACCTGTATTAAGTGACTACTATGTGGGAATGCCTCTGGGCTTGGCGAGCCCTCATTGTAGGATTATAGATTAGCATGTCAACAAATACATTGTAATATAACTGCTTCGACAAGTTTAATAAAATTCCACAAAGGCGGGGTGCCTGGGTGGCTCAGGCAGTTAAGTGTCTGACTCTTGATTTCAGATCAGGTCATGATTTCAGGGTCCTGAGATTGAATCCCGTGTGGGGCTCCAAGATTCTCCTCTTCTTCTCCCTCTGCCCCCACCCCTCTAATTAAAAAAAAAAAATCAGTAAGGCACAGTGTTATAGAGCAACTAATTTAACAATGGGGACATGGGAAAGCTTCACGGAGAAGGTAATATTTGAGAGAGATACGGAAAGATGAGTGAGTTGACAGATGACGAGTGGTGTGAACGTGATCCCACAATAGCTGATAGCGTATGTCAAGTCCCGGAAGGTAAGGGACTGAACTCAGTTTGGATGCAGGTGGGGAGTGGAAATGGATTTGTAGCCAGATTTTCAGCAGAATTTGGAGTTTCAGTTTGCAGGTACCAAAGAGCCAGCTGATTTTTTTGGATAATAATGCTGGCTTCTGTGTGTAGGGATTAAACTGGTGACAGATTAAAAAAATTGTTGCAATAATTCCAAGCAACAGATGATGAAGCCCTGGGCTCAGGCAGTGGCAACAGGAAGATAAAGGAGATGCTGGATCTGAGAGATATTTCTCGGAGAATTGGCAGCATTTTGTGAGCAATTTCATGTAGAAGTGGGAAAAGGGGGAGGAATTGAGGTGTCCAGTAAGTTTGAATTGCCTACAAGAAATGCTGCCACACTGTTTGATTCCCACTACCTTCCCACTTAACAGGTGAGTGCTGGGGTGGATTCTTCTGACCATGATACGGTTAGGTGGAGTCTTTCGTGGTACTTCTCCTGCCTGGTGTTCTCTGAGCTTTTAGATCTGTATCTTGATTTTTTGTCTGTCATTAATTTTGAGATATTCTCAACCATTATGACTTCAAATATTTCTTCCATTCCATTCTCTCTGTCTTCTCTCTTAGGTATTCCAATTATGATTATCTTATCCTTACTGATATCCATCAGTTCTTAGATGTTCTGTCCTGGTTTTTGCTCCTCACTCCTTTTTTTTCTCTTCTCATGTTGTTTCGATAAGTTTCTAACGGACTTCTCTGAATGTGCTCAGAGTCTTTCCTCATTCATGTCCCATCTATTGATGAGCTCATCTAAGTCATTCTTCATTTCTCCGATGGTGTGATATTTTCTTAGCTTTTTTATCTCTCTGTGTACATTACATTAACCACTTGTTCTTGCATGTTATCTACTTTTTCCATTAATGACTTTAGCATATTCGTCATTGTTATTTTAAATTCCTGGCCTGAGAATTCCAACAGCTGTGCCATATCTGCACTGGGTTCTGATGATTGCTGTGTCTCTTCAGACTGTGTGTGTGTGTGTGTGTGTGTGTGTGTGTGTGTGTGTTTCTCTTTGTTCTTCTCCTTAGCATGTTGTGTGATTTTTTTGCTGAAATTCAACTATGTTTTATTGGGTAAGAAGAGCTGAAATAAATAGATCTTTAGTGTGAGGACTTATATTCATCTGATTAGATGTTAGGTTGTGTTAATATTTACTGTATTTATAGTTACCAGAGGCATTAGATTCCTCTAGGATCCTTATTTTCGCCTCCTCTCCTCACGTTAGGCTTACGTAAGTACTCATCTTTGGAAAATCTGTGTCTGGTTGCTCTTCCAGGTAGCTGCTCTGTTACTATACTGGGCACTGTTGGTGTGGTGCTCAAGTGTGGGGAAAGAGAGCATCTTTTAAACTCTTAATAAAACTTCAGTCTTTTTGAGGGCCTGTATCTCCAGCCTGTGACCTTCTTAAGTGGTTCTTTATTTACCCTTTGCCCCCTACTCCCTTCCCTGACTTCAGGATTTCCAATCTATTTTCTTGAAGTTCTGACTCTTGCTGAGTGTGTGTGTGTGTGTGTGTGTGTGTGTGTGTGTGTGTGTGTATGTTTCACCTTAAGTGAGGCAGGCAGGTTGAAGGGAACTGGAGTTGGAAGGAATTCTCTTCTTCCAGCTGATGAAGTTTTAGGATTGAGATCTTGCAAATTCCTTTTATCTGGACAGTAACCAGGTGTTATGGAGAAGGCTCTTCCCCTCCCCCTCCCAGAGTCACAGGAATCCTTTATGGATTCTCACTGGGAGCACCTAGTGGGGTTTCTGGAGAGAAAACCCAGTGAAAATAAGGGAGTGTCTCTAAGACTGACCTCTAGGACTTTCTCACCTTTGTGATTCTCCACATTCAGGCCCCAGCAATTGGTCAACATTACCATTTCACTGTTCTTACAAGTGGCTGGTTCTTGTGGCTTTTGCTCCGTGGAAGTGGATCTTGGTTTCTGTATCTCCATAGAGGCACCTGACTCAGGATTTCAGGGTGACTGTTTGCCCAATGACTTCCGTTCCCTGATAGGTCTCAGAAAAGTCACTGATTTTTAGTTTTTCCATATTTTTCTTGCCTTGAGAAGTTGTTAGACAGTTACTGACAATGTCCCGGCTCTTTATATTGTGGAGCTGAAATTGAACTTTGATGAACTCTTTTGAGAAATGGAATCAGATCACCTCATCTTGCACTATTTTCCGTGGTCACTCCCACCAGTGTCAAGTCTGGGTGGCCCCAGTAGGCTCTCCCTGCCTCCTAATTTCCACATGCTCTATGCCTTTTGCTCTGAGGCTGAAAATCTTATTTCTCCCCTTCTCCCTTCCCCTTCCTTCCAAGTGTTTTCAGTGTGTTCTTTCAAATTTCTGTTTCCATCTAGATGGTCTTTGTTTCATTCTAACTATCAATCCAGCTTTCCTGGCGACCCTTATATGGGATTGTTCCTCCACTGCTCCCTCCCCACCTCTGGACATCCACTTTTCTTGGGATGAAATGAAGGCCTAGTGCTGCTTCTAGATTCTGAGTGCTATTCAGTGCTATTCTGAGTGCTACTGGGCTATTCAAAGTCATTCATTCTAATGGAAACAAACAAACAAACACCTTTCCTATGGCCTCTGGCTAACAACAGTTAAAGATTTTTAGAGTCTACATGGAATTCATCATAACCCACATACTATATCATACATAACCACCCTGACATTGGGAGGTTCCCTCCAGGAAAGCAAGGAACTTGTTTGCCTTGTTCATTGTTGTACCCCAAGCATAAGGTCATACTCAGAAAATCTGCATTTGTAAATATGTGCAAAAGAGTTCAGCATATTCTTTTAATGTCATTCTAGGGTATCATCCAACAAGCCCACCCTCAAAGTACTTATTTTTCCAAGAGAACATATTGCTTGACTGCTATTTACTATTAATTAAGGGCTTAGACTCCATAAAGACACATGTTAACTTATTGATTTGTGTCTCACCAAGAAGCAAATAATTTCTGTCAAGTAGAAAAGATAACTTCCAAGGTCGCAGTTTATTTCCTGCAGGACTTAACCTGTTTGTATACACTCAAACCATCTTACACTAATGTTCTCTTTTTATTTTTTATTATTTTTTTAAGATTTTATTTATTTATTTGAGAGACAGAGATCACAGGTAGGCAGAGAGGCAGGCAGAGAGAGAGGGGAAGCATGCTTCCCTGCTGAGCCCCTGCTGGGGCTCGATCCCAGAGCCCTGGGATCATGTCCTGAGCGAAGGCAGAGGCTTTAACCCACTGAGCCACCCAGGTGCCCCAAATGTTCTCTTTTTAAAGGACCATATAATTTCCCCTTTTCTCAAAGTTTCCTTGGAGCCAGCTTTACTACATTACTGTTTGCCACAATAATTAATGAATTGAATAAAATTGGTGACATGTGTTCATTCGGTATTTGTCTGAGTGTTGTGTTTTTCATTTTCAAAAAAATTACATTTTGATAATTGTAACCCTGAACAATGTAGTGCCCTGTAAATAATCACTGAATGAGTAAGCACGCAATGCAGAGAATGTCCCTTTCACACATTTTTGAAAAACTTGTCCAAGTATGTCCTTAGTCTCACTTCCTAGCCATGGAACTGCCTGCTCAGGCAGTGTGACCACTTGTAATTTTCATAGATATTGCCAAATAATAGTCCTACTGACAGTGTAGGAGGATGTTCATTTCCTCGTATCTTCCTCACACTTCATTCTTCAATATCAAACTTATTATTACTTTTTTGTCATTCTGACCAGCAAAAATGTTTTGATTTGCATTTAAAATTATGCAGAAGCATCTTTGAGGGTTTTATTAGCTATTTGAAAACATATCTATAGATGAATACATAATGTGTACATTGTATATTTGTTTCTCTACTTGACTGAGACTTCCAGACCCTCAGCCCTTCTGCTTCTATTCATCCTCTCCCTTCTGTCTCTGTCTCTTCTGTCTGGTTTCTAACTCATGGTCTGTTAGTTCAACCACCTCCTCCTATCATCCAGCTCCTTCCCCTGTGTCTCTCTTTCCCTGAACGCACTCAGGATCAATATGGCTGATTTCCCTTGGCTTGCATCCCACCTCATCTGCTAAGCGATGCTGAAAACAAACAAACCAACCAAAACAAAGCCCACATGACCCTGCCAACTCTTTTCTCTTCAAATTTATGGATTCCTAACTCTTCCACCCATCTTTTCTAGTTGGCAGTTTCTCTTTTCCTGCCAAGAAGCTGTCATAATAACACGTCTACGCCTTCTTAAAATACCTCCTAACCTCACCACTTCACCCCTCAATTTGAGGAGATGACTCACCTTCTCCTTTAATGAGAAAAGAGCTGTCATCAGATTTGTGGTGGGAACTCCCCCCCCACCCCGCCCCCACCCCACAGCCAATGTGCTGTGTATTTGCACCTGTACCCTTCCTTTTCTTCCTCGTCTTGGTTATGATAGAAGAGGTGGTCCTCATCTGTCCAAGATTTCACCCTCTTCCTAGTCTCCGAATCCCTCATCTCCCCCTCATCAGGAACACCACCAGTCTTCTCACTTCCTCATCTTCAGCCTCTCCCTGTCCATTAGCATTTGAATACACGAAACTTCTTGTCTTGAAAAAGTTCTTTGGACTCTTCTTCATCCTCCAGTTTCTGCCCTGCATATCTCCTGGACACAGCTCTCCATCTTGAAAGAGTTGAAATGTTCTTTTCCCTTAGATGCTGGGAAATCTGTGAGTTCTCTGGCTTCTTCTTAGTTTCCTTCATAGCTCTTCCTCTTCTGCCCATCCTTACATTTGGGATTCCTATTGATTTTTTTTTTTCTAAATCATTAGCTTTAGGAATGGATATAAGAAGACCAAAGACAGCCCTTCTGTCTACTGGGAAGGTTTCCTTGTTGCTTAATAGGAGCGTGGATGTGGTCAAAAGCCCTTCTGCAGTCATTCTCACCCACCATGTGAACCATGCCTCTCTCTCTAAGAGCCAAGGTTTTCCACCACGGAAGCTTCCACTGCTGGCACAATTTTGTAGATAGTGTGGAGACACTGGGAATCAACATTTCCTTGTGCTTTATCTTTATTCTAAACACGTTTCTGGTGAATAGTTATTTCCATCATCTATCTATCTTTCTATCTATCCATCCATCTATCATCTTTCTTTTTTTCTTTTCTATCTTTTCAATAGGTAACAGATTTACATAATCCAAAATGTATATAAGGCACAGAAAGTTATCTAGAGTGAATAAGAATTCTCTTTTCATCCAGGTCCTACAATTAACTCTTTCCCCTGGAGGAAAACCATTACCATTGGTTTCTTATATCTCCTTCTAAGATATAAGCACTAACACTCATGCAGGGATTTTCTTTTCTTTCATTTTTTCCCTTTGTTGCACAAATTGTACTGAATTTTCTTTTTTCTTCTTAATACATCTTAGAGATCTTTCCATATCAATATATACAGCTACTGCCTTTTTCTTATTAATACATATATTGTATTCTTATTTATCATAATTGATTTAACTAGCCCCTTACTGAGAGACATGGAGATAGCTTCCAATTTTTTTACTATTTATTATAAAACAATGCTAACCTTATTATGTTATGATTTTAAAAATTCCCTTTATTGTAGTTCTGTTCATTATTATAATTTAGAAAGTCTGGTTTCAAATCTTTTAGTGATACCATTTTAAATGGCTTTTATATGATCCTTCATTCTCTGTTGGACAGCATTGACTCCTTCTCCACTGGAAACAATGACAAGATTAATGTCTTTTCACCTCTTACCACTTTGCCTCTTCTGCTCCCCAATTTTGACTGATTGAGTCATTATCTTTGTTTTTTCAAGCATTTACTTCTGTATTTTTAAGTACTTACACTTCTACTTAATTGATCGGCTTTCTATATCTTTTGAAATCTTACTTTAACACATAAATACTTCATTGTATTCCCTTCTTCTCATCTCTGACACTAATCCCACCTTTTAATAGTAACATTTATATTAATACATCCTTGCAATCTATAATTTAAAAAATGTTCACATTTTACTTTATCGCCACAGACGGGCTTAAATTCAATCCTATATTTAAGGAGTCTTTTGTCGTGATTTCCCCTCATTTACTCATTGGCTCAAATCCAACTTCTAATGTTTAATAAGAAGAACTCAGGGGAACTATCCACTCTTTAAGTTCTCGCATGTTTAAATATAATTATCTACTGCCTTACTTTTTAAATTTTTTGTTTTGAACTCATTTTAGACTTACAGGAAAGTTGCAAAAGTAACATTAAATTTCTCTGTGTAAACATTTTGCATGACTATAGCATAATCACCAAAACCTGAAAATTAGATTTGGTATGAGACTGCGAACTTGGACCCTGTGTGAATTTCACCTGTTTTTAAATGAATACTTTTTTTTCCCCTGCTCCGAGATCCAGGATCTCACATTGTGTTTACTTCTTTTCCTTCTATGGTGTCCTCCAGTCTAGGAGTTTCTCATCATCTTACTATTTTGGAAGAGCAGTGATCTATTGTTTTGTAAAATTCTGTCCATGTGCATTTGTCTGAGGTGGTCTTCGACTCAGTATGCACTTTCTGGGTCCTGGTTTCTCTCCCTAGTCAAAGATGATGCTACTTTCTTCTAGAACTTCTAGCTCCTACGGAGAAGCCTGAGGCCAACTTCCTGTTTTGTTATCATTTCTGAAAGAGATGTGTGCCAACTAGACCAGTTAGCAAATCCTTCCAACTTTCCATGAAGCTAAGGATGATATAGCTTGGGTCTTCTATGCAATGGACTTCTGCATTTCTTTTTCCCATGTGACCCAGAGTGGCAGGTGCAAGGCTGGGCGCTGAGATGGAAGGTCTGGGTCTTTTGCTGTTCCCAGGGTGTCAAATGAGGCTAAGGGAGATTTCTACAGCTGTTTACTTATTTCATCAATGATGACATTCGTTATTTTGTCTCTCCTCGTCTTGATTGTTTTCTGGTATTTTAAGAGAGAAGAGGGCAGAAGAGTTTTATCCTTTAATTTTAAATGTGGAAGTTGCAGTTGCGGACCTGTTGATATGAGTCACAAACCCCTGCGTTACACTAAGGTGGGTGTGTTATGCCAGAGAAAGAAGCAAGCAAACGCTAAAGTCCTTTTTTGGAAGCTGGATCATTCAGCGCCCTTCATGGCACAGTCCTTAGTTTGACAAACACCTGCAGAGCCTACTGGCAGGGACTGCCTCATTAACAATGGATTTTTCTCTGTATAAAATACATAATCGCTTGACCTACAAAGCACCCCAAACACAAAAGTCTGGCAGGTGGAGCTCTGCACTGGTTTGTTTACTTATCAGGAGTAACCAGCCCTGGCTTTTTAAATTAAGCCTTTGGAGTCTGATTGACGCGTCACCTTCATTAATGAAGTGGCAAAGAGATTTGTAAGTTACTGAATTTGAAATACGGTTGCCTGTACCATTTGCACCACATTCCATATGGAGTTCCTGTCCCCCACTGTCACCTGCTCAGAAAACACATACTCCTGTGGGTCGCATTTGGGTTTCAGAGTGCATTTTTCTACAGACATAAAGTCGCACATGGGCTTCGGCATCATCCAAACCATGCATTAGTATGCTGATTTTGATTTGTTACAGATTAGGTAGCCTTTGTGGTCTTGCCTTAAAACCCAGCTACCATATGTTACACTGTTTCTATGAAGGAATATATTCCAGATCCAAATTACTTGCCTTAACACATTAGCTTATTGACTATATAATCTGTTCCTAAATTGGATTCCGTCCACATGGTGAGAAAGTACTAATACATGTGTGGAAAATGCCAGTTCCACGGAGCTGGCAAAGTTATAGGCACAGGAAATCTCTTGAGTGAGAGCTTCACACATGAAAACGGAGTAGAGTGACTATGACAGAATCCAATGAGCTGGGCCTATAGTAGGTTTTCCATAGCTCCCTCGTCCATGTGGAAGACTTTAAAGCCCTTAGCAAAGGATAGAGAATAAGCAATATAATTTAAATATAATTTAAGGATTTGCCTATTTCTATATCGTGAGTGGGAGAGGAGAGCTGGGAAGAATTTGGAGGCTCGAGCAGTTTGGATCCAGCACTTAACTTCCCTCCCTTCATTATTTCCAACTGAAAATTGGAGATTAAAATGAAGTGTTATTTTTAAATTAGCTGGCAGGCCCGGATGAAAGGCATGTGAAGTTACATCAATTAAAAATATTAAGGTAAGGAAAGATGTTACTTCCCTCTTGGGCTTGCTTACATTCCCTCCATCCCACACACTGCTTTTATCTCTCTTACCTACTCAGGTTTTGACTTCTGAAACCATGAGAACTTTAATCCATTTTAGACCTGTAAGTTTTCTATTGCTGGACATTCAGAGTCAAAGTCATTTTCTTGAGCTTCCAATTAAACCTACACATTCTGACTTTGCAGACTCCTTCTTTGATGCGTTCTCAAAAGGTGGAAATGGATTATTAATGGTTTGTTTTTAGCTGAAAAAGGAGCAGACAGTATGATAATATTTTCATGAATATTTAAATATCACTGTTACAAGTGCTCTGTATCAATCGCATCCTGAAGCCTTATTAAATATAAAGAATACCTATCTCAAGTACAAATCAATTTGGAACATATATAATTGTTAGTGAAAGTAATTACATTCTTATTACAAGGCACACACACTCCAGCAGACCAGCTTGAGAAAGGAAGGATTGCAACGTTCTGCCCCTGAGACGCTTGATACTGTGAAGCGTTGTCTACAATGTCCTTGCAAAAACTAACCCTCTGCATCAAGTTGTCTGCTCTGTAAGTCAAGGCTCAAGAATAAGAGAGTGTAAATGACCTAAGTTGCTGCTGTGAACAGTAGGTTGTGTCCAATGTGCAGACAGACGCCCAGACACAGCAGGCAGTAGCCTGTGAAGCCAGTGGAGCCCCTGGTCTTGGAGAAGTGCCTTAACAGTGACCTTCCGGGAGGAAGAGGCTTGTTCTAGTTTCCTCCACTCTGGAACAGGCCAATGTAACTTCTTCTTATGCTGTTTTATATATTTAGAATTCCATAGTGTGCGTGTGTGTGTATAAAGGGTTTCGTTGTACGTGAAATTTAAATGGAAACCACTCAACCTGGGTCCACAAGGATGGGGATTTAGCTCTTTCCCTTCATATTAAGGTCTCTGGGGTCTGTGTGGAGATTGTGACTTGGGCTTTGGGCTCTAAAAAAAGTCTTGCTGACAGTGTTTTATTTATCAATGAATCCATTCATTGAGCATTTACCAGTGTTAGTTAGTGTTCACGGTGTTGGGGCTCTGGCAGTGAATAAAAGAGATAAATTTCCTGCCTTTTGGAGTTTACTTTCCAGTGACAGAAAGAGAAAATGGCATGTAAGTACTCAATACAATATGAAATAGTGATGAGTACTGGAGGAAAAGAAAGCAGAAGGAGACAGAAGCCATGGGGCGCTGTGCCAGGATATTCCTTGGTGACGCAGTGGTGTTCAAGCAGATGAAACACACTCATGGTCATAACTTTGAAGTTGCTTACAAGTAGGGTGGGAAGCCGAGTGGATGCAATGGAGTTATGACTTTATAAATTCTGAGTTCGGGCGTTGCAGATAGTTGAGAGTGGAACAAGCATTGTTTCTCCCTTCATAGATGATCATAAGGTAATGGGCTTGAGAAAGAATTGCTGAAGAGAATGACATCTTTTGAGGCTTTATGTAATAGATTTTATGCTCTTTGGTTCACAGGAACAGGAAAAATTGATATGGTCAGAACCCTAAAATGGGTTCAGTTTAATGTAAAGTTAAGAAAAAAATCATAAATGTTTATCGGATAAACCAACACTGATTTTATTAGATGCTAAAACAGGAGTTAATGCCATCATGAACAGTCAATGAGAAAAGGTCAATATATATACTTCTGCCACTCTTTCTCATTTTGTCACTGAGGACAGGTACTCCTTGGGACCCACAGCATGCTTCTCTGATGATGCTTGCATTCTTTTAAAAGATTTTATTTATTGATTTGAGAGAGAGAGTATGTGTGTAGGGGGAGGGGCAGAAGGAGAAGGGCAAGCAGACTCCCTGCTGAGTGGGGAGCCCAATGAGGACCTGGATCCCAGGATCCTGAGATCATGACCAGAGCTGACAGCAGAGGCTTAACCTACTGAGCCACCCAGACACTCCCATGTTGCATTTTCAAATCCCTTTCAACCCAGGACCTAAGCATCTCCTAGCATCCACTAGTTGTTGGATATGAGATATTTACAGACTTATTCTCTGACAAAGTCACTGTAGGCAAGGGCTAAATTGATCACTTTTTAAGCAGCTGTTATGCCTTTGTTCTTTCAACAGAGATCAATTTGGTGAAAAAGTTCAGCCCCATTGTTTGGTGTCAAACATAGAAAAATGGTTGTCTTTTGCCCCTTCTGTATATACAAAGAAAAGTGGATGAAATTTGAAGATGAGTGAGATAAGAAGGCAGACAGGATTTTTTTTCTTAGTGTCAATTTTAGCATCCTCAAACTTAATTCCAAGTAAAGGAAAGAGCTTTAAAATTTACTAAGTAGTCCAATATGGTTATAAAATTTTATCTTGATATTGTAATTAGAAATTAGATTTTTAGAAATTAGATTTTATTGTTGCCCTTGGTCAGTATTCTACCTCGAACTAGGACAATACATACATTATATAACTGAGTATATTTAAAATATTCACTCCTTCAAAATCATGATAAATACATTCAGCTCCATAAATGACTAATTTATACATCTTTGTTTAAAAGAGGTTGTTAGGTCATTAGATGTCTTACAACTAAGAAGAAAGGAAAATTAATTAGCACTATTTAGAATAAGTGCTACAGAACCCGAAGCAGGTACCCAGTAATTAAAGAGATGTTAAGAATTAGTCCACCACTATCTGTCTTTATTTTTCAGTATGAAGAAACTTCATTTCCAATCAGTGATGTGCTCAAATATTTAGGTGAGTTCGAGAGTTGAACTTACAAAGACAGTATTTCCTTAAAGTTTGATTCCTTAAAATTTGATTCTTAAAATCTCTTTAAGCTGTTACCTCACAATCCAATGATGAGAAACCAAAAGCACGTTAAAAGAATAACTTGAATAGAAGACTATATTGAATTTTAAAGGTAAATTACACAGCTGGGCTCTCTGTCTTGGGGAGTCTGAGTCTTGCAATATGCTTCCATCACAAAGATACTTTTCTCTTTTCCTATGCTTTGCTTTTGTTTATGTAGCTGGCTTATCGATAAAAGTGACAGCTGGGTAGTTAAGCTTAAGCAAAATCAATATTCTGAACTGCTGTGTTCTCAATTTTTCTTTGAAAAATAAAACAACAACAACAAAAGTTTCCTCCAGATACTGCTTGTCTAATTCTTGTTCTAAAGGATTTTTTATTTTACATAAAATATTAGAACTGTGATTGGCATAGTGAGTTCTTCATTCTGGCTGCATAGTCTAATTTATAAATGGAAACACCAAAGTGTCAAAGTTTACCAGATGATGATTTCCTGCTTCCCTTCCCCAGCCAGCTGGGTGTGGAAAGGAGGCAGGTGCTGACCTAAGTAAATTCAGAAGTGAGTGTAGTCTGTCAGGTTTGGGCAAATGAACCTGTATATAGGCACTATACTCTAGTTGATAAAGGTTTCCCAAGAAGATATGGGTTAGCAATTCTGATAGCTTTACATTTGCGTACTTGAATTGATCAATTGAATAAGTGGATGATGAGGATTCATTCACTGTTGGAGTGGGATTCTCCTGTATATAGAAGGGGAGGCTAGGATCGTCCATGGTGTAATAGAAATTGGAGACATCTGTATGAACACATGTTTAGCTTAATAAAGATAAAGATAGTAACATACACATACATGCTACATATAAGAACTACTTAGAGACCTGTATATATACAGATAAGTAAACATACATATATTTCCTTCATCTATTAACTGAAAATGCCTTAAAAAAATGATACCTCAGTGGCAACAAGCAGAACTGGTACCTAGATCTTGGTTTCTAAAACTATTCTCTAATAAGAGGAATTGGTGCTCTGGGGAGAAATGGCTGATTTGGGGACTGAGCCAGGAAATAAGATGATTCTGGAGCATCTTACAGTGCCAGAAAGTGAGACAGTGCCAAAAAGCAAGATAAAACAAAATGATCCCATACACACATAATGGTATAGGTATGTCAAAGGGAGCTGAGCCTTCTAGTTGGTCAAAACTGGAACAATCTGGGGGCACCTGGGTGGCTCAGTCGGTTAAAGCCTCTGCCTTCGGCTCGGGTCATGATCCCAGGGTCCTGGGATCGAGCCCCACATCGGGCTCTCTGCTCCACAGGGAGCCTGCTTCCTCCTCTCTCTCTGCCTGCCTCTCTGCCTAATTGTGATTTCTGTCTGTCAAATAAATAAAGTATTAAAAAAACAAACAAACCAGAGTCTGAGAAACTGTCACAGCCCAAAGGAGCCCAGGGAAACACAAACCACTAAATATAATAGGGTGTCCTGGAGCAGATGCTGGATTAGGGAAAGGGCATTAAGCAAAAAACTCAGGAAACCTGAATCAAGTATGAATTTTGGTTAATAATAGTTTATCAGTATTGGTTTGTTCATTGTAACAAATGTACCAGACTAATGTAAGATGTGACTAATAGGGAAAGCTGGGTGTGGGGCATACGGGAACTCTATAGTATCTTTGCCATGTTTCTGTAAGTCTAAAACTGTTCTAAAATAAAAATTTGATTAAAAAATAAATCCAATTAAATCTTGTAAAAGTAATTCAAATGTTTTATTAAACTTAGATGGATATTCTTCTTCCTGTTTTTGTACGCTTTGTTCTACTGTAATTGGTAAAGTACAAGGAATTGAAAGAGAACAGAACCCTTAATTACCTACTGAAAGCTATGTCTGGCTGCCTTTTTTCTCTGTAAGTATTAAGAACTAAACTAAAGTTTGGTTGAAACTAAGCTAAAGAAAGAGAGCAGTGTACATTTTTAAAAAATGGGCAAAAAGCTTTCTCCTACTTTTTTTATTTTTAAGATTTTATTTATTCATTTGACAGAGACACAGCTAGAGAGGGAACAGAAGCAGGGGGAGTGGGAAAGGGAGAAGCAGGTCTCCCACCGAGCAGAGACCAAAGTGGGGCTGGATCGCAGGACCCTGGGACCAGGACCTGAGCTGAAGGCAGACGCCCAACCACTGAGCCACGCAGGAGCCGCTTCCGTGTTTTTACACTACTGCTGTAAAAAACATTGTCCCTGAATATAAAAGCATTTTATCTACTATAAGCCCAGAATAATATTCTTTATATATTTGGTAAATAAATGCACATTAAGTTTGAGTTATTCTCCTATTGCTGTGGGATTTAAACTGGCACAACATGTGTTTATGGATGCTAAAAATAAAATGTTTAAATACTTAATAATGGTTTGTAAAACCGGTAACACAGATGATCTTTTTGAAATTAAATAGAAAAAATAAGTTTTCGGTACATATATGTAAGGACAGTCAGAAGGTAATTGACTTTTGCTGGGTTTGTAACATACACAAATTTCCTTAAATACAATATTGACGGTTTTATTATTAAACACATAAACGAGAATTCAATACTTTTTTTCTATACCTATTATTTCAGAACATTTTGAAAGATGATGTTCTTTGTGTCTGAAAACATAAAGGGCTGTAATTTCAGACACACTATGCAGTTTGCCAAATAGGTTTTGACAGTGGTGCTCCATCAATATTTTACTGAGAATGAAAAATGAACATCAGACCATTTTATGTATTCTCTCTAAAGCCTACTAACCTATTGCTTTGCTCCAAGGGAAGTCCTAGTTCTTTAAAGAATATGGTCTTTTGAAACCTCTCAGGAAAATTTTAATGCCATCTGTCCACTTTTTATTTACACTTTTATAAAAGCCTTTTAGTCAATCCAAGACTGGTGACACTTTGCTAGGGTAAAGCTTGGTAAATAACGGTCTCTTTCAGTATACTTGATTTTGCTTTCAACAGAATAGTTAATGATGTTTGATATCTGACCGGCCAGGAAGGATGAAGGTTATTTTGCAGGAGCAGCCTATCTGTGGCCCTCCCGTTCAGGTCTGGCTAAATCCTCAAGTCACATTCAAGGCTTGACAGAGCCCTGGACTGGGAGCCCCAGCTCAGACGTGGGCTCTGGGTCTGTTCCTATCTGCTGTCAACACATTTGAGTAAATCCTCCCATTGCTTTGGGAACTATGCTTTCTCACATGAAAATGTGAGAGGTCCCCCTCCCCCACATCTATTAGTTTTCTTCTTTTTCAGTTTCAAATGTCCTTATAGTAAAATCCAGGGGAAGGAATCCTAAGCCTTTCTTCCTTGTGATGCACTTGGGAGAAAACGGATCGTGTACAGCTGATAAGGGTGTAGGGGGAGTGCGCAGCCAACAGATGGGCGAGTGCGAAGCCCATTGCTGTTATACAGTGGGTAAAAGCAAGAGAAAAAAAGGGCACATTTCTTTCTCCTGGCTTGTCAAAATATGCCATGCACAATCTTAACCCCTCACCTTGAGAGGTCCTTAATGCAGTCCTCGAAAGACCTTGCTTACCAGTGAGGGATGAGGACTGAATACGTCGTTGGCGTCTCTAACGATATGCCAGATATTTTCCAAATGTGATGTGCTGCTGCTATAACCACAGCAGTAGTTTTCCAGGCAATGAAGGTGATGAAGTTTTATAGAATCTTTGATTCTGTATCTTTGTGAAAGACACAATTCTGTGAAGCTAAATCCCAACATTTTTGAATTTTTCTCTTACAGACTGATTGTAGCTATGTTCTATGGAGAGAGACATACAGTGATCTACACAGACACAAGATGTAAATCTCTGTGTGTCTCTGTCTATAAAACTTAGCATTATTTGGAGTGAAAATGGGATATAACTATGGGCACTATAGAGATTATTACCAAATCAGACTAATGTATGAATATAATTTACTCTAAGTGATTAAAAAAGAAAAAAAAATATATGATCAACTCAGCAATTCACTGTTCACATTCAGAAATCATTCAGTTAACAGACTTTTCTCAAAGTAGTTGGGGAAGAGAACTTTTAAAACCTGATGAAGAATGTCCACAAAAACCTAGAGTAGTGTCTTACTTGGTAATGAGACTTATTTTTATTTTTATTTTTGGTAATGAGATTTTTAAGTCAGGAACAAGCCAAGGACAGCCACCCTCACTGTGTCTATTAAACACTGCTCTGAAACTTTTATTCATTGTAATAATAATAACACACACACAAATAATTAAGCTATAGAGATGAAAGGAAAGGAACAAATTGTTATTGTTTGCAGGTGACATGGTTATCTACCTGAAAACCCAAATAATGTTTAGTATGAGAGCTTAATAATGTCCCCAGATGGAAGAACAATATACATGTTAGTTACATTTTAACAAAGCTGTAATGAACACAGCTTTAAAAGCTACTATTTATACACTGTGGTGAGCATAGCATAAGCATAGAGATGTTGAATCATTATGCTGTACACCCAAAACTAACGTAATGTTGTGTGTCAACTATACTCAGAAAACAATTTTAAAAAATTAAAGTGAGTCTAAAAAGCTACCATTTATAACAGCAACCAAAAAAAGAAAAAGAGAGAGAGAGAGGGAGAGAGAGAGAGAACAAAGGTACATAGGAACAAAGCCAATAAAAATGTGTAAGGGGTGCCTAGGTGGCTCAGTCAGTTAATTGTCTGCCTTCAGCTCAGGTCTGGGATCAAGCCTGACATCAGGCTCCTTGCTCAGCAGGGAGTCTGCTTGTCCCTCTCCTTCAGCCCCTCCTGCCTGCTCATGCTCTCATTCTCTCTCTCTCTCTATTAAACAAAACAAAAAACAAAAAACAACAACAAAAAAACTTTTAAAAAATATGTAAGAAGTTGAGAACATTATAAAGAATAATTGAAAGGTATCAGAGAACAGCCATTTTGTATTTTGAAGTATGTCATATGTGCAACAGAGTGTAGAAAACTGAAATGTAAATCTGAACAACAATTGAAAGAATGGAATACCTACCACCCAGTTGGCAAGTATAATACTAGTTGTCTGTGCTTTGCAGTCCCTCCTTGCCCTGCTTGGTCCAGACCCAGCGTCCCCAGAGCTTGCTCTCCTTCACTCTTTAACACATAGTTTTGTATCCATCACTATTGATTTCGCTTTGCCTGTTCTGAACTTCATCTGTTGGAATCTTATCCTATGTGTCCTTCCATAGCCAGCTGTTCGCACATACTTCTAGAATGATGCATATAACCCTAGAGCATCCGCTTTCTTGCTATGTACTCTCCCACTCTATGAATCCATCCCATTACTTCTCTCCAATCAACTTCCAGTGGATATTTGGGGCATTTTTAGCAAAGCAAAGATATTTGGGGCGTTTTAGCAAAGCTCGTTCCACATGTGTTCCTGGCATACTTATGCAAGAATTTCTTTAGAACATATGCCTATAAAAGAAAGTTATTCAGTTGAAGAGAATACAGATACTTTCATTTTACTGGCTAATAGCAAATTGTTTCCCGAAGTTTTACCCTTTTGCACTCTGATTATTGTGTATTATCACTGTGTATGAGAATTCCTACTGCTGTATACTCTTGGCCACACAAGTCCTATGACACGAATTTCTGCCAATTTGGTTGGTATGTGATAATACCCCACTATGATTGTATCAGCTTCCTTTTGTTGTTATAACAAATGATCATAAACTTTTGTAACAAAGCATCACACATTTATTATCTTGCAGTTCTGGACAAGTTCCAACATCAATCTCACTGGGCTAAAGTCAGAATATTGGCAGATCTGGTTCCTTCTAGAGTCTCTGGGAGGAGAATTGGCTCCTTGCTTTTTTCAGTGTGTAGGTGCCACCTGCATCCCTGTCTTTTGACTCTTCTCTTGTGTCCCTCCAACATCTTCTTGCTATTGTCATATCTTCTGTTTCTGCCTTTGATCTTCCTGCCTACCTCTCATAAAGTTTCTTAGGATGACCTTGGGCTCATGTGGCTAATGTAGGATAATCTTCCCATTTAGGATCCTAACATCACATCAATAAAATCCCTTTTATCAGGTACATGAGCATACTCAAAGTTATGAGGATTACAATGCAGAAACTTGGGAGGCCATCATTTGTCTACAAGACTGGTTTTATTTTGTTTGATTTCTACATTGGCTATAATTCACATATATCATATGAATTTAAGCCTAGCAATTCACTATTTGTATATACTGTGAAATGATAGCCACAAGAAGAGTAGCTAACATCTGTCGCCACACACACAGTTACAAATGTTCTTCTTGTGATGAGAACTTTTAAGATCTTTAAGATCTTAGCAACTTTCAAATACACAGTATGTATTGCTAAGTACAGTCACCATGCTGTACATGTCATCTCCAAGTCTTACTTATTTTATAACCTGAAGTTTATATATTTTGATACCCTTCACCCATTCATATGTGTATCTAAGCTATGTGCACTTTCCCAAAGCAATGGATACCTCAAAACAGCAATAATAGGTTAAGACAGATTTTCTGGATAGTGGTTTCAAATATGTCTACAAATTCTTTAAAGTGTCCCCTCCCTTTGGAAGCTACATCTCAACACTCTGCCCCTTGAGTACTTAGAGACTTACTTCTAGTGAAGAGAATGCAACAGAAGTGAAGTTGTGTCCCTTCTGAGACCAAGCTATAAAGAGCCCTGGGGCTCGCTCCTTGGTCAATCTATTGGATTACTCATTCTGGGAGAGCTAGCTCCCATGTTGTGAAGACCCATAGTCAGTCCTCTAGAGAGGCCCATATGGCAAAGAATTGGACCAAAGAGAAACTGAGGCTCCCTGCCCACAAAGTGTGGTGAAGTCATCTTGGAAGTTATTCCTTCAGTCCGAGTCAAGCCTGTATGTTGGTGACTCTAGTCCTAGTTGATATTGTGACTGAAAGCTCATGATGGACCTCCAGCCACTTTCACTGAGCTATGACATTCTAGAACTCCCAACCATCAGAAATTGTTAGATAATACATTTTTTGTTTCTTCATACTAAATCTTAGGATAACTTGTTATATAAGAGTAGATAAAGAATACACTCCTCTATTCATGAATCGGAAACTTTAGGCAGAAAATTTGCTTCAGCTTCCTCTCTTGCACAGTTGGGGGTAAGAATAGAATTTATCTCATTCACACCACATACATAAATAGGACCCTCCTGGAGAAATACAGCATTACCCAAAACAGCCATGCAGTGGAAATTCCTTTGAATAAGTTGCATCTGGAAGAAAACAAGAGATCATTTGCTCAATTTTAAATCCCTCCACAGTTCCTTAAAAACTGCTATGATTTAATTCCTTCTTCAGATTCTAAAGTCTTAACATTTATCTGGAAAACAAACAAAAAACAACAGTAAAATCTCAGGCAGTGGTGATCTTGGAGGGGCGGACAGGAGTGGAGGAGAGATTAGACATCCTGTTCAGACTAGACCCAACCAATAAAATATTAATTCTTCTTTGTTCAAAGTTAAGAACTTTATGGATGTAGTTATAAGATACCAACATCATTCTCCTGAATGTTTAATTTCATCTGTCTTCTGAAGCACATGCCTGAAGTTATGGCAGCCTTTCTTTCTGCTACTTTCCCTATGGTTGAATGCTTTCCTCACACAGCAAACAATAAATGGGAGAATACTTTAATAAAGATTTCAGTCACAATTCCTCATGACAGCAAAGTGAGACACAGGTCTCTCACATTAGGCAAATTTAAAAGGTTAAAAACAAGATACTGCTTGATAAAATTAATATAAGAAAGTTCCTAGTATCCTGTTAAATTGAGTAAATCTCCTTAGATTAAATTAAAAAATACATGAAAATAATTCAAGGAATTGAACTCAAGGAAAAAACACAGTGTCCTCCAAACATGTCAATAGTGTATCTAAATTACACTTCATTTTTTTCCAACTAGAATATATTTGTAACCATTTTTTATATTAAGTTCTGTAGAGATTTAAAGTTCTTACATCCACTTAAAGTGGTCTAATATTTTCAAATTTTTGAATTAACACCTTTTTCCTTATACTTTTCAATGTCGGTAAACAAGGTTATATTTTTTGGAATATGAAATTTTTAAGCTAGGTAATCTGAAAATTCCTCTGGCTAATGTGGATGTATTCATATTCCATTTTGCCTTCTATTTGTATCTGAACTCAAGTTTGAAACACAAGCCGTTTAAAAGGAGGTCAGCGTCAATGAGATATGAGAACAGCTTTGATTATAGTTATTTCTGTGAAAGATAAAGATAATTTATCTCGTGCTGATTATAGGTTACTTTCCTTTCAGAGCAAGCTTTAAAATCATTTCCAACTTTATCAGTAGTATTAAATGAAATAATGTTTGCATTTATACTTCTCGATGAAAATTGACTAAAGACAGAATAATTTTAAAAAACATATACGCTGCAGTGGAAAGAGAATGCAGGGGAGCCTGGGTAGCTCAGTCAGTTAAACGTCTGCCTTTGGCTCAGGAGGTGATCCCAGGGCACTGGGATTGAGCCCTGCCTTGGCCTCCCTGCTCAGTAGGGAGCCTGCTTCTCCCTCTCCCTGTGTCTGCTGCTCCCCCTGCTTATGTCTCTCTCTCTGTCAAACAAATAAATAAAATGTTTTAAAAAAAGGAAAGAGAATACAGTTTGGCGTTAGGCCTTTAGTCAAAATTTGCTTTTGCCATTTACCGAGTTACCCTACATATGTCATTGGCTCTGTGAGCTTCTACATCCCCATCTGTTATATGGGGCTCATAAGAATCACTTCATTGGGTTCTGGGGATTAAAAATAAAGCATATGAAAATCTTACAGCACAGTGGTGGAGTGACAATATGCTTAATAACCAATTTCTATTATTATTATTAATATTTTTAAGTATAGTTACTATTATTTCTTATTATTACTACTATTTCTTTCCTATCAGTTCCCCAGAAAAGCATATGCTAGTGATCATTTACTTATTGAAAATGATTTTTATGTGCCATGGCTCTTCTTCAATAAGCACTTCTCATGTACATGTGTGGATAAGGGAAAGTGAACACATAAATTGTTTTGCAAGGGTCCTGCCTACGTCCAGATTCACCCATCATGGCACACAAACACTTCCCATACTTCTGTATTAGTCTGCAAGAGCTGTAGTAACAAGGTGCCACCAACTGGGTGGCTTAAACTGGGTGTGAGATCCTGATTTCTCAGAGTTCTGGAGGCCAGAAGTCGAGACCAAGTTGTCAGTAGGGTGAGTTTCTTCAGAAGCCTCTCTCCTTGGCTTACAGCTGGCTGTCTTCTCCCTGTGTCCTCACGTGGTCTTTCCTCAGTGCATTTCTCTATCCTAATTCCCTTCTCTTGTAAGGTCACAAGTTATATTGGATTAGGGCCCATTCTAATGGCCTCATTTTGACTTAATTACGTCTTTAAAGACCCTACCTCGAATACAGTCACATTCTGACATACTGGAGGTTAGGACTTCAAGGTAGGAATTTTGAGGGGACACAAATCACTCCACAATGATTTATGAGGACTGAATACAATATGAACCCTAGGAGAGTCCATGATGGTGGCCCAATAAGATTTGTACCAACAAAAAGGGAAGTTTGTTTCTGGGTGGATTTCTTTTAATTGGTGGGGTTGGTGGTAGGAAGCAGGGAAGGCTAAGGGTGTTGAGGGAAGCTTTCGGCAGACTGGTTTTGGCTGTGAGGCTAAAAATCTAGGGCTGCTAACACAGTCCAGGATAGTTCACACAAGGATCATAGCCAGCTTGGACATAACTCAGATCATCAGGGGTAGCAGGAGAATTCCAATCATTTTAAATGGAATAGTAGCTGACCAAATGGTTTGATGATTCAGTAGCAGAAAAATAAGCATAAGCTTCATATTAATACACAAGAAGTGGAAAAATATATAATTATGTCAAATGGTACAGAAGAAATATTTCATACAATAAAATACCTCTTAATTATTTTAATAACACCTTTAGAAACTAGCCATAGAAGGAGATTTAATCACTGTGATAAGACTCCAATTTTTGTCCAACTCTTTGATGGTCTAACCAGAAAAACAGAAATGACTTTATGTTCACATCAGAGGAAATTCAACACATGGAATTTGTTTCACAGATAATGGGTGAGATGTTGAACAGGGGAGAGTGAGGAAACTAGCAAGCAGGAAGCCTCTAGTACCTTAACACTGGGGGGGGGTCACAAAGAGGAGATGGCACTGGTACCCCAAGACTGGGGGACCCCCAGGAATGATGTGACCAGAGCCTGAGGGCTAAGGTCACCCTGAAGAATGGGAATCACAGGAAGACTATCGGATGGGAGGCGAGGAGAGAAGCAAGAAGAATGAAGAGATACCCTGGTTCTCTTTCCCCATGATCCAAGCTCTTTGCCATTGCTTTTCACTAGACCCAGTTGAGTCTGACACGGGTATGAGGATGTGCAACTGTAGGGGTTCTTTTGTCTGTAATAAAGGGCTTACTGAACAAGGAGGGACAAGGTGTGGATTAGAGGGCAAATGAGTTCAAAGCCAAAGCCCAAAGTCAAAGCAGCACCATACTTTGTGGAGAAATTAGAGAGGCAGTTCCATTAAGATTAGGATGTGGCTGGCACCTGCTCAGTTGGTTGTGTCTGCCTTCAGCTCAGGTCATGATCCCAGGGTCCCGAGATCGAGTCCCACATCTAGTTCCTTGTTCAGCAGGGAGTCTGTGTATCCCTTTCCTGCTCCCCCTTCGTGTACTCTCTCTTTCTCTATCTCTCTGTCAAAGAAATAAATACAATGTTTTTTAAAAAAGAGAATAGGATGTGGCAATGAGGCTCAGTATTACTGTTACTGATGAATATGGCTGGAAGTGACAGTAATGCTGTAGGACAAGAAAACCGTGTAAGAAGAAAGATTTGGAACTGTCCTCATACAACAAATTTAATAAAATACCATAACTGAGAGGTGATATGTTTATCTACATTAAAAAACAATGGCATTAACACAAAATAATAAAAAGCTAACCAAAGTTCAAGTTTGCATATCTAAGAGAAATGTATCAAATCATCAGTATCCTAGTGTACTACAAAAACCAATAGAAAGTATAATTGGAAATAAGACATTATTTACAAAACCAACCAAGAATAATAAAGTATTAGGACTTTAGCTATAAGTGATGAACAAGAGCTTTACAGGAAAAATTTAAAACATTATTAAAAGATGCAAACTTTGATTAGATTAAAATATATAGTCTGTTCTTGGGTGGGACAACTCAGCAGTGTTTGTGTAAATATACAGATGTAAATATAGTAATGCACAAATTCAATGCAGTTTCAGGAAGACTTTTGGCAGGATTTGTTGCAGAGCTTGACAGACTTATTCTAAAATATACATGAGATATTAAATATCTGTAAATGGCAATATAGTTACGAAAAAGAAGAACGAAGAGGATAAACTCACCAGACCAACCATCAATATATACACAAGTATACATAGACTACAAAACTGATTACAAAAAACCTCAGAGGCATCATGCAAATAGACCCAGGAATTTGTCCCCTGGAATCCGATCTATGATAAAGTTGACACCTCAAAACACTGGGGAAGTGGTGGCTTTTTCATTAGGTGGTATTGGGAACACTGACTCCCCAGGACAAATAAAGTTAAACCTCTTTATTACGCTCTTTCAAAGGGGAACTCTGGATGGTTTAAAGATCTTAATAAAAAAAGACAGAATTATAGGGTCAGTAGTTCATTCCTACCAAAAATTTGCGCACGCTTTGTTGAACTATTCACGTCAGGTAGGATGTCTGAGTTGTTTCCAGTTTTTGGATATCATGAATCAGGCTGTCACAAACATTTGTGTGCAGGTTTTTGTGTGAATATAAATTTTCATTTCTCTGGGATAAATGCCCACAAGTGAAATTACTAGGTCTCATCATAATTATGTGTTTAGTTTTAGAAGAAACTGTCAAATTGTTTTCCTGAGTGGTGGTGCCACTTTACATTCCCACCGAAACCATGTGAGTGATTCAGTTTCTCTACATCCAGGCCAGCGTTTGCTGTTGCCACCATTCTTTACTCCATTCCTTACCCCAGCCACACTGATGAGTGCGTAGTAATACCTTGCTGTGGTTCTAATTTGCATTTTCTCAAATGCTAATGGTTGCACATCTTTTTTATGTGCTTATTTGCCATAAGATGAACTTTTGAGGTCGGGAAAATCGTTCGTTTGAAGAATCTTGAGGCGGTAGATCCTGGAATGGGGACACAATACAGTAGACTAATTTGACTAGATGACTGGAAGGAATGAGAGAAAGCCAGAAAGGAATAACTTGCTAAAGAAAGCCAGAAAAAGAGGATATAGTGAAAGAGGCTTGAAGTCCAAGACATCTGACCTTTTTTTTTTCTTTAACCTTCTATAAGGAAGGCCTGCTTTTAACTTCTAATGACCTCCAAACACTGGCTAATGTCGGTCCCTGTTATAAGTGCACAGTTGCCCCCTGTTCACCAACTTTCTTTTAAGCTCTGTACTATTGCTGTCTGCATCATGGAGTAGCAGAACACATTTCCTAGCTGAAAACCTCACTCGTCAATTCAATGAAACCTTTCTTGCCAATTCAATGAAATGTTCACAGAACTCAAGTCCTAAACTGGGAACTTGAGGACCTCATTCAGTGTAAACATGTGTTATCTGCAATTCTCTTGTTGTTGTTGTCATTGGAGTGTGGACAGAAATCAAGATTTTAAAAAGTCACAGTATTTTTTTTATAAAAATCCAAAGATTTAGTTATCTCCTGGATGATCTTGAAAAAATTAAAAGGTATAGGAACATTGGGCTGGCATTCTTTACTTAAAAAGTTATTGGAGACTTGGAAGCCACCTTTGGTAACTTTGGCACAGTCCCCACCACTCTCTAATACCCTCCCAAGATCTAGCTGAAATACAGACAATCAAAACCAGTAGGGTAACTGTAGAATGCGCCACCTTTAAAAAATCTCTCCTGCTTTATTCTGTTACTTTTCTTGCTTGACTCCTGCACTCTTGGCATTTGGTTTGTCCACCCTCCATAGTCTAAACCCTCAGACTACAACCTGGTTTAGATTCCCACTGAATTCCCGAGTCAACCCAGCTCAGATCAGATTCCAAGTTGGAAATGGATATGCCAAGCCCAGTGGGAGTTGCACTGGAGTTGATGTTGCTAGATGAAGTCCACCATGCCCAAATCCCAGAGCGCTGCTCTTCTAACAGCAGCAGGGATGTCCTGGCCTTAGTAAGCGTGAGCTGCTGCCAACAAAATCTCTCTTTCTTGGATGTTGAAACCTGGCCTGCTTGAAGCAAGCTGGACTTACCCCTTCCTGTCCTACTAGACACTCACATGTTGGCCTTTGGGTCATCCCTAGATGCTGGTGTCATTTTTTCTTTCTTTCTTCCCTCCATCATGCCATCTTGAGCCTGCATATTATACAGTAATGCCTAAGCCAGAGCCTCCATTCTTTTCTTTCTGTGCAGCTTTTTCTCCACCTTTTTCTACTCTCATTCAGTATTCACTGGTCAAGTGATTAACCAAAATTATAAAAGTGTGAGCTAATTTCAACATTTAAACCATGGTATTGACTTTCAGTCAAAGATATGGTGTAATTTTAATGAGTATTAATATCATGTACTTTTAATTTGTTGTGCCTCTGGGCTGAATCCATTCATCCTTTCTGTTTGCCTCACTAGCCACCAGTATAGTGCATGTTAGAAGCTACACATATGACTGAGGAAGTGATTAAGAGAGGAGTTGAAATCAAGTAGGGGTGTATTTCAGAGATCTTCTTGTAGGGCTTTCCTATAATTTCATAATTTAGTTAATCTCCACTTCAGCCTATGTGTTACAATCATCTGTAAGCTTAAAAAACAAAAACAAAACAAAACAAAAACACTGAAAATGTGATCACCTCACATTCCTCCTTAGAGCCTTTTTATACAATTTTTTAAATTTTTTTAGTAACATATAATGTATTATTAGCAACAGGGGTACAGGTCTGTGAATCACCAGGTTTACACACTTCATAGCACTCACCATAGCACATAACCCTCCCCAATGTCCATAATCCAACCACCCTCTCCCTATGCCCCTCCCACCAACAACCCTCAGTTTTTTTTGTGAGATTAAGAGTCTTTTATGGTTTGTTTCCCTCCCAATCTCATCTTATTTCATTTTTTCCTTCCCAACTCCCCAAACCCCCCACTCTGCATCTCAAATTCTTCATATCAGGGACATCATATGATAATTGTCTTTCTCTGATTGACTTATTTTGCTCAGCATAATACCCTCTAGTTCCATCCACGTTGTTGCAAATGGCAAGATTTCATTTCTTTTGATGGCTGCATTATATTCCATTGTATGTATGTATGTATGTATGTATGTATTATATATATATATATATATATATATATATATATATATATATACCACCTTTTCTTTATCCATTCATCTGTTGATGGACATCTAGATTCTTTCCATAGTTTGGCTATTGTGGACATTGCTGCTATAAACATTCGGGTGCACATGAACCCAGTAATGCAGTTGGTGGGTCATAGGGTAGCTCTATTTTCAACTTTTTGAAGAACCTCCATGCTGTTTTCCAGAGTGGTTGCACCAGCTTGCATTCCCACCAACAGTGTAGGAGAGTTCTCTTTTCTCCTCATCCTCGCCAACACCTGTTCTTTTCTGACTGGTTAATTTGAGCCATTCTGACTGGTGTGAGGTGATATCTCATTGTGGTTTTGATTTGTATTTCCCTGATGCCAAGTGATGTGGAGCACTTTTTCATGTGTCTGTTGGCCATCTGGATGTCTTCTTTGCAGAAATGTCTGTTCATTTCCTCTGCCTGTTTCTTGATCAGATTATTGTTCTTTGGGTGTTGAGTTTGATAAATTCTTTGTAGATTTTGGATACTAGCCTTTTATTTGATATGTCATTTGCAAATATCTTCTCCCATTCTGTCAGTTATCTTTTGGTTTTGTTGACTGTTTCCTTTGCTGTGCAAAAGCTTTTGATCTTGATGAAGTCCCAATAGTTCATTTTTGCCCTTGCTTCCCTGACTTTGGCAATGTTCCTAGGAAGAAGTTGCTGCAGCTGAGGTGCAAGAGGGGTCTGCCTATGTTCTCCTCAAGGATTTTGATGGATTCCTTTCTCACTTTGAGGCCCTTCATCCATTTTGAGTCTATTTTCGTGTATGGTGTAAGGAAATGGTCCAGTTTCATTTTTCTGCATGTAGCTGTCCAATTTTCCCCAACACCATTTGTTGAAGAGACTGATTTTTTTTCCATTGGACATTCGAAGATTAGTTGACCATAGAGTTGAGGATTATTTCTAGGCTCTCTACTGTGTTCCATTGATCTATGTGTCTGTTTTTGTGCCAGTACCATATTGCCTTGATGATGACAGATTTGTAATTGAGCTTGAAGTCTGGAAATGTGATGCCACCAACTTTGGCTTTCTTTTTCAACATTCCTCTGGCTATTTGAAGTCTTTTCTGGTTCCATATAAATTTTAGGATTATTTGTTCTGTTTCCTTGAAAAAAATGGATGTTATTATTTTTTTTAATATTTTATTTATTTGACAGAGAGAAATCACAACCAGGCAGAGAGAGAGGAGGAAGCAGGCTCCCCGAGGAGCAGAGAGCCTGATGTGGGCCTCGATCCCAGGACCCTGGGATCATGACCTGAGCCAAAGGCAGAGGCTTTAACCCACTGAGCCACCCAGGTGCCCCTGGATGTTATTTTGATAGGGATTTCATTAAAAGTGTAGATTGCTTCAGGTAGCACAGAAATTTTCACAATATTTGTTCTTCCAGTGCATGAGCATGGAACATTTTCCCATTTCTTTGTGTTTCCTTAATTTCTTTCATGAATACTTTATAGTTTTCTGAGTACGGATTCTTTGCCTCTTTGGTTAGATTTATTGCTAGGCATCTTATGGTTTTGGGTGCAATTGTAAATGGGATTGACTCCTTAATTTCTCTTTCTTCTGTTTTGTTGTTGGTGTATAGAAATGCAACTGATTTCTGTGCATTTGCATTGATTTTATATCCTGACACTTTACTGAATTCCTGTACAAGTTCTAGCAGATTTGGAGTGGAGTCCTTTGGGTTTTCCACATAAAGTATCATAACAGCTACAAAGAGTGATAGTTTGCCTTCTTTGCTGATTTGGATGCCTCTAATTTCTTTTTATTGTCTGATTGCTGAGGCTAGGGCTTCTAGCACTATGTTGAATAGCAGTGGTGATAATGGACATCCCTGCCATGTTCCTGACCTTAGAGGAAATGCTCTCAGTTTTTCTCCATTGAGAATGATATTTGCTGTGGGTTTTTCATAGATGGCTTTGATGATTTTGAGGAATGTACCCTCTATCCCCACACTTTGAAGAGTTTTGATCAAGAAAGGATACTGTACTTTGTCAAATGCTTTTCTAGCATGTATTGAGAGTATCATATGGTTCTTGTTCTTTCTTTTATTAATGTATTGTATCACATCGATTGATTTGTGTATGTTGAAGCAACCTTGCAGCCCTGGAATAAATTCCACTTGGTCATGGTGACTAATCCTTTTAATATACTGTTGGATCCTATTGGCTAGTATTTTGGTGAGAATTTTCGCATCTGTGTTCATCAAGGATATTGGTCTGTATTTCTCCTTTTTGATGGGGTCTTTGTCTGGTTTTGGGATCAAGACAATGCTGGCCTCATAAAAAGAGTTTGGAAGTTTTCCTTTCTTTTTTTTTTTTTTTTAACAGTTTCAGGAGAATAGGAATTAATTCTTCTTTAAATGTTTGGTAGCATTCCCCTGGGAAGCTGTCTGGCTCTGGGCTCTTGTTTGTTGGGAGATTTTTGATGACTGCTTCAATCTCCTTATTGGTTATGGGTCTGTTCACATTTTCTATTTCTCCCTGGTTCAGTTTTAGTAGTTTATACATCTCTAGGAATGCATCCCTTTCTTTCAGGTTGTCAAATTCACTGGTGTATAGTTGCTCATATGTTCTTAAAATTGTTTGTATTTCTTTGGTGTTGGTTGTGATCTCTCCTCTTTCATTCATGATTTTGTTTATTTGTGTCCTTTCTCTTTTGTTTTTGATATGTCTGGACAGAGGTTTATCAATCTTATTAATTCTTTCACAGAACCAGCTCCTAGTTTCACTGATTTGTTCTACTGTTTTTTTTTTTTTTTTTTGTTGTTGTTGTTGTTGTTGTTTTTGTTTCTATTTCATTAATTTCTGCTCTGATATTTATTATTTCTCTTCTCCTGCTGGGTTTAGGCTTTCTTTGTTGTTCTTTCTCCAGCTCCTTTAGGTGTAGGGTTAGGTGGTGTATTTGAGACCTTTCTTGTTTGTTGTTTCTTTTTTCTTTTTTTTAATTGACAGAGAGATAGAGAGCACAAGTAAGCAGAGAAGCAGGCAGAGAGAAAGAGTGAAGCAGGCTCCTTGCTGAGCAGGGAGTCTGATGCAGGGCTCGATCCCAGGATCCTGGAATCATGGCCTGAGCTGAAGGCAGCCATTTAACCAACTGAGCCACCCAGGAATCCAATCTTTCTTGTTTCTTGAGAAAGGCTTGTATCACTATATATTTTCCTCTCAGGACTGCCTTTGCTGTGTCCCACAGATCTTGAAAAGTTGTGTTTTCATTATCATTTGTATCCATGAATTTTTCCAATTCTTCTTTAATTTCCCAGTTAACTCATTCATTCCTTAGTAGGATGATCTGTAGCTTCTATGTATTTGGGTTATTTCCAAATTTCCTCTTGTGATTGAGTTCTAGCTTCAGAGCATTGTGGTCTGAAAAATATGCAGGGAATGATCCCAATCTTTTGGTACTAGTTGAGACCTGTTTATGACCCCGGATGTGATCTATTCTGGAGAATATTCCATGTGGACTAGAGAAGAATGTGTATTCTGTTGCTTTGGGATGGAATGTTCTGAATATATCTGTGATGTCCATCTGGTCCAGTGTGTCATTTAAGGCCTTTATTTCCTTGTTGATCTTTTGCTTGAATGCTCTGTCCATTTCAGTGAGGGGAGTGTTAAAGTCCTCTACTATTATTGTATTATTGTCAATGTGTTTCTTTGATTTTGTTATTAATTGGTTGATATAGTTGGCTGCTCCCATGTTATGGGCATAGATACTTAAAATTGTTAGATCTTCTTGTTGGACAGACCCTTTAAGTATGATACAGTGTCCTTCCTCATTTCTGATTATAGTCTTTGACTTAAAATCTAATTGATCTGATATAAGGATTGCTACCCCAGCTTTCTTTTCAAGTCCATTAGCATGGTAAATTTTTTTCCACCCTCTCACTTTAAATCTCTATTTTGAGTCTAAAATGAGTCTTGTAGATAGCATACCTTTTTAGTATGCTTTCAGTAGACACCCTAAGGTGTCTTTGGGTCTAAAATGAGTTTCTTGTAGACAGCATATTGATGGGTTTTGTTTTTTTATCCATTCTGATACCCTGTGTCTTTTGGTTGGCATATTTAGCCCATTTACATTCAGGGTAACTATTGAGAGATATGAATTTAGTGTCATTGTATTGCCTGTAAAGTGACTATTATTTCATATTGTCTCTGTTCCTTTCCTGTCAACTACTTTTAGGCTCTCTTTTTGCTTAAAAGACCCCTTTCAATATTTCCAGTAGAGCTGGTTTGGTGCTTACAAATTCTTTTAGTTTTTGGTTGTCCTGGAAGCTTTTTATCTCTCCTTCTATTTTCATTGATAGCCTAGCTGGATATAGTATTCTTGGCTGCATGTTTTTCTCATTTAGTGCTCTGAGATTATCATGCCAGTTCTTTCTGGCCTGCCAGGTCTCTGTGGATAAGACTGCTGTCAATCTCTTTACCATTGTATGTTACAGTCTTGGGCTGCTTTCAGGATTTTCTCTTTGTCACTAAGACTTGTAAGTTTTACTATTAGATGATGGGATGTGGACCTATTATTGATTTTGAGGGGGGTTCTATGCGCCTCCTGGATTTTGATGTTTGTTCCCTTTGCCATATTAGGGAAATTCTCTACAATATTTCGCTCCAATATACCTTCTGCCCCTCACTCTCTTCCTTCTTCTTCTGGAATCCTAATTATTCTAATATTGTTTTTTCTTAAGGTATCACTTATCTCTCGAATTCTCCCTTCATGGTCCAGTAGTTGTTTGTCTCTCTTTTGTTCAGCTACTTTATTCTCTGTCAGTTGGTCTTCTATATCACTAATTCTCTCTTCTGCCTCATTTATCCTAGCAGTAAGAGCCTCCATTTTTTATTGTACCTCATTAATAGCTTTTTTCATTTCAACTTGGTTAGATTTTAGGTCTTTTATTTCTCCAGAAAGGGCTCTTATTTCTCCAGAGAGGGTTTCTCTAATATCTTCTATGCCTTTTTCAAGCCCAGCTAGAACCTTAAGAATTGTCATTCTAAACTCTAGATCTGACATATTACCAATGGCTGTATTGATTATGTCCTTAGCCTTTCATACTGCCTCTTGTTCTTTTTTTTGTGGTGAGTTTTTCTGCCTTGTCATTTTATCCAAATAAGAATATATGAACAAGAGAATAAAATACTGAAAGTGTGGCAAAGACCCCAGAAACATGTGTGTTAACCAAATCAGAAGAGACCCCAAATCATGGGGAGAAGAAATGAGGTAAAAAGAAGTTCAAAAAGAAAATAAAAAAAAAAAAAACAGAAAAAGAAAATATATATATTAGACTGGTGAATAGAACAGAGCCACCCACTTGATTTTGGGAGTATTAGAAGAAACTCCCTCCCAATATTTTAAAGAAAGAAGAAGAAGAAGAAGAAGAAGAAGAACAAGAAGAAGAAGAAGAAAAAAAAAATATATATATACACAAAAAATAAGGTTAAACACAATGAAGGGATGCAATATGACTGTAAAGATGAAAATTTAAAAAAATTCTGTAAAAAGAGTTGATACGATAAATTGGTTGGGAAAAGAAAGAAAAAGAAAGTGGAGAGAATTTGCTCAGGCTGGAGACTAGAACAAACCCTGTGCTAGATTTAGGGTATATTTTGATCTATTAGAAGAAGTTTTATCCCAAAATGTTTTAGAAGAAAAATCCCTATGTGTATACAAAAGATAAAGTTAGATACCATGAAGGATAAAATATGACTATAATAATAACGGTTCAAAAAGTTTTTTTTTTAAGGAAAGGTATTGTTAATATAAACTACTTAAAAACATTAAAAGAGGAAAGAGTAAAAGTTAAAAAAATTAGAATAAGAAAAAAATAAAATTAAAAAAATTTAATTATCTTTGGAGACTAAAGAATCATGGGGAGAAAGCCATGAATTCCATGCTTTGTTTTCTCCTCCTCTGGAATTCTGCTGTTCTCCTTGATAAGTGTGCTTGGTCTTGGCTGGATTTCTTGCTGATCTTCTGGGTGAGGGGCCTTTCGTAATGATTCTGAAGTGTCTTTGCCCGAGGTGTAATTGCACCACCCTTGCCAGGGGCTGGGCTAAATATTCTGCTCTGGTTTGCTTTTGGGAGCTTCTGTTCCCTGAATGCTTCCCATAGAGTTCTGGAGGATGGGAATGAAAAGGGTGGCCTCCCAGGCTCCAGCCATGTAGGAGCTGAGAACTCGGGGCCCCACTTCTCAGTGCACCATCAGAGAAACGCTCTCAATCACTCCCATCTCCCTGGTCTCCCTCGGTGCTCTGGGATCACCTGGCCTGTGACTGAGCATTTCTGTCTCTGGCACACAGCCTTGTTTGGAGTCTCCAAACCCAGCAGATCCTTTCCATTCTCCTCTGGGGCGGGGGGGGGGGGGTCCCTGCTCAAAGAGCAGTGATCTGACTGTGCCACAGGTCACAGTTTAAGGTAACCCTGAGTTAAAGGCCTCTGCCTCTGCTTTGTCTCTGTAGCCGGCTTCCCTGCTCTAATATCTGTGAGCTCTGTGACACTCAGACACCCCCGATCCTTCTGTGACCCCACGGGACCTGAGACCACGCTGTCCCCGAGAGAGCTCCACCCATGCTTAGCATCTGGAGCAACGTCCCTCAGTGGAGCAGACTTTTAAAAGTTCTGATTTTGTGCTCCGTTGCTCCACTGCTTGCTGGGAGCCGGCCCCTCCCCCCCATGGTTTGATCTTCCAGTCACTTCAGATTCACTTCTCCGCACGTCCTACCTTTCAAAAAGTGGTCTATTTTCTGTTCCTTGAACTGCTGCTCTTCTTCTCTTCAATCTTCTGTTGGATTTGTAGGTGTTCAGAATGGTTTGGTAACTATCTAACTGAACTCCTGCGACCTGATGTCGTCTCAGCCTGCTACTCCTCCGCCATCTTCACTCCTCCCCCTCCTTAGAGACTTTTTAATGGCTTCTTATTGCCCCTGAAATACCACTCAGCCTGCTCTTTTATAATCCTGTGCCTAGCATTCCACCTCTGTGTTATTGCTTGTTCTCTTCCTTCTCCATCTTCCTCCTCATCCCCACTCCCTTAACCCCATCCTTAACCTTCCTTAACCATCCTTAACAACCTTAACATCCTTAACCTCTTTAACCTTAACCGTCCTTAACACCCTTAACCATCCCCTTAACCTCATATCCTTCAAAATCTCCACATAAATCACCTCTTTGGGAACAGTTTATCGAGTAGTCCATCAGAAGAATTTTATAATTCCTTTTGAGGTTGATTTCTGTATCAATAAGCTGACGTCGCATCATGAATGACACCAAACAAGCTCAGAGTAAGCAGCTTAAAATAATCACTGTTTTTTCTCTCCCCATGATTGGACTGGATGGTCTTTCTGGATTGAACTGGCTACTCTCTAGTGAGTTCTGTGAGCAGCTGGGGTCTGGAAAACCTAGGATGGCATCACTCACATGTTGGACTATTGATAGGCTGCTGGGTGAGGCATGTTGGTTCCTTTCCATGTGACCTTTCTTCCTCACCTTGGCAAGCTCAGGGTCATTTACATGGTGGTCCTAACACATCAACTGTAGCAAGAGAGTGAGCTTCAGGTACCAGGCTGTGTCATGCATACATAGTTCCGCTGCCCAAAACAGATTTCACAGTAAACGAAATAAATCAATGAGAAATAAGTGAAATTGATTATTATTTTTAAGAAATTTAAAAAGTATTTTATTTATTTACTTGACAGAGAGACAGAAAGAGCGGGAACACAAGCAGGGGAAGTGGGAGAGGGAGAAGCATGCCCCCCATCGAACAAGGAGCCAGATGTAGGACTCCATCCCAGGACCCTGGGATCATGACTTGAGCCAAAGGCAGATGCTTAAAAAACAAAACAAAACAAAACAAAACAAAAACAAAAAACAAAAAAAAAAAGGCAGATGCTTAACAACTGAGCCATCCAGGAACCCCAAAATTGATCATTATTTTTAAAGAAAAACACAACTTCCCCAAATTGACCTCAGTAAGGAGAGAGAGTCTAAACAGATAAATTACAGTGGAAGAAAGAAATTAAAGAGCCCTTCCAACCAAAATGGCCCATACAGCTTTTCAGGGTATTTCTATCAAACTGTTAAAGAGAAAATAATCCCAATTTTACTGAAAACAGTATATAGAAGATGGAACATTTTCAAATTCTTTATATACAGTGAGTATTACATTGTTCCCCGAACTTGATGAAGATTGCAATTTTTACATTACAGACCAATATCACTTATTATTTTTGATGTAAAGATCATAAATTATCAGCAAATATAATCCAACAAGATATGAAAATTAAGAAACTATGACTAACTAGGTTTTATTCCAGAAATGCAAAGGTAGATCAATATTAGACAATCCATTTTTATAATCCATCATATTAATAGAGTATAGGAGAAAACTATGATTGCCTTTGTAGTCACAGAAAATGTATTTGATAAGATTCAATACCCATTCATATGAAAAAGAATAAATGAAATAGAAACTAATGGATACTTCCTGAACTTATACTATGCACGGGGTGTGTGTGTGTGTGTGTGTGTGTGTGTGTGTGTGTGCGCACATATATTTGTTTGTGTGTACTTCATCCCCAAACCTTCATTTTGTTTAATTGAGAAACACCAGAAGCTTTCTTGTTAACATGAGAGGGAAAAGGCTTATGTTAACATTATGTTAGAACTACTCAATGCAATTAGATGAAAATAGAGCAATTAGAGGCCTAAGAATTGGGAAGAAAAAGATAAAACTCTCTGTACTTGTAGATGATATGATTATCTATATTTTAAAAATCTCAAAGAGTAAAAGGAAGCTACTTTATGTAATAAGATTATTTAGTTAAAAAAAAAACCTTAGAAAGTAACAGGTTACCAAAAGCTTCATATATTCATATGTTCAAATACAAACCAGTCATAAAAGATAATAGAATGAAAATTATGTTTTGTTGTCATAAACAAATAAGCAAATTCATAATTCTTGATGAGGAAAACCATAAACACAACAAGGGAGTTGAATAGATGGAAGGGAGTACCATGTTTATGATTAACATGATTTAGTATCATAATGATGCCAGTTATTCCTAGAAACAATTTATAAGTTTAATATCCTCTGTATAAATATGCCATCAGAAATTTTGGGGGAGGAAGTGGCTTTCATTTGTAAGAAAATAAGCAAGAATAGTTGGAAAATCCTGCAGAGGGAGAAGAGCAACAGATTGGGCTGTTCCCTGCAAAATATTGAGAGATAATATAAAGCTACTGTGATTAAAGTTTGATTTTAGTTTTTGCAGACTGAATGATGGAACAAAATGGAAAATCTATTAACAGATTGAATTCCATAATGGAATTAATAAATACAAATACAGTATTTTAAATAAAAGTGTAATAGAAGGACTTTCAATAACTAGCACTAGGATTACCAAAAAAATTATGCTATAAAATAGATCTATTTGCTATATTGAACTCCAGAGTAATTTTAAACATATCAGAGACTTACATATAAAAATATGACATCAAGCAAGTACTAGGTGAAAATACAGGTGAATTTCTCTGTAACTTGGTAATGAGGAAAAGTTAATCTTTTTTTTTTTTTTTTTTTTTTAAAGATTTTATTTATTTATTTGACAGAGAGAGATACAAGTAGGCAGAGAGGCAGGCAGAGAGAGTGAGAGGGAAGCAGGCTCCCTGCCAAGCAGAGAGCCCGATGCAGGACTCGATCCCAGGACCCTGAGATCATGACCTGAGCCGAAGGCAGCGGCCTAAACCACTGAGCCACCCAGGCGCCCCGGAAAAGTTAATCTTAAGTATGACTCAAAACTCAGAAACAATAAGAAAAGATGGATAAATTTTACTACATTAAAAGATCACTGTTGTGTGATAATCACTGCCTTGTCAAAACAAAACCAAATAGCAAGAAAAACATGAGCCAAGGAAAATGAAGACACTGCAAAAATATTTGCAACACATTCACAAAATATTAGTTAAATTTTTAAAGATTTTATTTATTTATTTGAGAGAGAGAGTGAGAGAGTGAGCCAGAGCATGGGGAGGGGCAGAGGGAGAAGCAGACTCCTGGTTGAGCAGGGAGCCTGGTCTCTATCCCAGGAACCTGAGATCATGACCTGAGCCAAAGGGAGACACTTAACAGACTGAGCCACCCAGGCGTCCTTCACAAAATATTAGAATTCCTAACACAGAAAAACTTCTCAAAATAGAGAAAAGGAGGCAAATAACTATATTGAAAAAATTGTGCTACAGAGATGGACACTCCATGTAGAGAAAACAAGATTTGAACGCTTCTCAGCCATATGGAAAGCATTGTTTACAATGGGAAAATGCAAATTCAAACAGCTATGGAATACAGTTTCTCACTTATTAGATTGCAAAACTCCAAAAGATTAAAATGATCTGTTGGTAGATCATGTAGAAACACGGAATCTCAATAGGACTGTAAAACTGTATAATTATCTATGGAAGAGAATTTGGCATTGTCTGGCAAAATTATATAAGCATTTTTCTTTTTTGTTTGGACCTAATGGTGGTCTGATTGAATAAACTATGGCATATTTACCTCATGGAATACTGTGTATTTTTTTAAACAGAATGAGGAATATCTCTGTATACTACTTTAGATCAAGTTCTGAAATATATTTTTTACGAGAAAAAGCAAGATGAATAAATTCATGTATATTACACACATATATTCACACATATATCCACACACTTATCTTTATATTAAATTCTTATATTTATTCTTATATTAAAATATAGTAATTTACATTTATATTTTATAATTTATATATTTTACTTTATAATTTATATATTTATATTTATTTATTCCTATATTTTTAATATAAGAATAAATCATATATTGAAATTCTAAAAGCAACCCTAAGTAAGAGGGAGAAAGTGGAGTGCAAGGGACATGAATGGAAGCTAATTATTTTTAATATGTCTTACTTTGTAAATGATTTGATATTATAGTTATAAAACAATGTAGATATTTTATATAATTAGAAAAGAAAATTAATTTTAAAAAGCAGCCCTTAGAAGTCAGAAGTAAAGTGAGACAAATGAACTTAACTGTATATTAGGTTGATAGCATAACCATTCTGAAAGTAATTATTCCAAGCCCTTTACAACACAGTAATTTAGCTGTACATCCTTAGTGGAATATACACTAAGGACAAAAATATTGCTCCCTCCCCAGATCTTAAATGTTTGATGGTTATGTCAGTTTGTTCTTCTGAGACCACGTGTGTGTAGTGTGTAATGGAGCAGATGAGCTAATTTGCTTTTTGACATTAAGAACTGGAATTTTCAGAGTGTGAAGACATGTAAGATGGATCAGATTCTGTAGACAATCTTGTAGAGCTGATTTTGAATTTAAAATTTTAGTATAAATTTATGACATTTTCTGTCTTAAAATATATGTTTTTCTCACTTCTTCCATTAAAAAAAAAAGGTTTAGGAAAAAATGTCCAACTCTGCTACAATGAGAACCCCCAGGAAGCAATTTGTCCTAAAGAAACTAAGACTTCTTGGAAAAATGGCAGGGCCCACGTCCAAGGTAGGATGAGCCTTGAATATCTTGTCATAACAGAACAAGGGAGGCATCCAAAATTACTAGGGTCAAGGCACAGAGATTCAGGACCCAACTTGGAAAGATTGCCACAGACCAAAGATGGGACAATTTGAGAATCCAGAAGCACAATGGTTTATGGGTTGAAGCGAATCAAGTAACCAAGCCCAATCTAAACATTGATCTATCAATATATGCTAGGTAAGGAGTCAGAGGATGTTGGTCAATGACACCACATGATAGAATCAGGAAAACCTAGATAATGAGAAACCTCTAGCACTTATGGTTCTGTCTTTTCCACAATAATAATATAATTACATGGAGAGAAAAAAAAAATTGAGTAAGTATCTATAAGCAAAAGAGACATGATCCATACAGATCAATGGTAATCAGTATATAGATCTTGTTTGAATATCAACACAAACAAAGAACTAATAAAAATAAGATGGAAACTCAAGGAAATTAGAATGCTGATTGGATTTTTGATAATATCAGGGAACACCAGTTGTAAATTTCTGCCTATGTTTAAACGAGGAATTTCTCTTATTTAGAGGCATATGCAAAAACAATTACACACCATGTGGCATGATGTCTGGGGTTTTCTTAAAATAATTTGAAGTGGATTGAAGTGAACATATGTAAAGAAATAAAGCTGGGCATGAGTTGACCATGTTGAGACACGGTGGCAGGTACACTGGAGCTCACACTGCCTATTTCTATATATGTTCACGAATTTCCATGATAAAAAGTCAAGAATCTTGGGGCGCCGGGGTGGCTCAGTGGGTTAAAGCCTCTGCCTTCAGCTCAGGTCATGATCTCAGGGTCCTGGCATCCAGCCCCGCATTGGGCTCTCTGCTCAGCAGGGAGCCTGCTCCCCTCACCCCCTCCCTCTGCCTGCCTCTCTGCCTACTTGTGATCTCTCTCTGTCAAATAAATAAATAAAATCTTAAAAAAAAAGTCAAGAATCTTGATAAAAATGATTAAAAAGAAAGATGATATCCATTACAATGCTTTTTGCTTCTCAAGGGGGTGTGCCCTTTTCCTCCCATCCTCATTTCACTAAATCTGAACAAGTTCATGACCTTGATTATTTTTTGGATGAGAGAGATTTTCTGTGCAATTGCCTTAATGGTATTTATTCCCTTAACACAGAGTTTCTTTGAAAGCCACTTTGCATAGAATACTGATATTATTCAGGAACACTTTTGTCATTCATAGTAGATTTTTTAACTGGGTTTCTTTTGTCTTCTTAATATGAGCACATCTTGGCAAGATCTTAAAATTATTTGAATAAAACAGACAGCTTTTAAATTACCATCCAAACTCTCCAAAAGCAGAAATTACCAATAAACTCTCCAAAAGCAGAAACATAAACATTAGTCATGCTAAAACCCATGCTTCTTATATGTATTAGTGAGGTTAGGCTAGCTTTTATTGCAATTACATGCAGCTTGAACAATTCGGTATATGTTTTGCACATGCTATACTTTCCTTTGGGTTGGCTGGGAGTTTTGCTCATCGTAGCTGCTTAAGAGCTCAGGCTGATGGAGGCTCCATCTTAGCTGAATTTTGTGCAACCCAATGGTAAGGGAAAAGAAATCATGGTGACCTGTAATCTGACTCTGAAGGATTCTGTATGGAAGTGAGAGGAGTCACTTCTCACCTCTTATTGGCAAAGCAAATTATGAGGCCACACCTGAGTGCAGTGTGGTGAGGTGAGTAAACCCCTTGCAGAAAAGGCACCTAATACTTATTGCTATTAATACAACCCATGCCACATACAAATATTTTTTGAATGCCGACAATTGCTGGGGAACTCGATGGCCCAGTAGGTTAAGTGTCTGCTTTCGGCTCAGGTTGTGATCTCACGGTCCTGGGATTGAGCCCTGTGTCAGGCTCTCTGCTCAGCATGGAGTCTCTCTCTCTTTCTCTCTCAAATAAATAAACAAAATCTTTAAAAAAAAAATGCAGACAGTTGCATTTAATACCCCTAACTGGGTGGGAGCAACAGAGGGATTACAAAAACAAACTTAATGATTTTTTTTTAATATTGTTTTTATAGCATAGCTATTCTTCAACTTTGAGTCAAATTGACACTTTTCTTTAAATATACTTTAGGGTCCCTTCCTTTTAATTTGCGTAGTGCATGGAAAATTTTAACTCACATGACAGCTTGGTTCGGTAAAGAAAACATAACTTGCTTTATTTACAGTGATCTTGTTTCCTTTGTGAGTTCCCACAGTGGTCAATGGAAAAAAGGGACATTTCAGTCCACAAATATGAATAACCAAATAGTTAATTTAATAGTCACCTCTGTTAATGTGCAGTATCTTTGATTTTTCAGTCTTCCATCCCTCTCCCAGCTCCATCTTTTCAAGATGGTGTCTAAAGCACAATTGGCCATAAAGCATAGAGGAGACACTGGGGGCCCCTGGGTGCTGCTGGCCTCTAGCTTCTGGAGGGGTGAGTCTGGGTGCTGCAGTCCTGCTGGTTCTTGGTGTTGAAGTCTGTGTCTGGTGAGCTTTCCCCAGTGGTGCCCCCAGTTTTCTTCTCCTTGGCATCACAGATTTGTCCACAGGCCAGGTGACCTTGCAGTGGTGGCCACAGGACATTGTCTCACTGTGGTGAACCCCTGCCCCAGCTGCAAAGCTCACCAGCCATACCCTCAGTTGCCACAACTTTCTGTCTCTCCCATAATGGAATCAAGGACATCTTGGCCGAGGAAAGCCTGGACTCAGCTGCACATCGATTGTAGACAGTTGTCAAGAAGGCTCTTCCCAGACACCCAAAGGGGAAACAGAGGCAGAGGAGTTTGCCTCACTGGTGAGTCTGTGCCTGACTCTTACTCATCCACTCTGGGCCTCTCCCTGACTCATTTGTCTTCCTACTTGGCTCTTTTTACACTTCCTGGGACCGGAAAGGAGCAGGCTTTTCTTGCATGTCCCCTAACTCATATCTTCCTCTTACCTTAGAGGGTCAAGTTATGACCTTTACCTCTCACATAGCTCTTATGTGTGAAGAAAAACACACAGAGCACCGGTTTCCCGGCTTTGTGGCAGATAGGATAAGGGAGGAAAAAAGGGGATTGAAAAAGCCTTTCCCCTCAATAATGCCTCCCTCAGGTCTCTTGTCCAGTTGTAAAATCTTGTGAATGTCAGATGGGACTATCGGCTTATTCTTTGTCCTTGACTGTTGTCATAAATTATAATCTTGCTTTGCAATATGGATGCTTTGTGCTGGCCAATGCACAAGGTCATGGAAGGTAGAAAGGAAAACTCATAAATGATTTTCAAAATATTATTCCATTTATACTTATTTTCCTTGTTTTACACACATTCTTCCAAAATACAAATTAGTATCAGAAAGGAAATATACATGCGTATTTGTAGATAGTATAAACTCAAAAGAGGTAATATATTTTTATTATTCATTTTAACTCTAACACACATTTGACTCTACTTTTTGTATGTAATAATGTATACATTATATACACACACAATACATATAATGTATATAATATATATAGACAAACACAATATATATAGTATATATGTATATTTGAGTTATAATGCAGGTAACTCAACCAAGGAACAGTGATCAGCATTAAAGACAAAATTAAACTGCACAAATGTGGATTCTTTATCCACTAATCAAAAGTAAAAGTATTAGTTTTCCTAAATGTGGGTCTAGGCAGTAAGAATGAATGCACAAACATGACTTGATTATGTTGGTGCCCAATCATGGGATAAGTATAGGTTTGTTCTGAAGAGAGAATTTGAAAGTGACTCAAGTAAAATGTTAGGTGACAAGCAGGACACAGATTGGAAAATCTCGAGATGTTAATTGATGCCATTGAAACTTAGTGCCAGAGCCAGAGCAGATATGGAGGAAGAACCAGAGCGGAAACTCTGGTTCAACTCCAGAACCATAGATGAAAACATAATTCATATCAAAATGAAGAGTCTTGGCTCTCCCCACACCCCTTCCAGAAACATCAATGCATGGTCCCTCATTGTAATACAATTTTGCTAAAGCCTTCTGAAAGCTACATGGCAAAGGAATCCAAAGCCAGAACTGGAACATTACGGATTGAAAAGGATAGCTTCCTCATCATCTGGGACATTCCCTAAAGTTTTGGTTCAGTTTTCCTCAACGAGAGCGTAGTTTTATTATTTTTCATTTACGTTTCTTTCTAGATCACCTTCTCTTTTATCACTCTGAATGCCATGATCACTTTGTTTGTTCCCTCACTGATAAGGCATCTTAGCTTGGATTCTGTTGAGTTAAAATTTTTGTGCACTTGAATTGTATAAATTGTAGGAGTGTTTATTGCATGATTGACACACACTCTCACATACACATGCATACATGTAACTTGCTTCATAAGGTAGATCTGCTTTATTTTTTAAGGTAGAATTTCTTCTATATAGGATTTATAAGTAACCTGACAGCAAATAAGAGGCAGACTTTAACATAATCCTACACTTACAAATAGGTTACGTTCCAAATAACTGCCAGTGAGATATAATTTTACTTTTGGAAGAAAGCATAGTTATAGAAAATTATAGTGAGTAGGTTCCTAGACAAGCAACCAGAGATTCACTTACAGACGGCTAGACCTTTAAAGCTAATTGAGTCCTGTCTCTTTGTTTATTAAAAAAAAAGAAAAAGAAAAAAGAACAAAGTCTGTATAATATAAAGAAATGACCAAGCCACAAGGTGGCCGTCCAGGTGGGGCTGGAGTCTAGGCTTCCGACACCTTGTGTGTGAGGTCTTTACTGTCGTTACTGTTTGGCAGCATGTTCTTAACTCAGGCAATAGTTAAAAACTATCTTAAAATCCCCCAAAACATGGGGTTTTTGTTTGTTTGTTTGTTTTTAAGATTTTATTTATTTATTTGACAGGCAGAGATCACAAGTAGGCAGAGAGGCTGGCAGAGAGAGAGGAGGAAGCAGGCTCCCTGCTGAGCAGAGAGCCCAATGTGGGGCTCGATCCCAGGACTCTGGGATCATGACCTGATCCGAAGGCAGAGATTTTAACCCACTGAGCCATCCAGGTGCCCCCAAACATGTGTTTATATGGGGGCCAGGGTGGCTCAGTTTGTTGGGCTTCAACTCAGGTCATGATCCCAGGGTCCTGGGATTGAGCCCCATGTCAGGCTCCCTGCTCAGCCAGGAATCTGTTTCTCCCTCTCTCTTTGTAGCTCCCTCCTGCTCATGCTGTTTCTTACTCTTGCTCTCTCTCAAAAAATAAATCCACAAAATCTTTTTAAAAATGGGATTTTATTACGAGCCAGAATTGGTCAGGATAGACTAGAAGTTACAGGGAGACCCCAGGTTAACCGTGAGATTCTTGTGGCTGACACAGCGAAAGTTTCGGTCTTGCTCTTGATACATGGCCAGTGAAGGGTGGTGGGTACTCTGCTCTCTGCAGTCTTTTGAGAATCCAAGTGAGCAGACAGTCCTCGGTTTTGTAGTTGCATCATCGGGCATGGGTGGCTTTTTGGTCAATGTGGCACTAGCATTTTCTAGTGAAAAATGATAGAAGCTACTTGAGCTAACACAAAACAATAAACACATTAAAAAAAAAATCCTCTCAAATGGTAGTGCTTGAAGAAAAGGAGTTTGTAAGGAGGAAGTGCTCACACATGCTGACCTGGAAGGAACCCCTGAAGGAGGTTGTCTGAGTACTTTCAAGGAAGGACTGGAAAAGCTGAACCCTGTTTCTTTTCCTGGATGCAGTGTTACGGTATTCTGATAAGTTACAGACGACTTATTAGACTTCATTAAGATCGTGTTTTGACTCATAAGGAGAAGGCAGACACCGAATGCACGTGTTCACATGTGACATATCTTCTTTTTACATCCCCATTTGGCCGATAAGATAGCTGTTATCATTTCACCTAAATGGACAATGTGAGCAGGGGTACCTCCAAGGAATCTGAGTCAAACATGTTGGTGGAACAGTTATTAGGCTGTGAGAACAGAGCTTTGGACAAGACAGAGTGTGTTCCTTCATGTGTGTCCATGGACCCAAGGCTAGAAAGGACTGGAATGGAAATGACCTAATTTCTGGTCAACAGCTCCAAATTCCACTACACGTTGTTGCAGCTACAGGGCGAGTGTCTTGTGTAATGAATGAGCCCAACAATGGAATCTTTCACCCTTGAGTGTAGGTAAAAAATAATATGTGTTAATCTTACTTCTGGGGCTTTTAGTCTGATTGAGCTGAGAACAAGATACTATCTCTATAAACATCCCCCTCCTCCTCCCATCCCTCATCTCCTCCTTCCCTAAACCAGTGTCTAATTGAATCTGTTGAGACATCCATGGGAACTTCTCTAATTAGTGAACGATGGAGGGGTTTTAGCCGAGAAGGGTAGAATATGGAAGACATATTGAAACAGCTACTTCCCTTCAAATTTGGCAGATTTTGTTTGGAAACTAATTTTCATGAGAAACATGATATTCTTCTGGGCATGAAGTAAAGGCTAGGAGTTCACAGGGAAGTATTCAAGAGATACCTTGTGAAACTTACCAGCAGTGCCATCAGATTGGGAAGAGATGATTTCCCATAGCTTTGCACATGACCTTGGGTACTCTCGCTTAGTAAACCCTGTATGTTTAGGAGACAGTCAGAGACTGCCTTGGCGGCATGAATAGTGGCATATGTCTGATGTACTTTGACAGTGACAGGGTTTTTTCAAGTGGCTTTATGCAGACCAGGATGAGTAAGGTGGAAGGAAGAGAGGACAGTAGGGAAGAGGAGGCTGCCTGACTAGGTTATGGGGACATGGTAAGAAGGTGTCCAGGCTTATGAAGAAATAAATGGAGACTATCCCAGTTGGTAAAAAGTGGTCACAATGTCTTAGGATTGTTTTTGTGGGAGCTGCAAAGCCAATGGACATTAGGATTACACGCCCTTAATAGCATGTAGGTTATCTTCTGAAAAAAAAAAAAAAAAAAAAAAAAAAAAGATCAGCCAAATAAATCCATTTTAAGATTTTATTTATTTACTTGACAGACAGGCAGAGAGAGAGGAGGAAGCAAGCTCCCCACTGAGCAGAGAGCCTGATGCAGGGCTTGATCCCACGACCCTGGGATCATGACTTGAGCCGAAGGCAGAGGCTTTAACCCACTGAGCCACCCAGGTGCCCCAATAAATCCATTTTAATACTTAAATTTTACTACCCGGCTATGGATGCGATTGCTCTCCTTAAGATAAAAACATTTCCCATGCTATAGAATGAAATGCTTGGGATAGCTTTAGACAATGCTTTGCTTTTAAATGGTATAGGAAACAATTTCAGGGCAATTTCCGAAATAATACAGCAGAAGGTTGTGTTTGTAAGCTGGGAAGAGCTCCTGTGAATCAACCTCTGCTTGTTTGGGGGAAGCCAGAAGTGTATTAAAAGCACATTCCCCACGTTCTGGTCCTAGCTTCATTCTTCAGTGCTTGATAGTTTTAACAGGATGACAAGTTTCCTTTTGTACTTTGTCTGGGCCATTAAATGTGGCCGTGGCATTGCACACTGTTTCGTACCATGGAAATGAAATGTTCAGTCAGATTGATGTGTCCTCTCTTCCTGGTTACGGATGAGTGGCTGGCACATTCCCTCACTGCCATGGGCATTCAGATCCTGCTCACTTTGCTGGGGAAAACAGACTGCAAGAGGGCTCTATTTCTCCTTTACACAAACTGTGACTTCCTTAATTTACATTGTAGAAGTCGAATACATTACAGTAAACAGCTACAACAGAAACTTTAAAAAATGATTGTCCAGGACTGTTATCCCTTAACTCAATAAGAATCATTTATTTTCTTGTTCCAGAAGCATGACTTAAAATAGCTTTGCTACCAGAAATGACAGAAATCTTCCATAAGGACTTGCCACTTTTTTCCCCCTAAGTGACTTCACAATATTTTAACTCCCTGCCTAATTTTCCCCTGACTCTTGTGGGGAGAGTATCTTTACATCTTTAAAAAGGCCATCTGCTTTCTCCTGATGGAGGTCCTTCAAACTTGCGTACCAGTCAAGAGATTGCAGAGTTCGGTCAGTCGACCGATGTGACCATGACCTACACAAAGTGACATTGTAGAAGGATGATGGGGAGTTACAATGTTCCATGTGTGCTATGGTAGATGTGTGCAATGTAATTCCATTTTGGAGAATATCTATATTTTCTTATTTTTATTTCTTTTCTTTTCAGATGATAAAAGTAATATGTGTTCCTTGGTGAACTTTAGAAATACTGAAAAAAAAATTAAGAGATAATTAAATTGGGAGAAATTCTACCAATCTTACCAGCTTTGGGTGTTTCTTTCTAGTCATTCTCCTCTAGGGTTATATATAGGTATTTTTTTCTTTCTAAAATCCCTTTGCTTCCCTTCCCTTTCCTTCACTTTCTTTCTTTTATTTCCTTCTTCTCTTCCCTTCTTTTTTCCCATTCATTTCCTTCCATTTCTTTTCTCCCTTCCTCCCTCCCTCCCTTCCTTCCTTCCTCTCTTTCTTTCACTTTCAGTTTAAAATCGCACTCCTCCCCCCCCCCAAACAGTAACTATCTTTAAAGAAGAGAAAACCTGACTTTGATTCAGAAGACCTGAATGTTCATTCTTCCTTTCTTGTTGTGTTGTACATAGCAGTGCCATGAGCCAAGGGCTCTGTGCTCCCAAGAACTGTAAACCCAGAGCAGACTAGGGGGCCTGGCAACAGAAGAACTATCCTGTGCAAATGCAGGCTTACCTCTCCCTGAGCATATGATTCCCAGGGAAATGTGCTGTTTTCCACTTAATTTTGCTAATACTCCTCCAAGGGAGAGAATATGATTATGTCATTTTACAGCTAGGAAGGCTCAGAAGCAAGATTCTTAACCACTTGTCCCCCCAGGGGTAGAGCAAGGATTGGAGCCCATGTTTGAGGGATCCCACTCTCTTTCCTTGCCATGAGCACACTTGGCTCTCTCTGCTACTGCTGTGACTGCCCCTTACGGAGTTGTCCTGTGCCCACCGACAGCATGAGGCATTTTGCACAGTGTTTGATTGCACCTTCAGAATCCTCTATGCAGTAAATACCATTGTCTCTGTGCTGTAGATGATAAAACTGAGGTTTACAGATTAAACCATGAACTCAGTGTCCCTTGATTAGTATCTGTCCTGAGTGGGTTGGTCTTTTCTCATTTGTGCTTGCCTCATCCAGTCACTGATCTGGAGAGTAATTTTATTACCAAAAAAACCCAAAACCAAAAAAACAAAAAACAAAAACAAAACAAAAAACCCCACAAATGAAGAGAATGCTGCCTGCTCTTGTACCTAATGGGATTGGTCTACCTGATTAGTGTCAGGAGAATGCTGGAACATAATGTGGTCCTAGTAGTTGTTTATTGAATGACAGAGTGGAGAGTATATGTAAGCTTGCTTTGTGTACCACGAAGAAAGAGGCCTGTGTGTGTGTCTTAATATATGTAATATAATATAAATTATAATATAATGAATATACACTTTAAGACTGGAGGGGAAAGGAAAGGAAATGTTGGACTGTGTTAGCCCAACTTTGCCCTTTCCACATAAGCATTATGGAGAAAAAGAACAAAGAGTGCTTTCTAGAGTATTTTCTGATGTAGCAGGAGTTAACATTGTTATTGAGGCGTTGTAACAAAATAAAAAGTTAAAAAAAAAAAAGAATCTAATAAACATGACCATGTCAGCAGAAAAAACAAAATCCATTAAGGGGAAATGGTCTGACTTTGAAAATCAATAAAGAGAAAATGGACCAAATCTCCTAACCATAGATGCAGCCTAATGTATTTATTTACTTTGTATTTATTCCCTTCTTATTTCCCGTTACTATTATTATTCTAGAATATCAAAACACTAGTCTAGATTTCTTCACTTTCCCCAAATTTATCCCAACAAAACATTTCCCCAGCCCAGTGTTGGCTTATATTCCTCCTGACTGGTACGCCCACAGGTGTTGATCTCAGAGACTTGGTACCGAAAGTTTTTCTCAGATTTCTTCTTTCCTCATCACGAAGGACTTCCAAGAAGTTATCTGGCTCAATTCAAAACTTTCTTTTGCTTATGTCTCTGTGAATTGCTTCGATAGAGGGTAACTTCTGGAATGCAACTTCATTCAATTCAAGTGCCATTTTGTTTAAGAAGTAACTATTAAGTTCAGTGGCTGATCTCTGCGCCATACCAGACTTCCATCATCTCTCTGGTGTAGCTGACAGCATAGGCAATAAATCATGGTATTGCTCTGAGGTGTCCTTGAGACAGGGACTTAGAAAGCACTAGAACATGTTTCTTGCATACCCCTTCTCCTGTGATATCCCTGACTTGAAGATGAGGGAGGCTGGAGGAAGCTCCAGACACAATGCTAGCTGCAGAGTAGAGAATGGCTATAAGAATCAAAGACTTGAGGTGAAGATGGCTTATTCCCTAGACCTAGAACATCCACAGAAGTCTGGTCAGAGTGAAGCCTAGCCACTGGTTTATTTTGTTTAAAGGGAAGAAAAGACCAGACTCATCCTAATAGGTGGACATACAATACATATCTTTGGCTGTTTTTCAATATATGCGTTTGAACTTCATATGTGTGGGTGCATATTAAGTCTAGAAAATGAATTTGGTTTTCCCATTATTACATGTTATAAAAATCAAAAGGCAATGCATTGCCCTTGTTGCTAATTTTCCTGAGAGGTTTTATAATTCTGGAGAAAATGTCTATAGATTGGTGAGTTTTCTTCACTGTTACTTTTTTCAATGCAATTGTTGCCACTTGTAATTTTTCCAGAACTTCTTTTATTATCAGGTAATTATCTGCTCAGACGGTTTGCTAACACAGAAGGACCATTCATGAGGATGGTTAACTTGCCTCATATCTAATGTAAGATCCCTCTGAGGCAGCCCAGACAGAAGCAGATTGTTGTTTTTCACTGAGGCAGCTGTTGTTTTTTACTGATTTGGTTGAAATCATGAGTGAATGGTCACTCATCAATATAGAAAACTTTCCTTATTGTTATGATCCTTGCATAGTTTAATCGTTGTCATTGTTTCATGAGGGGTCCCATGCCTCTTCTTGCCCTTTCCAACCATATCTAACTCTATATTTAAAATTCTAGTTGTTATATATATCTTCAGCACTATTAATATTGCATAATATTTGATTGTGATGGTAGCAGCAGCTTATTATTTATTTTCCTGACTTCTAAGGTACAAATAAGTCCTACAACACCCTACAACTGGGAGTTCTTAAATGTCCTAGGAAATGTGGTTTAAGGGAAAAAGCTGCTCATACATGAGTTTGAATTTTGAGCTATTCTTAGATCTGTGAATCTGAGCAAATCGTTGAATCTATGTAGATTTTTATTCCTTATCTGTAAAATAGAAATAACAATGTCTGTCTTAGGTGTTTGTAAAGTACCTAATAGTATCTTTTATGCAACCATCCGACATATATTAACTTCTTTCCTTCTAAAACACACCTCTGTGAGGTTTAACAGAAGCCCCATCCTTCACTCAAGCGGTCTAACAACAGGGGCTTTTGACAGAAGCTCCCTAATTCTTCAGTTGTATTCACCATCAGGCCGGGAGGGCCCTCTATGAATCAAATCCAAGGCCATGGCATCACATAATTCCCTTGAGTATGTAAACTTTGCTGCCATTTGTTTGGTTAACATTCCGTTGCTCTCCCTCGCTGCTTGACCTTTGATGAGTCACTGAGTCTGTCTGCTCCTCTGTTGCCTCATCTGGAAATGAGTTTATTAACAGAACTGACCCTGTGGGTTGTGAGGGAAGTAAATGAGTTAAGACATGTAAAATGTCTAAAGCAGGGCCTCCCACATTGTTGGTTCAATAAATATCAGTTGTTATTAACAATCTAATTAATTTGTGTTCCTAGTCATTGCAGTTAAAACATGGGCAATTTTTATTGTATGCATGTATGTTTTTAGATCATGCAAATTATCTTCAAACAAATGATTGCATTTAAGCCTCCATTAGACTCTAAGATAATCATTACCATCTCCCTTTTACAGAGGCAGAAATGGATGTCCAGAAAGTTTAAGTACTATGGTCCCCTCAGTGACTAATAAAAAGCAAATGATGGGAATGCAGGTTGGTATAAATTTTTCTGATTCTAAATCCCACAGGCTGTCTCTGTGCCACAAATCCAAGAAAAATTTCATTGGCTTTTAGTATGGCAGACTGTATATCACTATGTCAGTGTTGTGCTGAGAGGTTTTTATGTACTTTACAAAACAAGGGAGACAAATTCATGGAATTGAGTGCCATTGTTCATGATGTTATATATAATATATACTTTTGGGTACAACAGCTTCCAAATGAGACACTTAGCCATAGTACCTAATTTTGGATAAGGAATCAATAGTGTGTTAGATTCCTATAGAAGGCAAAGATTTAACACACTGGATACAGAAAAGGTCAACTCTAAAGAAAAATTGCTAAGTTGGTTTCCTCTGAAATTAAGAACTTGTGTTTGTTAAAACTATAACTAAGAGTTTGAAAAGACAAACCAGGAAATAAGAGTGTAATCCATGGGTCTGACAAGCGTCATTCATACTATTTGTTACTTTCTATTAAAACTAATTAAAAAAATTCAGAGAACCCAATAGAAAAGTAGGAAAAATACTCAAACAGGTATTTAACAAGAAAAGATTTCCAAAATACTCCTAAGCAAATGAATAGAACTAACATTGCTGGTCATCGGGGAAATGTAATCTATTGTTCAATGCTACTGGGCCCAACCAACTGTCTACCCTGCTGGTGGGAGTATAAGTGGACACAACCAGTTTGGGAAATTGTATGGTAGACTTTACAAAAAGTGAAGATAACAGATCCTTTGGTCTAGCAATTTCACTTTTAGCAATTTCACAGTTCAGATAAACATGTATATTTGTGAACCAAAAAGAAACGTAAAGGATGGCCAGAGAAGCACCTTTTGTGATAAACTCAGACTGAAATGTCCCAAACGCCCATCAGTAGAATGGATAAATTAACAGTGCTATAATATTATGGTGGAATGATATAGCAAGGAGAATGAATGAACACACACAGCAAAATGATTTTTATGTATAGAATGTTATGTATGATCAGGAACACGACAAGGATGCCCACTCTCACCACTCTTGTTCAACATAGTATTAGAAGTCCTAGCAATGGCAATCAGACAACAAAGAGAAATAAAAGGCATCCAAATTGGCAAGGAAGAAGTCAAACTCTCTCTCTTCGCAGATGACATGATTCTTTATATGGAAAACCCCAAAGACTCCACCCCCAAACTACTAGAACTCATACAGCAATTCAGTAACATGGCAGGATACAAAGTCAATGTACAGAAATCAGTGGCTTTCTTATACACTAACAATGAAAATACAGAAAGGGAAATTAGAGAATCGATTCCACTTACTATAGCACCAAGAACCATAAGATACCTGGGAATAAACCTAACCAAAGAGGTAAAGGACCTGTACTCAAGGAACTACAGAACACTCATGAAAGAAATTGAAGAAGACACAAAAAGATGGAAGACGGTTCCATGCTCTTGGATTGGAAGAATAAACATTGTTAAAATGTCTATACTGCCTAGAGCAATCTATACTTTTAACACCATTCCAATCAAAATTCCATATATGGACTCTCAACTCTATGGTCAAATAATCTTTGACAAAACAGGAAAAAATATACAATGGAAAAAAGACAGTCTCTTCAATAAATGGTGCTGGGAAAACTGGACAGCGATATGTAGAAGAATGAAACTCGACCATTCTCTTACATCGTACACAAAGATAAACTCGAAATGGTTAAAAGACCTCAATGTGAGACAGGAATCCATCAGAATCCTAGAGGAGAACATAGGCAGTAACCTCTTCGATATCAGCCACAGCAACTTCTTTCAAGATATGTCTCCAAAGGCCAAGGAAACAAAAGCAAAAATGAACTTTTGGGACTTCATCAAGATCAAAAGCTTCTGCACAGCAAAGGAAACAGTCAACAAAACAAAGAGGCAACCCACAGAATGGGAGAAGATATTTGCAAATGACAGTACAGACAAAAGGTTGATATCTGGGATCTATAAAGAACTCCTCAAAGTCAACACAGACAAAACAGATAATCATATCAAAAAATGGGCAGAAGATATGAACAGACACTTCTCCAATGAAGACATACAAATGGCTATCAGACATATGAAAAAATGTTCATATCATTCATATATCATATCATATATCATATCATATAAATCATCACTAGCCATCAGGGAGATTCAAATTAAAACTACATTGAGATACCACCTGACACCAGTTAGAATGGCCAAAATTAGCAAGACAGGAAACAATGTGTGTTGGAGAGGATGTGGAGAAAGGGGAACCTTCTTACACTGTTGGTGGGAATGCAAGTTAGTGCAGCCACTTTGGAGAACAGTGTGGAGATTCCTCAAGAAATTAAGAATAGAGCTTCCCTATGACCCTGCAATTGCACTGCTGGGATTTACCCCAAAGATACAGATGTAGTGAAAAGAAGAGCCATCTGTACCCCAATGTTTATTGCAGCAATGGCCACGGTCGCCAAACTGTGGAAAGAACCAAGATGCCCTTCAACAGACGAATGGATAAGGAAGATGTGGTACATATACACAATGGAACATTATGCCTCCATCAGAAAGGATGAATACCCAACTTTTGTAGCAACATGGACGGGACTGGAAGAGATTATGCTGCGCAAAATAAGTCAAACAGAGAGAGTCAAGTATCATATGGTCTCACTTATTTGTGGAGCATAACAAAGAACACAGTGGACATGGGGAGATGGAGAGGAGAGGGAGTTGAGGGAAACTGGACGGGGAGATGAACCATGAGAGACTATGGACTCTGAAAAACAACCAGAGGGTTTTGAAGGGGCGGGGGGGGGGAATGGGAGGTTGAGGAACCAGGTGGTGGGTAATAGGGAGGGCACGTACTGCATGGAGCACTGGGTGTGGTGCAAAAACAATGAACACTGTTACGCTGAAAATAAATAAAATAAAAAACAAAAAACAAAAACAAACAAAAAAGAATGTTATGTTTAAGGAACCAAATGCCTAAGAGTACACATGAGGAAATACCATAAAGTTCAATGCAGGCAAAATTGATCTTTTTTTTAAAGATTTGAATTTATTTGTCAGAGAGAGGGAGGGAGAGCTCAAGCAGAGTGAGCAGTAGGCAGAGGGAGAAGCAGGCTCCCAGATGAGCAGGGAGCCCACTGCGGGACTCGATCCCAGGACCCTGGGATCATGACCCAAGCTGAAGGCAGATGCTTAACTAACTGAGTCACACTGGTATCTGCAAAATTGATCTTTGATGATAGAAGAGAGGCTCATGAGTACCTGGCTGGGGAGTAATGACTACGGAGGACTCGGCAGAATGCTAGCCCAGTTGTCTTCCTCATCTGCAGGGGATGAGTTCTAAGGCCTCCAGTGATGTCTGAATAGTACTATGGATAGTACCAAACCCTATATATACTATCCTTTTTGTCTATATATATACACCTATGTTAAGTGTAATTTATAATTAGAGATAGTAAGAGATTAACACCAATAACAAATAATAAAATAGAACAATTATAACAATATATTTTAAGGAAAATTGTGTCAATATGTCTCTGTCTCTCTCTGTCTCTCTCTCAAAATATCTCATTGTACTGTACTCACCCTGCTTCTTGTGATCATATGAAATGATAAAATGCCCACGTGATGTGAGGAAGTGAGGTCGGTGACGTAGGCACCATGACATAACATTAGGCTACTGACCTGCTGACCATACCTCAGGATGATCGTCTGCTTCCAGACCCTGGCTGACCCTGGGAAACCGAAACCATGGAAGACAAAACCACAGATAAAGGGGCATGACTAGAATGTTGTCTTTCTTTACGTGGTGTTGGTTACAATGGTGGGTTCACTTTGTGAATATTCATCAGGCAATTCACTCAGAATGTGTGCATTTCTCTGTGGGATGTCACCCTCCAATATAAAATTAAGAAATGGATTTGGTTTCAGACAACCACATATGGGAAAATATCCAGTCTTTCTCCTAAATAACACACAAATTTTACCTACCTCCCCTTAAAGGATTTCTGAGAAAAGCCGAATGCGGAAGCATATTTTGTTGTAGAAGGAAGGGGAGCTTAAGACCCTTGGCAGTAAAGCTTTCTATGGAACAGAGAGGGTAGCAGCCATTTTGGACAGAGCCCTACAGCAGCTCTGGATTTAGGGAAATACACTGATTTTTCACGCCCCAACGCCAAGCGAAAGGATGAGGAAAGTTGACTCTGGCAGCCTCAGCTTGACATTTAACAACTGTCATGCAGTCTCCACCAGGAAGGGTCTGGCCAGATTTGTGCCATTTTCCATACAGTCGGCAGCTGTCCTGGCGTCCTTCTTTTCATAGCTGATAGTCTGAGAGACATTGTTCATGCCAGGTTCTGCTAATCCGTCCAGACAAAGTACCTCAGAAGTGAGCCTACTTTGTGCAGTTTTACATCTAATTCAAGTGAGAAGCCCTCACTCATGAAGGAAATTCAGTGTCAGCCATTTGGGAAAGGCACCATTGTGACAGAGGACATTAATATCTCAGCTGTTTCCTCTCCTCTTTCTTTTGTCTTGTCCCCTTGTTATATTTACACTAATTTAAGACATTCTGTAAAATAATGATTTTTATCATGCCAAAGCTACGGAGTGGGAGATTTTTGGACCTCTGAGACCCTACTATCCTCTTCTTCTCTAGGACAAGGACAGCTCTGCACAGGCCGTGTCACCATCATTCATTGCCACGTGAAGCAATATAAGACCAGGTGAGGTGTATGGAAGCTAGCAGCACACGATTTTAACACCTTTCTTCTCTCTATGATAAAATTGTTTCAGTAACTATCTTGAAATGACACGAATAAGGGCCAGAAAAGAAATAAAGACAATAAACATTTTATTTTATTGCCTCCTCTTAGTTGTGTCAATAAAAGCAATAATATTAAATAAAATACAATAAAACCAAAAGGTCCCAGTTTAGGGAGCCATCACAAGAATCACACTTTATTTTCTTGATTCATTCCTTAGCAATTAAACATCTAATCAAATTTCAGATTTAAACATATTATTCAAATTCAGTACAATTTTTCATGCATCAACTAAAATTTGCATTCACCAAATAAAAATGTTCCACCTTTCATTTTCAATTTTTAACATAAATAAATTTGTTTCTTTGCTTTCATAATCACTGTGCTATCAATGTATAGATTATGTCATTTAAATGCTGGAATATATTATCTCTAAGGGTTAGAGACATTAACTGCCCTTGAAGCCATCTGGGACCTTCCTGTTGAAAATATATTCTTCAGGGACACCTGGGTGCTCAGTTAGTTAAGAGTCTGTCTTTGGCTCAGGTCATCCTGGGATTGAGCCCTGCATCCCATCCACACTCAAAGGAGAGTCTGCTTCACCCACTACTTCTCCCTCTGCCCCTGCCCCCTGCTCTCGCTCTCAAATAAATAAATAAAATCTTTTAAAAAAAGAATGCATTCTTCAAAAGAATATGTATAGTTGAGTCTGCCTGTGTTGGGGGCTGACTGCACAGTTAGGAGTTTTCTGAGTTAATTTGTAGAATGCAAATGTTTATTAAAGGATAAGTAATAAAAGCATGCCAACTTGGAACATACTATAGAGAGCAAGATGGGGTCACTCACTTCGAGTCGTTACTCATGTCAAGCAAAGACATGAGCAGCCAAGGATGTTGCAGCTAAGACCAGATACTGCCAAAACCAGCACAGGCTGAGGACACCCAGAACTGGTAACAACCAGCAGAACCAGAGGGACTCTGCAAAGATCCAAGACTGGGCAAACTCCTTTAAAATTTTTTGTAGCAAACCATCAGACTCTTCTGATGCTGACCCTTTCATGTCTTTGCACATCAAGAAGACAAGTGCCATGAGGGCTCTGCCCAGTTGATTTCTGAACATAACAGAGATTCTCCACTGCTTGAACATAAGCAGCACGTGCGCAGAACTGACCCTGTTTGGACCGAGGTCTCGTTGTCAACAGTGTGCTCACCAACCGACTCCACATTTGTTTCATTAACTTCCTTCTCCTTATTGCATCTTGTTTGTTGCGTGACTTCATATTGTGCTTTGCTTTGTGTGACACTCATGAGGCCCAGGGAACATGTAGTGAATGTCACTGAGTTTGTAATCCTGAACCTGATTTTACCATTGTGGTAACCTTGGCTTATGACTGAAAAAAGGTGTTATTGTGTAAAGACTCAACTGACGTGTGCACCTTCATAGTATGCTCGTGACGCCTACATATTTTTTAAAAGATTTTATTTTTATTTATTTACTTGACAGAGAGAGAGAGGTAGCACAAACAGGAGGAATGGGAAAGGGAGAAACAGGTTCTCCACTGAACAGGGAGGCTGATGCAGGGCTCGATCCCAGGACCCTGAGATGACCTGAGCCAGAGTCAGACGCTTATTGGACTGAGCCACCCAGGTGCCCCCATACATATATATAAATAAATACATATACATATATATGTATATACATATATATAAATAAATACATATACATATATATGTATATACATATATATATATATTTAACTAAAGTTCAACAGCTCAACATCAAAACCTAAAAAAAACAATTAAAAATGCATAAAGATATACTCGTTTCTCCACAGAATGTACACAAATGGCCAATAAATACATGAAAAGATGCTCAATATCACTAATCACTATGGAAATGCAAATCAAAATCACAAGGAGATATCACCCCAGACCCATAATATATCTACCATAAAAACAAAACAGGGCACCAGAGTGGCTCAGTGGGTTAAAGCCTCTGTCTTCGGTTCAGGTCATGGTCTCAGGGTCCTGGGATGGAGTCCTGCATTGGGCTCTCTGCTCAGCAGGGAGCCTACTTCTCTCTCTCTGCCTGCCTCTCTGCCTACTTGTAATCTCTGTCTCTCAAGTAAATAAATAAAATCTTAAAAAACAAAACAAAACAGAAAATATTAAGTATTGAGGAGGATATGGAGAAATTAGAACTCTTCTGCATTACTGGTAGGAATAAAAAAATTGTGTGGCTGCTGTGGAAAATAATATGGCACTTCCTCAAAAAATTAAAGATAAAATTACCACATTATCTAGCAATTCCTCTTCTGGGTATATTTCCCAAAGAATTAAAAAGCTGGGTCTTGAAGAGACAATTGTACACAAAAGTTCATAGCAACATTATTCACAATAGTCAAAAATGGAAGCAACCAGAGTGTCTCATCCACAGAGAAATTGATAAGCAAAATGCAGGATACACATACAATGGAATAGTATTTAGCTTTAAAAAGGGAGGAAATTCTGACACATGTTATCATGTGGATGAACCTGGAGGACATTCTGTTAACTGAAATAAGCCAGTCATAAAAAGACAAATATTTTATGATTCCACTCATATGAGGTACCTAGAGGCATCAAATGCATAGAAACAGAAAGTAGAATGGTGGTTGCCATGGTCTGGAGGGAAGTGGTGGCTGGGAGTTAGTGTTTAATGGATGCAGAGCTTTAGTTTTGTAAGAAGAAATTGCTAGAGATGGACGGTGGCAATGGTTGTATACCATGAATATGCTTAATAGACCACGGAACTGTACACTTAAAAAAAGGTTAAGATGGTAAATTTTATGTTATATGTATTTTGTCACAATAAAAACTCCATAAAAAGTGCAACAATGACTTAGAATCTAGACCAAAAATGTATGTTTTGTAGAGAAGTATTTTGTCACTGACATCTTTTGGAATAGTTTCGGTGTTGTGACAATAGAGATGCAACTGACTCTCAATTGGTCTTTGTAGTCTAGGATGGCTTTTTGGGTAAACATCCTGAAGTCCCCATCCCCAAGTCTCCTGCTCTTTTCTCAGTATTACTTCCAGGTCGTTTCTGTCTCTGTCATCTTCCCCCAAGTGAGGAATGGGGCAGCATCTATTGTGATCACTGCAGATACTGGTTCTGGAGAGTCTTCAGACTTGAATGCCTAAGAAAAAAGTGACCTTTCTCTGGACACTGTAGCTCCTCTCCTGTAGCAGGATCTCCTTGTATTTTCATGCTAGCAAGGATGTGGATGCTTTGCTCTGGTTTAACAGTGTCTAGCTTCCAGAAGGAACTGGGAGAGGACGTGGGCAGAAAGTAGAGAACAAGGAGAAAAAGAAAGTCTTGCCGTGACTGGATTTGAGGCTTTCACTCACGGTGATGGCAGGTGGGAAATCATTTCAAGTCTTTTCATTATTAAAATGTAAGTCAATATGAAAATCCTCAGAGGGTTCAATGTTTGAGGTGACGTGTTGGGTTGTGGGGGAACTATTTTGCCTTTCACCCACAGGAAGCTGTTCATGCTATGACAGTTCTTTTCACTCTCTAAAGATATGAAGGGGAGCAGACTATGCCGCTCCAACATATGCCACTTTGACATAAGGGTTATTTTGACCTGAAACCCATTGAGAAGAAGTAGATAAAAGAAAAGCTCTCCAACCTCATCCTGTTTGTCTAAAAGTGGGACATATATTTGCAAAGGTGTCTCCCTTCCCTTCTATACCATGAAGAAGAGAAGCTGATCACTAGAGACAACTCTGGACCTTTATCACCCCAGAGATTGTACCAGAGGAACCTACGCACCATTCCTTGCTTCAACTGGACCTTATCTGTCTTTTCACATATATTCGCCTTCCCATAATTTGCCAGCCCAGAGTCCCTTGTTTTTGCTTTGTAACTTGTCCTTTTTTATTTTGTGACAATATTGTTATTTTGTTAATGTGTTATATAATCCCATGTTTTAACCACTCCCCCGAGTCATTCACCACTGAGCGTTCCCATCTATATGCACGATGCACATTGATAAACTTCTGTTTGTTTGCTTTCTTGTTAATCTGCCTTTTGTGACTCTAATTTGTATGGCCCCAGATGGAGAACCAAAGATGGGCAGAGGAAAAAGATATTTTTTCTGCACTACAGACATGGCCAATGAATGAAGATAATTTGGGCTTTGCTGGGAAAGCACAGGAGAAGGAGGGAACTGTGCCCTACAAATATGCTACCCAAACATCTCAAGGCCAACAAACTGGCCAACCTGCCCCCATGGCACACTCCAAAGGTCTGAAATTGGAAGGTCCAGCACGGTTTTCCCTTTGACAGTCTTCATATTGCACTATTCCTGTGGGCCCCTTGGCATATCTGATTTCATCCTGATTCTGCCATGCTTTGTTAGAGATCCAAGCATATGCTCCCTCATGTCTATCCTTACCTTAAGTTCCAACAGGTCCTTGGGTTTTTGATAAAATCATTCTGATGTGTAGTCAGCACCTTGCCACAGACCTCTACAGGTGAATACTCCACACTGTTTGACCCAGGCTGGGAGCTCCTAAATTCAAGGGTTCAAATTGGACAACTCCCTCCTCTCCTCTCTTCAGGATTAAATCCACACTGGTGAGGAAGTCTACACATGCACTACAAAGAGTATTAAATGTGGTTTTCCATTAGTTGCAGCTCTTCTTTCCCAAGGATCTCTAGACTTGTTGAGCAAGTCTTACAATTTGTTTTGGGTCTCCTTTTCTTTCTCTTTTTACACCCCCCTCTTCATCTTCCAGTTTCTGGATTCCTCTTCTATGCCTCATATTCTTATCATGTACTTCTCTAGCAGGATGGCCTGTTCTGGCTTTAGGGCCTACTGATTCCCGAGAACTCCTGGTCTTTGATTACGCACTTGCTTGAAGTACAGTTTTAAGTACTGAGTTTGTACAGTTAAATGTCTATAAAAGACATGTTTTCTTCCAACAGGTTCTGCACAATAACTAGCTGTCTTACTAGTCTATGGAAATCTCTTCAAAGTTCTAGTTCTGTCCCTTGCTTCTATGTGAATTCCCTGTTATTTGGCACACTAGATTCTCTTTCCCTGACCAGCTTTCTTGTGAATTTTGAGAACCTTTTAAAGCCACTTTGGTAGGGAGAGCTGCTTGTGACTTAGAGCTCAGTTGTGGGCAAGCCCATGACAGTTTTTCTATAAAGGTGCTAGTCTCGACAGTGGCAGCTCACGAGCATTGCTGTAGTCACTTAAAGGCCAAAGCTGCACAAACTGTTCTTTCATATCCACTATCTCATTGTGTCTTAAATTATCTTGTATAAAACCTCAGTTTTAAGAGATGTTCCAGAAGTGAAAATGGCCTTGAGATGAAAGAAAATCTAGGAGACCTACAAACCAAATTCTTGTCTTCAAGATTTGCAACATGCATTAATTAATGCATTGAAAGCTCTGAGAAATATTTTTTTAAAGATTTTATTTTTTTATTTGTCAGAGAGAGAGAGCACAAGCAGGAGGACCAACAGGCAGAGGGAGAAGCAGGCTCCCTCAATCCCAGGACCCTGGGATTTGAGCTCAAGACAGACACTTAACTAACCAAGCTCCCCGGGCATCCTGAAAGCTCTGAGAAATCCTAGAATAATAAGCTTTCTTGATTTTGTTTAGTTCAACGTCTCCCAAACCTAGTTGATCCTGGATCATCTTTCTTTCATGTAATATTTAATAATTTTCTATAGAAATTAGGTTACTTAGAACATCCTTTGAAAAACATTATCTTATTGTTAAATTCATTTTACAGACATGTCGACATGTAACTTCTAGGTGGTGCAGGAGAGGCCAGCCCAGGGCTCTGTGCTTTTAGGATCTCTGCTTACTTTCCTGGGACTAAAGCATAAGGGTTGGGGTTTTAAAAAGACCTATGAAAAGGAGAAAGAAAATTAAGGGAACATATATTGGCTGGCTTTGCTGTGATAACCTAAACCAAAATAATCCCATTGATTGTGGCAAAATTTATTCGTCATCCATGCTATCTGTCAGCAGCTTCAGATTGCCTCTCATATCTTTATTCTAATTTCTTCTGATTCTGGGATCCAGACAAGCCATTATCATGGCAAAGGTAAAAAATAGGAAGAAGTTAATGGAGATTGTCTAAGATCTTCCTGATTACTTACTTACACCACATACGCCACATATGCCACATATGCGAAAGCATATCACATGGCCACATCCATTTCTGCGATTGATTTTGTATTTGTCCACTTTGTAAGGAGCTGCAGTAACAACTAACCCCCAGATCTCACTCATGTCTCACATGAGTTACCATGAATTAACTGCTGTGCCTGCTCTCCGTGTATCTTCTCATTTCATGATACATGCTAAAGGACAAGCCATTCTCATGACATTTGTGTGGTGGACATACCATTCTCAGGGCAGAGGGAAAAGAACAAGATAATTGGGGGAAAACCTTAAATGCTTCTTGACCAAAATACATGATATGGACTAGTCCAACAGCAGTGGGAAGAGTATGGCTTTGCCTTCCACACCGGAGAGGTATTGCCAGTTATGTGACAACAGGTAAAGATGCATAATCCATTTACAGGCAATAGAGACAGTGAGTAATTGGGAACCGAAATTAACTGGCAATGATTTTAGCTGAAAGTAGCAGAATAAAGGCACCTGGGTGGCTCAGTTGGTTAAGCATCCGTCTTCAGCTCAGGTCACCATCTGAGAGTCCTGGGATTGAGACCCACATCAGGCTCCCTGTTCAGCAGGGTAGTCTGCTTCTCCCTCTCCCTCTGTCTCTGCTTGTGCTCTCTCACTCACTCTTTCTCGCAAATAAATAAATAAAATCTTCAAAAAAAAGATAGAGTAATTTGCAGAATATCCGACTAACAGAGCTTTGAACTGAGTAAGGCTTATTTTTCTCATATAAATGTAAGTCTGAAAGCAAATAGTTTTTAGTGTTAGATTTAGTTTCTCAACAATGTTATCAGGATTCATATTCTTTTTTTTTTCCTTTCTATTAGACTATCCTTAACATGTTAGTCATTCAAATTTATGCACATTGCCTCTTAATCACAAGCAGGCTGCCTGGTTCCAAGCATCACATGTACATTGGAGGGAGGAAAAAAAACGATAAGTGGTTCTAATCCCATAAATTTCTTTTGTCAAGAATCCAAACACTTTTCTAGAAGACACTCCATCCCCCACACCAAAGATGTTTGTTTTCACATCATTGTACAGAACTTGGTTTCTCTGAGTTGCAAGGGAGTCTAGAAAGTAAATATTTAATGTTTATAAACTGTTCATAGAGAGGCAAAGGAGAATGGGGTTTAAATATCAGCTGAGTTGGCTAATCAATACTACCTGTAGCAGAATATTAGGAAGGATGGTTGGATCTGAATTTGGTCATTGTTTACTACTGGGAACAAAAAGCAAATTTACATCCTCTGTTAGTGTAGTGGATCAGCTTTTCATTTGTTATGCACATAATTTCTTAAAAATGCTGTTAAATCTTGCAAACAATCTAACCTTACAGAATTTATGTAGGTATATTTTGTTATTAAGGAGGTTATTGTTGTTTACCTAGTACCCTAAATGTGTAAGTCACACATGGGCCCTAGGAGAGAAAAATGAAACACAGTAATGAAATCACATGGAAGGATAGACTTAAAGTGAATGAAAACATTTGTTATTTTCATTTGACTAGCTTTTATTTGTAAATGATTCATAATTCTTTTAAGAGGGCTCTTTTATGTTACCAAAACAGAAATAATTGTGTTGCCTAATATGTTCCATAGAAGTCAGGACTCGTTTTCAATGGAAGAGACAGCACATTCTTGTTTTGAGATGAATGTGTTATCAATGTCTTTCTACTGTTAAAATCCTGAACTACTAAAAGCAACCTGACTCACCTGTGACAGTAGAGCATTTTAGAAAACCTAATGAAGAGAAGATATTTCTGTAACAGCAACTTGGTCTCTGTTTTCTATACATCCAGAATAACTATGGGTTATGGAAGACACAGAAGGAAAAGACATCCCCTCTCCCTGCTCCTGGTACCACCTCCTTGCTCTAGAAGCCCCTCTGGCCACTGCCCAGTGATTGGTGTTAAGACCAGAAGGATCTTTACCATATTAGGAGGAAGAAGCCATGGGGCATCTGGAAGGAAGTCAGAAGAGTGGATTCATTTGCTTGGGATACTATAAAAAGAGCGACAGACTGGGTAGCTTAAATAACAGGAATTTATTTTCTTACAGCTCTGGAGACTAGAATTCTGAAATCCAGATGGTGGCAGGGTTGGTTTCTTGCAAGACCTCTCTCCTTGGCTTAGAGGTACCTGCCTTCTTGCTGTGTCTTCACATGCTTGCCCTCTCTGTGTAACTGTGCCCTAATCTTTTCTTCTTACAGGGATATCGGTCCTGTTGGATTAGGACCAACCCTAATGGCTTCATTTTACCTTAATTAACTCTTCAAAAGCTCTATCTGGGTGGGGGGTGGGAGGTGGGTGGTGGGAATAAAAATAAAAGTTCTATCTCTAAATACAGTCACCTTCTGGGGACTTGGGATTAAGGTTTCAACATAGGACACAATTCAGCCCATAACAGAGAGTTCTATGTGAGTCTATTTTTAGGAGGTGTTCATTTCTCTATACACTGATATCTTATGTCCAAAATTATATTTACTTCTGTGGCCACCATTCAGTGAGTTTCTTTTTTCTGCTGTTGCTTTTGGATCTGTTCCTACCTTTCCTTTGCTGATAGACATGCATCCCAGGTGGCCAGAATGATGTCTGCTAGACCAACATTACACACACACACACACACACACACACACAGCCCATTCATACACATACACACAGGGCACACCACACACACCCCAGATGCTCACTTTAGTACATGTGTGTTCTGATCGTTAGCATCAGGCACCCAAGGATGCAGGCCAGAGAATCTCTGGTCACCATGGCTGTCAACTCATTTAATAGACAATGAGCTCTAGTTACTCAGTCATGCACTTTAGTTATCTGACCTGAGAGAAGAAGATCCATAGGACTTCACAAGACACTTGTTATTTGGGGTTCTATTTATTTATTTTTCTGATTTCATACTTACAAGTAGTCAAGTCATATTTATTTTTTAACATAACAATATTTTTGGAACTTGGATAGAAAACATCTACGTTGTTATTTTACTTCATCAACAAAGTTAGTATGAAACCAAACCCAGAGAACTTTGTGATTTTTCAATATGATATAATTCATATCTATTTGCTAAGAAACAGGAAACCCACCTCCTTGAAGTAACCACTTGAGCAAGTATCAACTCTCAGCTCTTGATATTCTCTTCCATGCTTTATCACCATCACTCTTGTTGGCATATCTTAACTCCTTCACTGGAATGGAAACCACGTTTCCAGAAAGCTTTCAGGAGAAGTTCAATTTCTGCCTTGTTCAACAAAGCTGCCTTTGAGAATCTTCAGGCTTGGTTTATTTCTTCAGAGAGATAGAAGGGTCTAGAAAGTAGTCATCTCAAATCTAAGGGGCCAAGGAGTGTGTTTCATTCTGCTGACGTGGACGTTCACCTCCCCTGAGACGTGGGATTACCCGGAGATCTCAGGCAGAAAGCCTGCTCTCCACCAGAAACCAACAACCCAACAATTCCACCATTCCAGTTCAAAACCGGGTTTCTGTACTGTTTACTTCTGTATGCCACAGCAGGTGTCCGTGGCCTTGAACCTGTTTGCTTCTTACCTGACCACAGCCCCCAATGGGAGCAGCACACAAAGGGACTTTAGTGGGGATGCTGGCATGAGAGCAATCAAAATGCAGCTAAATTTTTAGCTTGTTCTTCTATTGGTCTGTCCTTTGTCTACTTTGATAGTTATGACTGCTGGAACCCAAACAGGTCATTACGTTCAATGGGAGCTCTATCACAGGCTGAAGAAAGCTGACAAATTTATGTGAACTCTTATAGTCAAATATGCAGGGCTCCAGAGAATAGACATGTCAAACTGTGAAGAGTAAGGACCCACGGATCTTACCAACCACTGAAGAAAAGTCACCGGTCACAGATCTATCTATCTATCTTCTTTCCTTCCTTCCTTCCTTCCTTCCTTCCTTCCTTCCTTCCTTCTTTATTTATTTCTGGTGTACCTCCTGTGTTTGGAGAGACAGGCAAGGGCTGGACATAATTTCATGCCCAGGCCTAAGTTGTTTAGAGTGTTATTTAATGGAATGGGTTCTGAGGCTGGGGAGAGATCTAGAATGGATTGGCACGAGGCTTGCTCCTTTGAGATAGGGGTTGCCTGCTTGTCATGGAAGAAGGGAGGTGAGGTATGAACTGACCCAACAAAAAAACTAGATAATCACCTGAGGGGCGGGGGCACTCACTTATTTTTAACATTTAAGTATTTTAAGATTTGAAACGTTCCAACTTCTAAGAGTTTTATGTAATGAAAGCACAGGCTTATAATTGTACACTGAAATTGGTTCTAGATATTTGGCAGATAAGGAAAAAGAAAAAAAAAAACCACCCAAACACATTACGTAAGCGGTTTTTGTTTTTGATTTTAGAGAGCATACCTATATATCTGCTGATTATATTCCTGGAACAAAATATTTTAAACATTTTGAATAGGTCTATTTTAAAGGATCCTCACTTAAAGATCTAAACCTAGTTTTGCCAAGAAAAATACAGAAACATTTGTTTGGAGATTTGCACCTACTCTTTTCATAGGAAGAAAACATAATATTGAATGAAACCATAATAAAGGGAATCCTGGGGAAGGGGGTGTGTTAGCAGAGAACAAACGTTTCCGTGTTCTTATAATTTATTTGAAATGCAGGGAAAGAAACTAGAAAATTCTAATAATAACATGTCTTCTGAATCTCACAATGGATTCTGAATTTTAGTTATTTCACATTTAAGTATTCTAACAATAACAGTGAAAAACTTTCATTGCATGATTGATTGCCGTGAAAGTGACCAGTTTCCTACTAGTTAGAAGGAAAAGAGAGTTATGTTTGGCCTTGGGTGTTTGCTGGTGACTTGGGTCTTGTTCAGACAGCAGCGAGCTCTCAGCAAGGCAGGAGCTTCTAGGGCTCTTGTAGATAAAGCAGACAAAAAAAAATTTTTTTTTTTTCTAAGAAGACCTTTGGAATGTTGAACTGTCATTCTAGTAACTGGTTCACCTGCCAAACTGTAGTCTATATCCTGTACCAAGAGTGCATGGGACTAGTCTAACATTTAAAAAATAAATTAAATAAGTTTATATCCCTTCTTTAAAATACATCAGTAAAACCTTTGTATTTTAGATTTTAAAAATGCCCTTCCAATATTCACTAGTTGCCAATTTTAAGTACACCTATAGAAAGCCAAAATTGATTGTCCAAATATTTGCAAGTGCTTGCCAAATAAAATAACTTTTATTTCAGTGTAAATGATGCTCTACTTTTGGAAAAAGCTTAAAAAAATTCAGCTACTTATTATCACTAACAGACTAATGCACTAATTAAATAAATAACTAACCGAGTAAATAAAAATTCTCACTACTGAGGTCCCTAGTAAAATCCCTACTTGATAAAGCAAGAAACTGTTATTTTTGTCATTATGTCTTTTATTTTTAAGCTGAAAGAGAATGATCACTTTAGATATTATTTATTTATTTATTTTTAAAATATTTTATTTATTTATTTGACAGAGATCACAAGCAGGCAGAGAGGCAGGCAGAGAGAGAGAGAGAGAGAGAGAGAGAGAGGAGGAAACAAGCTCCCCGCTGAGCAGAGAGCCCTATGTGATGCTCGATCCCAGGATGCTGGGATCATGATCGAGCAGACAGCAGAGGCTTTAACCCACTGAGCCACCCAGGCACCCTAGAGATTATTTAAAACTGGGTTCATGCAACTCTCTCAAAGTTGACAGTACAAATAAAGGGGAAACCAATTTCTTCTCCAAAGAAGGGTAGTTGATGGCTTGGAGTATGGTTTTTCTGCAGAAGTTGGAAAGAAACTACAAAGTCATCCAGAGAAGAAAGAGATAAACTAGACATGCTCTTGTGTTCTGACCCTCACACTGACTTACCTATCTGCACCTCTCCCCTCCTCCTCTTCTCTCATGTTCAAGGATAATTTCCTCTCTAGTCCACTAAATCCCACCCCTTCCACCCACCAAGATCCTGCTCCACAGGCATGACTTCTTTACTTACAGTGCCTGCTCTCTCCTGGCTCTTTCTTCACAGTCTAAATACAATAGGTTTCTCATGCCATGAAAAAAAAAAAAAAAAATCCCTCCCTCTATTGGGTGCTTGTCTATTTGCCTCCTCCAACTTTTTTTTTTTTTTTTAAGATTTTATTTACTTATTTGAGGTAGCGAGCATGAGTGGGGGGAGGGGCAAAAGGAGACAGACTCCCCGCTGAGCAGGGAGCCCAGCACAGGGCTAGATCCCAGGACCCTGGGATCATGACCTGAGCCGTAGGCATATACTTAACTGACTAAGAAACCCAGTTGCCCATTCTCCCTCTATATTTTATAGCTAAGCTCCAAGAAAGCATAGTCTCCTCAGCTTTCGTTCCGCTCCTTGCCACTGTAGTAACCCTCTGCAGCTAAGCTTTCCTGTTTCCTCCATGAGCTTTTCTGGGAAACATCACCAGGGACTTCCCAGTAGCAAACCCAAACTGCACTTATTTTTTCTTTTATTTAAATTCAATTAGCCAACATATCATTAGTTTCAGATGTAGTGGTCAATAATTCATCAGTTGCATATAATACCCATATAATACAACATGTACCCTTCTTAATGTCCATTACGCAGTTACCTCATTCCCTCCCACCCACCTACCCTCCAGCAACCTTAGTTTGTTTCCTATAGTTAAGAGTCTTTCATTGTTTTTTCCTCCCTCTCTGATGACTTCCTTTTCAGTTTTCCCTCTCTTCCCCTGTGATCTTTTGCACTATTTCTTATATTTCACATATGAATGAAACCATATAATAAGTATCTCTCTCTGATTTACTTATTTCTCTCAGCATAATACCCTTCAGTTCCATCCACATTGATATAAATGGTAAGTATTCATCCTTTCTGATGGCTGAGTAATATTCTATTGTATATATGGACTACATCTTCTTTATCCATTCATCTGTTGAAGGACATCTTGACTTTTTCCAGTTTGACTATAGTGGACATTACTTCTGTGAACATTGGGATCCAGGTGTCCCTTTGGATCTCTACATTTGTATCTTTGTGGTAAATGCCCAGTAGTGCAATTGCTGGGTTGTAGGGTAGCTCTATTTTTAACTTCTTGAGGAAATTCCGTACTATTTTCCAGAGTGGCTGTATCTGCATGCATGCCCACCAACAGTGTAAAAATGTTCCCCTTTCTCCACATCCTCACCAACATTTGTTGTTTTCTCTTTTGTTAATTTTAACCATTCTGACTGGTGTCAGGTGGTATCTCGTTGTTGTTGTTGTTTTTTAAAGATTTTATTTTTTTATTTGAGAGAGAGAGACAGTGAGAGAGAGCATGAGAGGTGAGAAGGTCAGAGGGAGAAGCAGACTCCCAGCGGAGATGGGAGCCCCATGTGGGACTCGATCCTGAGACTCCGGGATTGTGACTTGAGCTGAAGGCAGTTGCTTAACCAACTGAGCCACCCAGGTGCCCCTCTCATTGTTGTTTTGATTTGTATTACCCTGCTGCCAAGTGATGTGGAGCATTTTTCCTGTGTCTATTGGCCATTTATATGTCTTCTTTGGAGAAGTGTCTGTTCGTGTCTTCTGCCCATTTCTTGGCTGGATTATTTGTTTTTTGGGTGTTGAGTTTGATAAGTTATTTATAGATTTTGGATATTAGCTCTTTATCTGATATGTCATTTGCAAATATCCTTTCCCATTCCATTAGTTGCCTTTTAGTTTCGTTGACTGTTTCCTCTGCTGTGCAGAAGATTTTTGTCTTGATGAAGTCCCTATAGTTCATTTTTGCTTTTGTTTCCCTTGCCTTTGGAGACATGTCTAGCAGGAAGTTGCTGCAGCCGAGATCAAAGAGGTTATTGCCTGTGTTGTCCTCTAGGGTTTTCATGGATTCCTGTCTCACATTTAGGTCTTTAATCCATTTTGAGATTATCTTTGTGTATGGGAACCCGACATTTTAAACATCTTCTTACTCTTTCTCTTCATAACATTTTTTAGACTCCTGGCTTTTTCTTATACCTCATTTCTTGGTTTCTAAGAAACTGGTTTTTCCCACCTCCTTTACTGCTGACTTCTCCCTCTTTGCCTACACTCATGGCTGCTTTTCTTTGGAAAATGAGCCACATTCCCCATAGCACTCTCCCTAGTCCCCTTAGCATCTTGTCTACTATCTGTCTCTGGTGGGCTTTCCTGTTGCCTTTATGTTGGCCACTTCCTAATCATGTGAGGTCTAGCAAGGCATGCCCATCTTCCTACCTGATACTTCCAGCTGATGTTCCCCAGACACATCCAACCCCATGTGGACAGATGGAACTCATTACCTTGCCTCTCAAGTTGCACCTTTGCACAGATTTCCTGCTTTTCTCTGTGGTGTCACCATTTGACCCAGTCTCCTCAGTGAGAAACCTGATGGGATCCCTCACCTCACAACACCTGAAAAAACAAGTGATCACAGGAATGCAGCTGAAATGTACCCAGCGCTTTGAAGCAGAACTTTGGATGTGTGTGTGGGGGAATAAAGGGTTGAGTGAGTGAGATGCTGAGAAGACATGCTATTGTCTGTATTGTCCAAATGCCAACAGAGAAGACAGTTGTGAGGGACATACACTGAACAATCTTGTAGATAATGACAACTGATTTCACTTTCTGAGGTCTCATACCTTGGCCAGAGACTTGGTTGGCTCACATCAGAATTAAGGGTATGTAATTTGGAAACAGGACCATGTCTTGGAGGCTTCACGAGCATGACCAGGTTATGTGCACTCAAGCTCATGGAAATGAAAGACTTGGTAGTTTGGACCCAAGTTCCTTTTTTGTGTATTGTCTAAATTACTTGATATTTGCCAAGACTTTGGATTGTGTTGGATTGGAAATTAAGATTTTTTAAAAATTACAGGTATGATAGAAATAATTGTCTCTTGGTTATTCACGGTATTTGTAAATACCAGTTTCTCAATCCAGGCCGGAGGCAATGGGGAAAAGGAATAAGATGTTAAAATGTGAAAAATTTTGCCGTGAAATACCCTATTTTCGAAATCACAGCTTTATGATTGAATTTGCCTTGCTAATACAGTTAATAGCATGCTAGTATTTTTCAAATGCATAATTGAGGACAAATAGCTGTTATAAATCACAGAATTTAACCACAAGAATGAGAACCAGTTCAGGAGAATAGGGGCTTGGTCAGTTTTATCCTTGCTGGGTCTCCCATGCTGGAAGGACTCCTGGAACATAACAGGTGCTATGTGAAAAGTCAGTTGTTGTGTGAAGTCTCCAATTGTATTCATATTTGCATGGTTTGGTTTCTAAATATCTGTCCACGTGTTTCTTATATTGCTTCTCATATCACTTATGGAAAACAGGGAAGAATCTCAAGAAGAAGAAGATATAAAGTTATTCCTAAATTTAAGGCAGGGATGTAGTACAGCTTTTTCCATGTTCTGGTTTTATTGTGGTCATTCAAACAATTGTGTAAGTAAAATATCCAAGTACTATATAAATTGAATAGTTTAAATTTACATAAAATAATAAGTCTGATTTTCCACTTAAAGTATAAGCCATTTGGCATATATAATTTATTAAATCAAAACACAGTTTTTGCTTCTAATCTTGCTGATGGTTCTTCAAGTTTAGGAATATAAGATTGATACATATAAGATTGCTTTTTGCCTAATAGCATGGTTATCACTAGGATTGTTAAGATTGACAAGAAGATAAATAATGAATGGAATACCTATTCATTGAGGAGCATCTAGAATACCTTATTTTCCTCCAGGGACTAAGACAGGTTAAAAAAAAAAAGAAAAAAGAAAAAATCTTAAAATGATACAGACTAATGATAGTAATTAAATGGATAACTATTGAGAACTCTTCAGATCCACGCCTATTTGGCAGTGATGAAGACTGTCAGATTAATTTGATTTACAGTTGCCTTTGGAGGAATGTGTTTAGACCAGCAAGGTTTGAACTTGCTTATATCAGCATTTCCTAACTGCTGTGACTATTCTTAAAAGCTCTTTTATTATTAGCTTGCCAACATCTGCACCAGGAGATAATTAGAGGATCATCAGTTTCCTGGTGGGGACTGGCATCCGATTTCACTTTAAATATTGTTGCCTGATATCAAGGCCAAGCTTCCGGGCCCTTGTAATCTTTTGAAACAGCAATTTCATTTTTGCACAAGAAAGGGGCAGGGATAAAAATGGAGGTGATAAGAAGCTGTTAGTCTAAATCAAAATTTTCTAGAAACTATATGTTCCTTAAAATTTCTTGCTTTTTATTTTTATTTTGAAGAATGATATCACATATGTGGAAACCCTTTCCATTCTAAACAGTGAGTGGGAAGAAAGGTCCTATTTATGAAATGTTTCAGTAAGATAAGAAAGAAATTATGAGGCAAAATTATTGGCTTCATGAAATAGATAAAATAACTTATTTTTTCAAGTTTATCTCCAACTACAATAAGACGAAGCAGGTGACTAACATTCATTAGAATCTCATTTAAGTGGTAAATCCTGGGTTAGATAAACACGGGGATACAAAGGTTAATTAGAAGTGGTCTCTGCCCAGGGGTGCCTGGGTGGCTCAGTCAGTTGAGCATCTGTAGTCAGCTCGAGACATTGTTCTGGAGTCCTGGGACTGACCCCTGTGATGGGCTCCCTGCTCAGCAGGGAGTCTGTTTCTCCCTCTGCCCCTCACCCTGTTCATGCTCTCTCCCTCTCTCCTTCTCTCTCACTCTTTCAAGTAAATAAAATAAGTCTTTAAGAGAAAAAAAAGGAATGGTCTCTGTCCTCAAGAATCTCAGGGGAAGATAGGTAAATATGATAGATGAATAGGTCAGATATGGTTCATATATACAACGTATTATTACTCAGCCCTCAGAAAGGATCAATACCCACCGTTTGCATCGACATGGATGGAACTGGAGGGGATTATGCTAAGTGAAATAAGTCAAAGACAATTGTCATATGGTTTCACTCATATGTGGAACATAAGGAATAACACATAAGGAATAGCAGAGAGGACCACAGGGGAAGGGAGGGAACACTGAATGGGAAGAAATCAGAGAGGGAGACAAACCATGAGAGACTCTGGACTCCAGGAAAGAAACTGAGGATTACAGAAGGGAGGGGGTAGGAGGATGGGTTAACCGGGTGGTGGGTATTAAGAAGGGCACGTGTTGTGATGAGCACAAGGTGTTATATGCAACTAATGAATCACTGATCATGACATCATAAATGATGTACTATATCCTGGCTAACAGAATATAATAAAAAAAAATACTTAAAAAAAAAAAAAAAAGAAGGGGCGCCTGGGAGGCTCAGTGGGTTAAAGCCTCTACCTTCGGCTCAGGTCATGGTCTCAGGGTCACGGGATCGAGCCCCGCATCGGGCTCTCTGCTCAGTGGGGAGCTTGCTTCCTCCTCTCTCTGCCTGCCTCTCTGACTACTTGTGATCTGTCTGTGAAATATATAAATAAAAATCTTTAAAAAAAAAAAAAAAGAACAGGACTCAAAGTCTCTGCTCCTTCGCTCCTGCCCTAGATACCCTTCCAATCCCTTTGCCCAGAGCACACTGTTTTTTGTCTTTCTGTCACATCATTGATAAAATCACCTCGTTTTGTGCAGATTCCTCGAGTGCCCTCTACATGTTGGGTTCCTCATGCAAGGAGTTCAGCAATGCAGGAAACTTATTACCCATCATTATGGAGATATATTCTCACAGGGGACTGATAACATAGACAGCATATCAGATGGTGATAAATGTAACCAAAGAAAATCGGGTTGGTTAAGGATGGTAGGGAGGGTTAGGGTTTGAAGACGGACTGTCAGGGAACAAGCTGCTATTTGGATAGAGACCTTGTAACATAATGATGGGTCCACAAATCTACTGTGTCCTTGGAGGGAGGACTCCTTGGAGGTCCACAAACCTACTATGTCCTTGGAGGGAGGTCCTCTCCATCTCTGCAACCTCAGCATCCAGCAAGGCTTGCAACAGAAAATGCTCATTAAATGGCATTGAATGAATGTATTTCTCAGTGAAACTCTCATAACCTGGGCCTGGGCAGCAGCAAGGGGGTAGGCTGGGAAAGGGCGGATCTTGACAGTTGAAGGAGGCCCACTGGCTGCAGGGGCAAGGCCAGCAGGCAAGGACGACCTGAGGCTTAGTTCTGGTAATAGTCAATGCCATATTTCCTGGCAAGGAGAAGGGTCAAGACTTGCTCTCAGTCAGGGTTGCTTCGTAATGCTGAGCAGGTCATGCACTGAAAAACTCTAGGAGGATATCGGACAAAGTTGATATGTATACTTGCTACAAAAGTCTTCTGGCAGATGTCAGTAAACCTCCTGTGGTGACACTGCATAAAGTTGTCATGGAGATCCAGTGTCAGTTGTCCTCCGAGGGTGGCCTTTAGGTTCAGTTTCATGCCTTAAACTTTACTATTTGTCATGATTTCTGCTTTCAGCTTTGTTCATTTGCCAGGGTGGAATTGCTATGGGAGGCTCTGCCCTCTGTGAGGTCCAGTACCTGCTTGACTGCTTCCGACTCCACACTCCAGAGCACAACAACGCACAGTTGGGTCCCCATGACCGCATGTACAATTTCCAGAGTCCTTTTCCGATTTTTTAGCTTGGCCAGCCTGGGGACAGGAAGTGGATCAGCAGCCTCCACCTTCTCTCTCACCTCACTTCCTGTCCGTCTAAAACCTGTTTCTTAGATACCACTGAACTAAGTCTGTGGAGGCCTGCTAGCTGGACCCTTAAATTTACTGCCTGACTTTCTTTGCTCACAATTAGAGTTGGGAGCCCATCCCCTCCCAAGAATGTCACGTGGGCGTCTGTTACCTGCCATCCTCACTCCACTCCCTACAGACTGCCTTAAAACAGGCAGCATTTTTCTTAGTTTTTCTAATTAACCAGCTAGTGTAGCAGTCTGTTCTAGGATTACAGCTCTGTGTTGAACCCCATCTCTGCAAGGAAGCCTCCTTGCTTGTTTCATCTTATGAGCCTGGGGCCCTGACCCATTTCTCAACCCAGTGCTTAGGGCCCTGCTACCATGGACAGTGTTCCAATGATCTGGTCCACTTGCTTGGTGATAGGACCACTGCAGGCTCAGAGATGCCTTTGTGTGAATTAGGAAACAGCATTATGCAGAAATAAACAGATCTTTGGATATATATGTATATATGTTTATATATAATGTAATATGCATGAGATATACGGTATACATAATATATTTTCTTCTAGTTTCTTTTTTAAATTTTTTTTTAAAGATTTTATTTATTTATTTGACAGACAGAGATCACAAGTAGGCAGAGAGGCAGGCAGAGAGAGAGAAGGAAGCAGGCTTCCTGCTGAGCAGAGAGCCCAATGTGGGACTCGATCCTAGGACCCTGGGATCATGACCTGAGGTGAAGGCAGAGGCTTTAACCCACTGAGCCACCCAGGCGCCCCCTTCTAGTTTCTTTTATGGGTATGTAAATAATAAGAATGTATATTTAATAAATGTTTGCAGAATTAAGGTCATTTAAATGTGCTGTTTTTGAGCTTCTAATGAACTTGGCTCAGTATTTCTCTCAACATCAAATATTCATTGACAATGTGTTTTTAAAATAAATGCATAAGATCCCTTCATAAAGAGAACAATTTATGTAACCAATACCCAATTATTGGTCATATGGGTTTTACTTTTTTATGTCTCCACTGCGTAAACCTTTAATTGCATTTCTATCATGAAATTACTATTTTATTCAAACTTCAACACTAATCAGTCTTTGGAAGCAGATATGTTCTCCTTGGTTCTGACTAGAAAAACTTTCTTTTTTTAAAAATTTGTCTTTTTTTAAAAGATTTTATTTATTTATTTGACAGAGATAGACACATTGAGAGAGGGAACACAGGCAGGGGTAGTAGGAGAGGTAGAAGCAGGCTTCCTGCTGAGCAGGGAGCCCGATGCAGGGCTCTATCCCAGGACCCTGGGATCATGACTGGAGCCGAAGGCAGACACTTAATGACTGAGCCACCCAGGCGCCCCTAGAAAAACTTTCTTAACTGTATAATGTGATTTTTTTTGTGTGTTTTGTGTCCTATTATTTTTGTGTTTGACAAAGTTTAAATTTTTATTTCTTTATCAGCATGATAGTATAAAACAGGCAACAACCAAGAATGTGCTTTACTTTATCTTGAAAATTGATATTCATCTATGTGAACATACACATACTACACCTCATTAAAGACTAGTTCAGAAAGTGAGGAGGGTCCCCCAAGAAGCATGGGGTTAGGGGAATTCTGGAGGGGGGGACCCTGTGGTCCTAGTGATGCAATGATTGGTAATCCTATTCTGCCTCCCAAGAACTAGTGTTATCATTCTTTCTGGTCTTCAAGACTATAAAAATCTTCTCTCTGGTCAGCTGTAATATGTCAGCTCCTTAGCTCAGCGTACTTTACTAAGCCCTGCTGAAATGTCAAGAGAATGGGAGAATAGCAGGAGGTGCTCCTTAGGGGTTGACTTGTGTGCCCCCACAAAGGCACATTGAAGTTCTACCCCCAGTAACTGAATGTGACCTTATGTGGAAATAGGGTCTCTCTAGAGGTAATGAAGTTAGAAAGAGGTCATTAGACTGGACCCTAATGCAATAAGACTGGTGTCTTTATTAAAAGAGGGCATTGGAACCCAGAGATAGGCACAGACAGAGGGCTTTGTGAAGACCCAGGAAGCAGAGAGGTAAAGACTAGAGTTACACTGCTATAACAAAGGCACAGCTGAGCTACCAGAAGCTGGAAGAAACAGGGAAGGGTCCACCCTTTGTAGCTTTCAGAGGGAGCATGGCTTTGCCAACACCTTGATTTCAGACATCCAGCTTCCAGAACTGTGACATGATACATTTCTGCTGTTTTAAGCCACCTAGCCTGTGGTACTTTGTTAAGGCAACCCCAGGAAACTAATAGAATGCTTGCATGTTATGACTAAAAGACACCGACCAATATTTCACCAGAAGGTTTCAGACCTTAGTATTTATTAGAATTCAGCTCCCAGATCAATCATGCATTCATTCATCCCTTCATTTGACAAATGTTTATTTAATATCAGTTAGCTCCCTCATACCTCAATTTCTTTTTTTAAATTGCATTTATTTATGGGGTACCTGGCTGGCTCAGTGGGTTAAGTGTCTATCAGGTCATGATCCCAGGGCCCTGGGATGGAACCCTGAGTGGGGGGGGTCCCTGCTCAGTGGGGAGTCTGCTTATCTCTCTCCCTCTGCCCCTTCCCCTGCTCATGCTCTCCCTCCCTCCACCTCTCAAATTTAACTGGGAGAGGGCAGAGGGAGAGAGACAAGCATACTCTCTGCTGAGCAGGGAGCCTGATGTGGGGCTTGATCCCAGGACCCTGAGATCATAACTTGAGCCAAAGGCAGACACTTAACCCTCTGAGCCACCTATGCCCCTCATATCTCAATTTCAAATGAACCAATGCCACAGATACATTTTGAATATCTTTCTCAGTAGTAGTACCGTATTTCAGGAATAATTCCCCCACTTCCCCCGCCTATAACTCAAGAGCCAAATAAAATATTCCTACAGGGAAGCCTGACCCTGCAAGTCCTCTCTTCTCTCACTTCCTTGCCATTCTACGTGCCACTGGATGATGTGTGACTTCGTATTATTTGGTGGTTCTGTCTCTTTATCTCATCTTCTTAACTCCATGATGTTTTGTTTGAGCCAGCGGAGGTTGATCAATTAAATATACTTCCACCCAAAGCAGATAAGTCTCTACTTTACTTCCCTCTTCACATCTCTTGTTTGACAGGTAGGAGAAATAAGTCCACTAATTCATCCCAGAGCACAGCATTTAAGCAAATACATCCCTTTCCCTAATTTATGCAGAAAGGGTTTACTCTTTGACAATAGTAACCAGAATCTCTTCTATATTCTGACAAGGTCTAGCACGGAGATGAATATACAGACTGGCCTAATAAATATTTCACAGTAAAGTATCTGTGATTTCTGTGTCTCTGTTTGTTTCAGACAGAACAGGGCTGAAGCTGATATCTACCCAACCCTTTGTTTTGTTCCTGAAAATTTATCATTGAATTTAGGAGATTTTGGTTACCACTGTTATTGTGATCATCTGGAATCATGGTAGCAGTGTAGAATCAGCAAAAACCCTCACAGGTGGTGTAGATAATCAGGTTAATAGGAAGTCCTGAGACCCAATTCCCAACTCCCAGTCCTATGAGCTGTGTGTGGCATAGGGAAAGTAGTTAATCCTTCCAACCCAGATATACTATCTGTAAAAGGAATATAATAACAGTGGCCTTAGGAAGGTATGTATATTCACTGAGAGAGAGAACGTGTGTATATAGTTTCACCAGCACAGTAACGGGCACATAGTGAGTGCACACTAGTATTACTAAGGAGAAGCCAGCAACGTCTAGGCATTTCTGGATGCTCTGGCCACTGCTGGGTTAGAGCCACATATGGGTCTGGGGCTAAAGTCTCACTTTTTACTGCTCTGAAGAATGCGAAAGCCCCATGGTTGTTTCCCATTTTTAACTTTTTTTTTTTAAACGAGAAATCAAGGTGGTGTGGGGGAGGGGCAGAGGGAGAGAGAGAGAATCTCAAGCGGAATCCACACCCAGTGCAGAGCCCAATGCGGGAGGCAGGCAGGGGGCTCAGTCTCACAACCCCAAGATCACGACCTGAGCCAGAATCAAGAGTCTGAAGCTTAACCCACTGAGCCAGCCAGGTGCGCCTAACCTTTCCTTTTTTACTCACCTTAATCTGTCTTTTATCCTCTCCCCTCTCCCCTGCCTCTGCTCCCAGGCATTTGGCCAAAGGTCACAAGACAAGATCCAGTGCTGCAAGTGCCCCTCCTTCTTTTCTTCCACTACTGACACTTTTTTTTTTTAAAGATTTTATTTATTTGACAGAGAGACACAGCAAGAGAGGGAACACAAGCAGAGCGAGTGGGAGAGGGAGAAGCAGGCTTCCAGTGGAGCAGGGAGCCCAATGCAGGGCTCAATCCCAGAACCCCAGGACCATGACCTGAACTGAAGGAAGACACTTAACGACTGAGCCACCCAGGTGCCCCCACTATTGACACTTTTATACTAATTTTAATTTTCATCGAATTTATCTGTCAGTGATATCTTGTATATAGACATCACCTTCAATAGAATGAAGTATTTTAAACAACTGTTCTAAGAGAAGTACTTGCATTTCTTTAACCCTTCCCAGGGGGTCACTGGAGATTCTCAGAGGCAAAGTTTACGGGATATAAGGAAATCAGTCCTGGGGCAGAAAAGCCTTATGCAACCTCGGTAAACACCAAGACAACACACAAATTATGGAACAGAAGAGCACTGTAATGGGGAGTGGTTTATTATGTCACACAGCATCAGGTTTCCCATAACTTTGTAGGAAAGGAAATTAGAGCAATGAGTTTCAATTAAATTATGAACATGACATCTCCCTCAATCATGCTAATAGAAAATACTAATGTTTATCCTGGCATAACTTCTAAATTTTTGAACATTAATGCTTTTCATTACTCATAATCACCATTAAAACTTGAGCACTGTCCATAAAACTGATCTTTATTTTCCAAAGCCAAAACCTAAAGCAAGAGCAGTTGAAGTTTCTAAATGTAATAAAATGCCAGGCAGAACTATGAAGCTATAGAAATATTCATTTTCATAGAACTTCAGCTCTCTGGGAGCTATTGGTAGTCAATTTTCTCTACTCACATGGCTTCATTTATTAGTATAATCTTATAATGTTTCTTAGGCATTTCTGTAAATACTTTCATTCATTTCTACGGTTTATAATATTATATGATCCTGCAACTGGTTTTCAACCTGCTGTTATGTTTCAAAGGCTTTTGACATTCTTTTCCTTCCAGAAATCTTTTAAAACTTTCAATGTAAGTGGCTACAAAGCTTGGGAGATGGAAATGTAATAACACCACCCTCCCAGGGCAAGCAGTGAAACTGCTCTGATGTGCGTGGCCTGACCGGAAGGAAGTTGCTCTGCAGTTCGTGCACAGGCTTGCATCAGCTCCACTGAAGTGGAGGTGACCCAGGTGAAGAGCTCCCGACATGAATAATCCAACCCTCAAAGGCTAGACAAAGATGCCAAAACTCAGTTTCTTGACCTCTGCTGAGACTTTTGTCTCAGAAGTGAAGTCTATATGGTTATCTAGCAGACATTCTATTACTGGATGTCATTTAGTTTACCTTTGAACAGCTGTTGATCTTCTTTGCCTCAGAGAACAGCATCTGATGTTAGTCTTTCTCTATTTTATGGCAAAGTTTCCAACTGTCTTTGACTTTTAAGGTATAAGTCAGGCTAATGTTTGAAAATGACTTCTGACTTCCCCTCTTCCCAGTTCCCAGTAAAATGTTTGGGAACTAACATAAAATAAGATTAAAAACTGAGAGTTCCAAAAAAATTAAGACAGAATATTCAACAATAAAACAAATGGGGCCAGATAATTAAAAAAAATTAAAGCAGGTTGTGTTCTGCACTTAGCCTCATGAAACAAGAAGATTTGCCTTCCTCAAGAGAACTAAAAATAAGATTTATCTCTTCCTTCATGACTGCTTCTGCCTCAGAGATCCTGGCAGGGCCTGGGATACATAAGTAGAAACAACAACAAACAAACTAGAACAAAATAAACATGAAATACCTCACTACAGAGGGAATAAGGGCAGAACATAGTTATCCATTTTCCCACCCAGCATCTCCTTTTGACATCCTCCCTGATTCATCAATATAGAACATTTAGTGGGCGGGTACCCTCTTTTGAGAACTGTGGTTCTCACTTGCAAAGAACTGTAGCAAGACCCATTCAAGAAAAGCATAGCCAGTAGAAGGAGTATATGCAGGGAAGTGAATTTTTCTCCCATATTTTACCAGAGTATAGGCAAGCCTATGGAAAGAATATATTCTTCAAAGAAGGTGTCAGTGACCTATAAGTGTGAATGTCAAAGCAATTTTCTATAAGAAATAATGGAACAGGAGGGGATTAGGGGATTTGCATTGAGAGCTGGGGAACAGTAAGAATGTTTTGATATTTACTCATATCGTAAGCTCCATGTTTGGAATGCATGATGAATGGGGAACAGAGGTGGGAAACAACAGGAGGAGAAGCACAGAGGTTTTCCACAAAGGTGATGGAGGTATTACTAAGAGTGTGTCAGATTTCTCACCACCACTAGAGAGTAATATCACAAAAACTATCATCAAGGTATTCTTCCTTTTCACTTAAAAAGCACAATGAAATAAAAGATCTTGAAAATATCACATGTGTTTGGTAATTTGTGGTGCAACAGCTAAATTACGAAGAAATGACCGTTCTCATTGGCCTCCCAATTCACACTACCTTATGGTTCCCTCTACGGTGACACCATTCTAATCAGAAAGCACAGAGGTTAATATAAATTAGTTAGAAAATAGCTAGAAATAGCTAGAAAGTAGCAGCTCCTCCAAGACCATGCAAAGCCAAAGGTCCAAATGGAAAGAGTGAAAGTCCTTTTTCAGAGCAGTACTGGATGAACTCAGCTGGAATGGCACAAATTAACCTCTACAGTGGGGCCAAGGAAAATCTATACACTGTCCAAATCTCTCCAGTAAGAAAAAATAATCCTTCACCTTCTTTGGTACCTAAGAATAGAAAGCACAATATTAAAGACTCAGTGGGACAACAAAGGGCCTAAAATGTGTTATTGTGAGAGCCATAAAAATATTTAGAATATCTCCTAAATGAATATCCACCCGTAGAAAGAAAGAAAAAAGTGACCTCTATGAAACAGGTCCAAAAACAATAAGAAGAGAGTGGGTTGTACTAATTCTGATTCTTTTTGTTGCAATGGACAAAAAGCCCAATAAAATGTGGCATTAACAAAAAGGGGATGAACTACCTTCCCAAAATGAAACATCTAGGAACATAAAGGCTTTAGATGCTACTGCACAGAGGGGCCCAAACAGTGATTTCACACAAAGATTTCTTGCTGTCTGTATCCTTAAGAAAAGAGTCATCTTCCTCTCTGTGGGTTCTATCCTCAGAAAAGTTCCTTTTCTATAGAGAGATGGCTGCAAAAGCTCCAGCTACACCTTTCAGGTTCTGTTTCCATGGAAACAGTACAGCGACTCTCATCCATCACATTCTCTTGTAGCATCATTGGCTGGTCTGGTCAGATGCTCTTCCTGGAATCAGTTGCTGGGGCTGAAGATGATTTAACTGATTGGCTTCCACCCAGGACTTCTGCTTCACCCAAGACTTTTCAGGTCACAAAAACTAAAGTGACTCTCCAAGGTAAACTAGGAGCTTCTGCTTGGAACAGTGAAAATCAACCTGGGAAGGCAAATAGCAGAGACCCACAACTTAGAGTGAGATTAACATGAAACAGCTTGATAATACTCATAAAAATGTAAAATTGAAACACAACTGATTGCCATGCATAATGACCAACAAAAATTAGTAGGATAACAGACTCAAAACCTGCACCAGAACTAATTAGAGAAGAAGAAGAAATGAAATGGTGCAAATATTAAATTTTCATATAGGAGAAAAAATTGGGGCAACTGGGTGGCTCAGTCCTTAAGTGTCTGCCTTCAGCTCAGACCATGATCCCAGGGTCCTGGGATGGAGCCCCATATCTGGCTCACTGCTCAGCAGGGAGCCTGCTTCTCCCTCTCCCACTGCCCCTGCTTGGTGTTCCTGCTCTTGCTGTCTCGCTTCGTCAAATAAATAAACAAAATCATTTTTAAAAATTAAAAAAAAATCTTCTAGAGAACCAAAGGAATAGGCAAAGAGGGAACTAAAATTCTAAAAGGCAGAGAAAAGAAATCTAACTTAAAATTACACATTAGAGGGACACCTGGGTAGTTCCATCAGTAAAGTAGCTAACTCATGCTTCTTGGCAGGTCAGAATCTCATGGATTGTGAGATTGAGCCCCATGTGGGGCTCTGCACTCAGCAGGGAGTCTGCTTGAAGAGTCTCTCTTTCTGCCCCTCCCCTGCTCTCCCCCTCTTTCTAAAATAAATAAATCTTTTAAAATATTACATATTGGAGGAGGGAGGAGTCAAGATGGTGGAGAAGTAGCAGGCTGAGACTACATCAGGTAGCAGGAGATCAGCTTGATAGCTTATCTAAACATTGCAAACACCTACAAATCCAACGGGAGATCGAAGAGAAGAAGAACAGAATTCTAGAAACAGAAAATCAACCACTTTCTGAAAGTTTATCTAAATATATATATTTTTTCTTTCTTTTTTATATTTTTTCTTGATTTGTTTTATTTTTTAAATTTTTTTCTTTTTTTTCTGAACCTCTTTTTATCCCCTTTTTTCTGGGGTCTTTGCCACCCTTTTAGTATTTTATTGGATCCTTCATATCCTCTTATCTGGACAAAATGACAAGGCAGAAAAAATCACCACAAACAAAAGAACAGGAGACAGTACCAAAGGCTAGGGACATAATCAACACTGACATTGGTAATATGTCAGATCAAGAGTTCAGAATGACGATTCTGAACATTCTAGCTGGGCTCAAAAAAGGCATGGAAGGCCTGGAAGATATTAGAGAAACCTTCTCTGGAGATATAAAAGCCCTTTCTGGAGATATCAAAGAACTAAAATCTAACCAAGTAGAAATCAAAAAAGCTATTAATGAGGTGCAATAAAAAATGGAGGCTCTCACTGCTAGGATCAATGAGGCAGAAGAAAGAATTAGTGATATAGAAGACCAAATGATAGAGAATAAAGAAGCCGAGCAAAAGAGGGACAAACAGCTACTGGACCACAAGGGAGGAATTCAAGAGATAAGTGACACCATAAGACGAAACAACATTACAATAATTGGGATTCCAGAAGAAGAAGAAAGAGAGAGGGGAGCAGAAGGTCTACGGGAGAGAATTATTGGAGAGAATTTCCCTAATATGGCAAAGGGAACAAGCATCAAAATCCAGGAGATGCAGAGAACCCCCCTCAAAGTCAACAGGAATAGGTCCACACCCCGTCACCTAATAGTAAAATTTAAAAGTCTTAGTGACAAAGAGAAAATCCTGAAAGCAGCCCGGGAAAAGAAGTCTATAACATACAATGGTAAAAATATTAGATTGGCAGCAGACTTATCCACAGAGACCTGGCAGGCCGGAAAGAGCTGGCATGATATATTCAGAGCACTCAATGAGAAAAACATGCAGCCAAGAATACTCTATCCAGCTAGGCTATCACTGAAAATAGAAGGAGAGATAAAAAGCTTCCAGGACAAACAAAAACTGAAATAATTTGCAAACACCAAACCAGCTCTACAGGAAATATGGAAAGGGGTCCTCTAAGCAAAGAGAGAGCCTAAAAGTAGTAGATCAGAAAGGTACAGAGACAATATACAGTAACAGTCATCTTACAGGCTAATAATGGCACTAAATTCATATCTCTCAATAGTTACCCTGAATGTTAATGGGCTAAATGCCCCAATCAAAAAACAAAGGGTATCAGAATGGATAAAAAAACAAAACCCATCAGTATGTTGCCTACAAGAACCTCATTTTAGACGCAAAGACACCTCCAGATTTAAAGTGAGGGAGTGGAAAACAATGTACCATGCTAATGGGCATCAGAAGAAAGCTGGGGTGGCAATCCTTATATCAGATCAATTAGATTTTAAGCCAAAGACTCTAATAAGAGATGTCTAATAAGAGTAGGACACTATATCCTACTCAAAGGGTCTGTCCAACAAGAAGATCTAACAATTTTAAATATCTATGCCCCTAACGTGGCAGCAGCCAACTATATCAACCAATTAATAACAAAATCAAAGAAACACATCAATAATAATACAATAATAGTAGGGGACTTTAACACTCCCCTCACTGAAATGGACAGATCATCCAAGCAAAAGATCAACAAGGAAATAAAGGCCTTAAATGACACACTGGACCAGATGGACATCACAGATATATTCAGAACATTTCATCCCAAAGCAACAGAATACACATTCTTCTCTAGTGCACATGGAACATTCTCCAGAATAGATCACATCCTGGGTCACAAATCAGGTCTCAACCACTATCAAAAGATTGGGATCATTCCCTGCATATTTTCAGACCATAATGCTCTGAAGCTAGAACTCAATCACAAGAGGAAAGCTGGAAAGAACCCTAATACATGGAGACTAAACAGCATCCTTCTAAAGAATGAATGGGTCAACCAGGAAATTAAAGAAGAATTGAAAAAATTCATGGAAACAAATGATAATGAAAACACAACGGTTCAAAATCTGTGGGACACAGCAAAGGCAGTCCTGAGAGGAAAATATATAGCGGTACAAGCCTTTCTCAAGAAACACGAAAGGTCTCAAGTACACAACCTAACCTTACACGTAAAGGAGCTGGAGAAAGAACAAGAAAGAAACCCTAAACCCAGCAGGAGAAGAGAAATCATAAAGATCAGAGCAGAAATCAATGAAATAGAAACAAAAAAAACAATAAAACAAATCAATGAAACTAGGAGCTGGTTCTTTGAAAGAATCAGTAAGATTGATAAACCCCTGGCCAGACTCATCAAAAAGAAAAGAGAAAGGACCCAAATCAATAAAATCATGAATGAAAGAGGAGAGATCACAACTAACACCAAAGAAATACAGACAATTACAAGAACATACTATGAGCAACTCTACCCCAACAAATTTGATAATCTGGAAGAAATGGATGCATTCCTAGAGACATATAAACTACCACAACTGAACCAGGAAGAAATAGAAAACCTGAACAGGCCCATAACCAGTAAGGAGATGGAAACAGTCATCAAAAATCTCCAAACAAACAAAAGCCCAGGGCCAGACGGCTTCGCAGGGGAATTCTACCAAACATTTAAAGAATGTTTGGTATTCTTTATTCTATTCTCCTGAAACTGTTCCAAAAAATAGAAATGGAAGGAAAACTTCCAAACACATTTTATGAGGCCAGCATCACCTTGATCCCAAAACCAGACAAGGATCCCACTAAAAAAGAGAACTACAGACCAATATCCTTGATGAACACAGATGCAAAAATTCTCGCCAAAATACTAGCCAATAGGATTCAACAGTACATTAAAAGGATTATTCACCACAATCAAGTGGGATTTATTCCAGGGCTGCAGGGTTGGTTCAACATCCGCAAATCAATCAATGTGATAGAACACATTAATAAAAGAAAGAACAAGAACCATATGATACTCTTAATAGATGCTGAAAAAGCATTTGACAAAGTACAGCATCCCTTCCTGATCAAAACTCTTCCAAGTGTAGGGATAGAGGGCACATACCTCAATATTATCAAAGCCATCTATGAAAAACCCACCGCAAATATCATTCTCAATGGAGAAGAACTGAAAGCTTTTCTGCTAAGGTCAGGAACACGGTAGGGATGTCCATTATCACCACTGTTATTCAACATAGTACTAGAATTCCTAGCCTCAGCAATCAGACAATAAAAAGAAATTAAAGGCATCCAAATTGGCAAAGAAGAAGTCAAACTATCACTCTTCACAGATGATATGATCCTATATGTGGAAAACCCAAAAGACTCCACTCCAAAACTGCTAGAACTTGTACAGGAATTCAGTAAAGTGTCAGGATATAAAATCAATGCACAGAAATCAGTTGCATTTCTGTACACCAACAACAAGACAGAAGAAAGAGAAATTAAGGAGTCAATCCCATTTACAATTGCTCCCAAAACTATAAGATACCTAGGAATAAACCTAACCAAAGAGGCTAAGAATCTATACACAGAAAATTATAAAGTACTCATGAAAGAAATTGAGGAAGACACAAAGAAATGGAAAAATGTTCCATGCTCCTGGATTGGAAGAATAAATATTGTGAAAATGTTCATGCTACCTAAAGCGATCTACACATTTAATGCAATCCCTATCAAAATACCATCCATTTTTTTCAAAGAAATGGACCAAATAATCCTAAAATTTATATGGAACCAGAAAAGACCTCGAATAGCCAAAGGAATATTGAAAAAGAAAGCCAAAGTTGGTGGCATCACAATTCCGGACTTCAAGCTCTATTACAAAGCTGTCATCATCAAGACAGCATGGTACTGGCACAAAAACAGACACACAGATCAGTGGAACAGAATAGAGAGCCCAGAAATAGACCCTCAACTCTATGGTCAACTAATCTTCGACAAAGCAGGAAAGAATGTCCAATGGAAAAAAGACAGCCTCTTCAATAAATGGTGCTGGGAAAATTGGACAGCCATATGCAGGAAAATGAAATTGGACCACTTCCTTACACCACACATGAAAATAGACTCAAAATGGATGAAGGACCTCAATGTGAGAAAGGAATCCATCAAAATCCTTGAGGAGAATGCAGGCAGCAACCTCTTCGACCTCAGCCGTAACAACATCTTCCTAGGAACAATGGCAAAGGCAAGGGAAGCAAGGGCAAAAATGAACTATTGGGATTTCATCAAGATCAAAAGCTTTTGCACAGCAAAGGAAACAGTTAACAAAACCAAAAGACAACTGACAGAATGGGAGAAGATATTGGCAAACAACATATCAGATAAAGGGTTAGTATCCAAAATCTATAAGGAACTTAGCAAACTCAACTCCCAAAGAACAAACAATCCAATCAAGAAAAGGGCAGAGGACATGAACAGACATTTCTGCAAAGAAGACATCCAGATGGCCAACAGACACATGAAAAAGTGCTCCACGTCACTCGGCATCAGGGAAATACAAATCAAAACCACAATGACATACCACCTCACACCAGGCAGAATGGCTAAAATTAACAAGTCAGGACATGACAGATGCTGGCGAGGATGTGGAGAAAGGGGAACCCTCCTACACTGTTGGTGGGAATGCAAGCTGGTGCAACCACTCTGGAAAACAGCATGGAGGTTCCTCAAAATGTTGAAAATAGAACTACCCTATGACCCAGCAATTGCACTACTGGGTATTTACCCTAAAGATACAAACATAGTGATCTGAAGGGGCACGTGTACCCGAATGTATAGCCAAACTATGGAAAGAACCTAGACGTCCATCAACAGATGAATGGATGGATAAAGAAGATGTGGTATATATACACAATAGAATACTATGCAGCCATCAAAAGAAATGAAATCTTGCCATTTGCGACGAGGTGGATGGAACTAAAGGGTATCATGCTTAGTGAAATAAGTCAATCGGAGAAAGACAACTATCATATGATCTCCCTGATATGAGGACATGGAGAAGCAGCATGGGGTGTTAGGGGGATAGGAGAAGAATAAATGAAACAAGATGGGATTGGGAGGGAGACAAACCATAAATGACTCTTAATCTCACAAAACAAACTGGGGGTTGCTGGGGGGAGGTGGGGTTGGGAGAGGGGGAGGGGGTTATGGACATTGGGGAAGGTATGTGCTATTGTGAGTGCTGTGAAGTGTGTAAACCTGGCGATTCACAGACCTGTACCCCTGGGGATAAAAATACATTATATGTTTATAAAAAAAAAAATTGGAAGGGGATGCTAACCATAAGATTCTATGGACTCTGAAAAAGAACCTGAGGGTTTTGAAGGGTCAGGGGTGGGAGGTTGGGGGAACAGGTGGTGGGTAATAGGGAGGGCACGTTTTGCATGGAGCCCTGGGTGTTGTGCAAAAACAATGAATACTGTTACGCTGAAAAAATAAACAAATTAAAATATTACATATTGGAGCACCTACTAAAAGACCTACAAGAATATAAACAACTGATCTTTGGCAAAGGAACAAAGGCGATATAATGGAGTAAATCCAGTCTCTTTGAACAAATGGTGCTTGAACAACTAGACAGATACATGCAAAAAATCATTAGAACACAGTCCTTATATTCTCCACAAAAATCACTTAGAATGGAACATAAACTTAAATCTAAACACAAAGCAATAAAACTCCTAGATGATAATTTAGGGGAAAATCTAGATGACTTTGGGTCCAGTGATGACTTCTTAGATATAACACCAAAGGAATGATCCATAAAATAAGTAATTAATAAGCTGTACTTTATTAAAATGAAAAACTTCTGCTCTGTGAAAGACAATGTTAAGAGAATTAGAAAAGCCTGAGACTGGGAGAAAAGATTTGCAAAAGGGATATCTGATAAAGGACTATTATCTCAAATACAGAAAGAACTCTTAATACTCAATAACAAGAAAATGGACAGCTCAACTGAGTTACAGGTCCAAGACCTTAACAGACAACTCACTGAAGAAGATACACAGATGGAAAATAAATACATGAAAATTCTCCATATTATTGTATCAGGGAAATGCTAATTCAAATGATAATAAGATATTACAACACACCTGTTGTTAGGCCAAAGTTCAGAACACTAATAACAGCAAGTGCCAAGAAGGATGTGGAGTAAGAGGAACTCTTTTGCATTGCTGGTGGGAATCCAAAATAGTACAGCCACTGTGGAAGACATTCTGGCAGTTTCTTCCCAAGCTAATCATACCCTTACCATATGATCCAGCAATTGTGCACTTTGTTGTGTAACCACAGAGTTCAAAATTATGTCCATACAAACACCTGCACATGGATGTTTATGGGAGCTTTACTCATAATTGCCAAATCTTGGAAGCAACAAAGACAGCCTTCAATAGGTGAATGAATACTCTGTAATACATCCAGACAGTGGAATACTACTAAACACTAAGAAGAAATGAGTTGTTAAGCTATGAAAAGACATGGAGGAAACTGAAATGTGTATTACTAAGTGAAAGAAGACAATTTGAAAAGTTTACATACTTATGATTCCAGCTATGTAAAAGTCTGGAAAAGGCAAAAATTATAGAGATAGTAAAATGATTCCATGCATTAGGGTGGGAGAATGGATGACTAGGCAGAACACAGGACTTTTGGGACAGTGAAAATACTCTGCAGAATACTCTAATGAAGGAAACATGCTATTACACATATGTCCAAACTCATAGGATGTACAATACTAAAAGTAAACCCTAAGGCAAACTCTAGACTATGGATGATTAAATTTTTTAAGTTCATCATCTGTAACAAATGAACCACTTTGTTGGGAGACATTGATAATGGTGAAGGTAGTATATGGGAAACCTCTACTTTTCTCTCAATTTTGCTGTGAACCTAAAACTCCTTTAAAAAATAAAGTCTTTAAGATTATAGGTATTCCTGAGGAATAATCCAGAATAACGGGAATAGAATCTATAATTGTGCATAACTGAAAAATACCTCTTAGACATTAAGAAGAAAAAATGTGTATTTAGGTCAAAGTCCTTTTTGGTTCAAGAGCTAATAATGAAAAACAACTATATTTACATATCCTCCAGCTAAAATTGTCAATTACCAACATAAAGAAAAATTCAAAAATTATTCAGAAAGAAAAAAATAGACTATCTTCAGAGAAATAAAAGTAATTTTGACCAGATTATTAGCTTTCTTCAGAAAATAATGGAAACTGTATTATCTCCAGAGTTTTAAAGGAGAAATGTTTGACCCAGGAGTTTTATAATCAGCTAAATTGTTATTTTTATATGGAAAGAACAGACATGACTATAGTAGAAGATATGATATTTGCCTGTGTATATTAAAATAAAAATTATTTGTAGACATAATTCAGCCAACTGAGAGCTATAGCAAAACAAAAATCATAAAGTGAAGTTGTAATGGTATGTGCTATGGACTGAACGTTACTGTCCTTCTAAAATCCATATGTTGTCCTAATCCCAAGTGTGATGGTATTTGGAGGTGAGGTGTCAATTGGGAGAAAATGGGATTTGGATGAGGTCTTGCAGGTGGAGTCACCTTGATGGGAACTGGTGCCCTTGTTAGGGGATGGAGAGACCAGAGCTCTCTCTGTCTACCGTGTGAGGATACAGCAGAGAGACTGCTGTCTATAGACCAAGAAGATGGCTCTCATCACCCACCATGTTGGCACACTCATCTCAAATTTCTAGCCTCTCTGGAACTGTACAAATAACTGTTGAAAATGATATGTGTATACTTTATAATAATAAGTTAATAACATTAACTTGGGTTTTGTACTTCATGCTACACTAAGACAGACAAGGTATTGGGGAAAATTAAAAAAAAACAGTAAAAATATACATGTTTTAAATTGGGAAAGTCTAAAGCAACAAACGGTTGTATTAAGATAGAATGTGTAATTTCTAAAACTAAGGAAAGAATGAAGAAATGACAGCCTAAACTTATACTGCAAATACTAAAAACAAAAATAAAGCAGTGAAGCATGAAAATGACAAAATTAAGGAGACTTAAGACAGCATATTATTTCTGTCAATATATTTAATGTGTTCATTTCTTCTAATAAGAGTAGAGGTCCTCATATTGCATTGTGAACAAAACTAAACGATGATTACAAAAACAAATAGGAATGATGTTAGCAAAATTGTAAAATTTGGGGAGTTCCAAGTTCTTGTTCCTCCACTGAAACATTAAAAAATAAGCAGAAACTGTAGGAACCAACTTTGGTCAGAATGCTAGAGAAGAGTCAAAGGTTTACAGTAGTCAAATAAACACTGAGCCAGGAAAAGGGCAACTTCTAGATGTTAGAAAAGCTTTATGACATTTTTCCTTTTCCTTATCCTAACCCCTACCTGGCACAATGGTAGCCTTGAAGAGAAAAGCCCATGTTCCTGGAGTGGAATCTTGGTGTCTTGTTTAAGCAGAGCAGAGCTGATCCTATATGTGAATTATTGGATATGTCTGTTCTAAGCTGTCTGGGGACTGTTGAAGCAGTACTGATCTTTGTTTCACCCAACTAGTAGCTCAGGCTGGAAGAGGGCAGGCATTGGGCAAACACACTGGAAACCAAACTAACAACACACAAACCCCTAAAACAAAATATTACAATTAAAACATACAACAGAAGGGGAGATGAACCATGAGAGACTATGGACTCTGAAAAACAACCAGAGGGTTATGAAGGGGCGGTGGGAGGGGGTGGGGTGGGGTGGGAGGTTGAGGAACCAGGTGGTGGGTAATAGGGAGGGCACGTACTGCATGGAGCACTGGGTGTGATGCCAAAACAATGAACACTGTTATGCTGTAAATAAGCAAATAAAAATAAATAAATTAATTAAAAAAAAAAACATACAACAGATTCCTTAAGGATGGTTAAGGAGGAAAAATCTGGGAGAATTTCTTAGAAAACTTAGAACATACAAAAGCACTCATGTATATGGAGGAATTTAGAAGGCTATGTGCATGCCCAGAGTGAGGTACATGCTTAGAAATTATCTAAGAAGTGGTGCCTGGGTGGCTCAGTGGGCTAAAGCCTCTGCCTTCAGCTCAGGTCATGATCCCAGAGTCCTGGGATCGAGCCCCATATCGGGCTCTCTGTTCAGCAGGGAGACTGCTTCCTCCTCTCTCTCTGTCTGCCTCTCCCCCTACTTGTGATCTCTATCAAATAAATTAAAAAAAATAAAAAAAAAGAAATTATCTAAGAAGACTCTAACCTTTCCTCATGGGCTCAACAAAATCATGGCTTCAGTGACTATATAAAGTAAGTAGTAGAGTCATTGCAGGAATAATTTGGGAAAGTCACTAAATAAATTGACAATTACAGCCTTTAATAATCAAAACCTTAGCAAACTCTGAGAGAGAAAGAAAATCTGATTTCTAGAGTTAACTTACCATTTTTTAAAACAGAAAAGGAGAGAGGATGAAGAGATCCAGGAGCAAATATTTGTATATTATTTAAGGTAAGGTGGTATCTATTCAAAGTAGATGTTAACAACTGAGGATGTTAAATGTGATCTCCATGATAAACACAGGCAAAATGTCTACAAACCACATGCAAAAGGCAATATGAAGGGAATAAAAGTGTTTCACCACCAAAAATCCTTAAAAATCATCTTTTAATATAAAAGATGTAATGGAGGCAATTAGGGATAAAATGATTATAAAACATATAGAAAAAAACTATTGTGGCAGAAATAAGTTCTTCCTTATCACTAGTAACCTTAATTCTTTCTTTCTTTGATACAAAGGCAGAAACTGGCAAAATAGACAAACAAAACAAAAGCAAAGTAAACAAAAAGCCATAATCCAACTATATGCTATTTACAAGAGATTCATTTTAGATCCAAAGTCAAACTGATTGAAAGTGAAAGGATAGAAAAAGATAGTCAAAACAAATAATTCTTCTCAAGTGCACATGGAACACATCTCCATGATATACTATACACTAGTCTGCAAAACTAGTCTCAATAAATTTTAAAAACTGAGGTCATACAAAGTATCTTTTCTGACCGCAGTGAAATGAAGCTAGAAATCAATAAGCAAAAGGAAAACTAAAAAAGAAAAAAAAAAAGAATAAACTTGTGGAATTAAACAATAGCTCTTTTTTAAAAATTATATCCAGTTAGCCAGCATAGAGTACATCATTAGTTTTTGATTTCATGTTCAACAATTCATTAGTTGCATATAACACCCAGTGCTCAAAAAATCCTAGAGAAGAATATAGGCAGTAACCTCTTTGATATTGGCTACAGCAACTTCTTTCCAGACACATCTCTAAAGACAAGGGAAACAAAAACAAAAATGAACTTTTGGGATTTCATCAAGATAAAAAAACTTTAGCACAACAAAGGAAATAGTCAACAAAACTAAGAGGCAAAAAGAAGATATTTGCAAATGACATTTCAGATAAAGAGCTAGTATCTAAAATCTATAAAGAACTTATGAAACTTAACAATAGGCTCTTAAACAACCAATGAGTTGAAGAAGAAATTACACAGGGAGTTAGAAGATAATTAGAAATGAAACAAGGGTACCAAAATTTATGGGGTGTAGTGAAAGCAGTGTTCAGAGGAAAATTTATAGCTGGAAATGTCTACATTGAAGAAGATCTCAAATCAATAACCTAACTTTATACCATGAAATACTAGAAAAGGAAGAACAAACTAAACTCAAAACTATCAGAAGAAAGTAAAAAAAAGATTAAAGCAGAAAAAAAAATGGAGAGTAGAAAAACAATAAAGAGATGCAACAAAACCAAAAGTTGGCCATTTGAAAAGATCAACAAAATTGATAAAGATTCAGCTATAAGGGGGCACCTGAGTGGCTCAGTGGGTTAAAGCCTCTGCCTTTGCCTCAGGTCATGATCTCAGGGTCCTGGGATCGAGGGTCCTGGGATGGAGCCCCACATCAGGCTCTCTACTCAGCAGGGAGCCTGCTTCCTCCTCTCTCTGCCTACCTCTCTGCCTACTTGTGATCTCTGTCTGTCAAATAAATAAATAAAATCTTTAAAAAAATTTTTAAGATTCAGCTATATGGACAAAGAAATGGAGTATACAGTTAAGTAAAAATACAAATGAAAATGGGAACATTAGTTCTGACCTTACAGAAATAAAAAGGATTATAAGAGAATACTCCGAACAACTTTATGTCAGCAAATTCAATCCAGATGAAATCAACAAGTTCCTAGAAACACACAAATTACCTACACTGATGCAATGGTTAATAGAAAATCTCAACAGATCTGTAATACATAAAGAGATTGAATCAGCATCAAAATCTTCCTAACAAAGTGATGTCTACAAACAAATGGTTTCAAGGATAAATCCTACCAAATACTAAAGAATATTTAACACCAGTTCTTCTCAATCTTTTCCGAAAAAATCGAAGAGAAAGGAACATTTTTAAAAACTAATTTTATGAGGCCAGTATTACCCTGATACCAAACCAAATAAAGATATTGTAAGAAAAAATAGAGAACAATATCCCTTATGATTATAGATACACGATCCTCAACAAAATACTAGCAAAATAAATTCAATCAAGGTGTAGAGTACTAGATTAATACACTAAACTTATTTGTATTTCTTTTACCTGGAATAAACAATCAAAAAAGAAATTAAGAAAGAAATTGTATGTATAATAACATCTAAGATATATAAAATAACTAAGAATAAATTTAATCAAGTAAGTGAAAGAACTGTATACTGAAATATACAAAGCATTGTTTAGAGACATAAAGGCCTAAATAAATGGAAAGATTTCCAGCGTTCATGGGTGGAAAGACTTAATATTGATAAGATGTCAGTACTACCTAATCTATAGATTAAATGTAATCCTTATTAAAATTCCAACCGTCCTTTTTTTTTTCAGAAATGAAAAGCCCAAGTGAATATTAATATGTTTTCTGTATTTGTAGATTTTCCTATTTTGGACATCATATTATTGGAACCATTTAATATGTGATCTTTTCTGACTGGCTTCTTGCAGTGTTGTAAAATATTAACTCTTAGGAGAGTGTGGTAAATTAAGAAAATATATTTTATCCCAATAGTGACATATAGAGATATAAATATAGATATAGATATAGACTTATAGTGTTATGTATTTTAGCTAAAAAGCCAATTTTAGAAAATTAAAATGACGTATTTAAATGTACCATATCAATAATTGCATTAATATAAATGGACCAAAATCCAATTAAAAAGCAAAATTGTCAGACTGTATGCAAAAGCAAGATCCATTTAGATGTTGTCTTCAAAAGACAGTCTGAATACAAAGAAAAAGAAAGTTAAATTTTAAAAATATGGAAAAACATAGCTTGAAAGCAACTGCTTATAAGGAAACTTGGGTGGCCTTACTAATAATAAACAAATATATTTCATGACAATAAGTGTTACTGAAGATAGATATTTCCTAATGACACAGTCTAGTTACTGATGAAACCAACAATCATAAATGTGCAAACACCAACTAAGACAGTTTTAAAACATATGAAGTAAAGTTTACATAGCTAAAGCAAAATAGTAGATAAATCCGTAATCATGGTCAAAGATTTTAATATGCCTTCCTTAGTAGTTAATAGAGCAATTAGATGAAAACTTAAAACAATATAAAAGTTCTAAACAACACTAGAACACATTCTGTCCTAATGCGCATCTATCTATGGAATGCTACACATAATACCTGTGGAATTCACATTCTTTCTTTGAACATGGAATGTTCAGAAACAAGGTATAACACAAAGTTTCATAAAGTATGTTTTCTGACCATAGTAGTTTTAATTATAGATCAATAATAACACAATCTTTTTAAAGTCCAAATATTTGGAAATTAAGGAATACACTACAAATAAGTCATAGGTTAAAAAAAAGAAAAATCAGAAATTATTTTGAATTAAATTATAACGACAATAAAAAATAGAAACATTTTAAAACTGTGGAGTTCATCTAAGGAATGCTTCGAGAGTTATAGCTTGGAATCCATATAGGGAAAAGAAAAAGGATTCCAATGCATAAGCACAAAAACAAACAGACAAACAAGATGAGTAAAATCACCCAAAAAATAAATGACAGGAAATAAACCAAAGGAGGAAAAAAGTCAAAGAAATGGGAAATAGGTTATACAGAAAATCAAAGCCAGATGTCAGTTTTGGAAAAGATTAATGCAGGCCAGCAAGACTGATCAAGGAAAAAAATGAGAAAAAAATCATAAAATATTAATATGAATGAAAGAAATGGATATCACAACAGAGACAGCAAATATTAAAAGGCTAATAAAGGAATATTTTAGACAATTTTATGCTATTTGACAACTTGGTAAAAAAAAGATTCTTATAAAACATAACTTTGAAATTTGTACAAGATAGAATAGAAATCCAAGTAGACCTATATATTTTAAAGAAATCAGATTTGTTATCAAAATTTTCCTTCAATGAATTTTCCAGACCCTGAGCATTTCATTCTCAAACAGGGGAAAAAACCCAGCCTACTGCAGACCCCTCTAGAAAATAGAGGAAGAAGAATCGCTTCTTATCTAGTTTTATGAGGCCAGAATAACCTCATACTCAAAATTAACAAATACATTACAAGAAATGATAGCTATAAACCAATATTCTTCATGAACATATGGATAAAATCACTAGTAAAACATTAGTAGATCAAATCCAATACTATAATAAAAATAATATACACAATGACCAGTATGATTTATGGCAGTATTGCGAAGTTGATTTATATAAGAAAATTAATGTAATTCAACATATTGAAGAAAAAATAGAGAAAAACCTTAAGATCATCTTACTACATGCAGAAAAAACATTTGGAAAAATTCAACACCCATTTTTGATAAAATCTTTCAGTAAGTTAGGAATAGAAAGAAAACGTTTCAGCGGGGTGAAGAATAGCTGCTACAACTTGTAACTAACATTTTTAATGGAAAAAAGCCAGTGCTTTTACAGTAAAAAGCCAGAAAAGAAGGCAAAGATATTTTAAGTATATTGGAGGCCTCATAAGTGGAATAAAAAGTCATAGCAATTAGATAAAAAGGACTAAAACTCTTACAGCCATCAAAATTTTTTACATAGAAAATCCTAAGATCTCTGCAAAATAACTATCAGAACTAGCAAAGTGATAGGACAAAAAATCAGCATGCCTATTTTCAACATTTTGAGGAACCTCCATGCTGTTTTCCAGAGTGGTTGCATTCCCAACCAACAGTGTAGGAGGGTTCCCCTTTCTCCACATCCTCGCCAGCATCTGTCATTTCCTGACTTGTTAATTTTAGCCATTCTGACTGGTGTGAGGTGGTATCTCATTGTGGTTTTGATTTGTATTTCCCTGATGCCGAGTGATGTGGAGCACGTTTTCATGTGTCTGTTGGCCATCTGGATGTCTTCTTTGCAGAAATGTCTGTTCATGTCCTCTGCCCATTTCTTGATTGGATTGTTTGTTCTTTGGGTGTTGAGTTTGCTAAGTTCCTTATAGATTTTGGACACTAGTCCTTTATCTGATATGTCGTTTGCAAATATCTTCTCCCATTCTGTCAGCTGTCTTTTGGTTTTGTTAACTATTTCCTTTGCTGTGCAAAAGCTTTTGATCTTGATGAAATCCCAATAGATCATTTTTACCCTATGACCCAGCAATTGCACTACTGGGTATTTACCCTAAAGATACAAACGTTGTGATCCGAAGGGGCACGTGTACCCGAATGTTTATAGCAGCAATGTCTACAATAGCCAAACTATGGAAAGAACCTAGATGTCCATCAACAGATGAATGGATAAAGAAGATGTGGTATATATACACAATGGAATGCTATGCAGCCATCTAAAGAAATGAAATCTTGCCATTTGCGACGACGTGGATGGAACTAGAGGGTATCATGCTTAGTGAAATAAGTCAATCGGAGAAAGACAACTATCATATGATCTCCCTGATATGAGGACGTGGAGATGCAACATGGGGGGTTAGGGGGATAGGAGAAGAATAAATGAAACAAGATGGGATTGGGAGGAAGACAAACCATAAATGACTCTTAATCTCACAAAACAAACTGGGGGTTGCTGGGGGGAGGTGGGGTTGGGAGAGGGGGAGGGAGTTATGGACATTGGGGAGGGTATGTGCTATCGTGAGTGCTGTGAAGTGTGTAAACCTGGTGATTCACAGACCTGTAACCCTGGGGATAAAAATACATTATATGTTTATAAAAAAAAAAATAGAAAGAAAAGATGAATACCCAACTTTTGTAGCAACATGGATGGGACTGGAAGTGATTATGCTGAGTGAAATAAGTCAAGCAGAGAGAGTCAAGTATTATTTGGTTTCACTTATTTGTGGAGCATAACAAATGACATGGAGGACATTGGGAAATGGAGAGGAGAAGGAAGTTGAGGGAAATTGGAAGGGGAGGCGAACCATAAGAGACTATGGACTCTGAAAAACAACCTGAGGGTTTTGAAGGGACAGGGGTGGGAGTTTGGGGGAACCAGGTGGTGGGTAATAGGGAGGGCATGTATTGCATGGAGCAGTGGGTGTTGTGCAAAAACAATGAATACTCTTACGCTGAAAAAATAAATAAATAAATTAGAAAAAAATAAAATAAAATTAAAACAAACAAACAAAAAAAATCAGCATGCACTTATCAAGTTGTGTTTGTGTGTGTGTGTATAATACACAATTTGGAAAATGGAATAATAAAAAAAATCCCAGTATAATAGCATAAAAAACCATAATGTTAGGAACTAGGAAGAGTCTGAGATTTTACCCTACTTGCAAGTAAACAAGTTAGCTTCTCAAAATTTCACGGATGTTGGTAATAAAAAGGCCATTGTTATCAGAAATAAAAGACAATTTATTACAGCTATAGTAGACTCCAGAGTCAGTATGTTATTGTCACTTTACTGCCAGTTCTCAAGTCCCACTTCCCAGAGGGCAACATGGACAGGGCTTAGTAATACTTGCAAATGCAGGGGGTTGTATTCTAGGAGAGAAACCCTAGGCTTAAAGGAACCTGAATCTTTTATAAGGGGTAGTAAATCTCACGATGTTTGCTCCAGAAGTAGAAACTATCTGTGTCTTCCAAAGCTGAGCACTATACAAACATCCCTCAGGAGATAGTCTGGACCAAAGATCAGTCCATGGCTCTGTTCACAAAATGCACAAAAGCGTAAAAGACTCATGGAAAATTGTTTCCCAACATACAAAATACTTAGTAACACTTATAACAAACTTCTACACTGAAAACTGAAAAATGTTGCTGGAAAAAATTTTAAGGGAAAAGTCTAAATAATTTAACAAAAACAGAGTGGAGAGCCCAGATATGGACCCTCAACTCTATGGTCAAATAATCTTCGACAAAACAGGAAAAAATATACAATGGAAAAAGACAGTCTCTTCAATAAATGGTGCTGGGAAAACTGGACAGCGATATGTAGAAGAATGAAACTTGACCATTCTCTTACACCATACACAAAGATAAACTCGAAATGGATAAAAGACCTCAACGTGAGACAGGAATCCATCAGAATCCTAGAGGAAAACATAGGCAGTAACCTCTTCGATATCAGCCATAGCAACTTCCTTCAAGATATGTCTCTAAAGGCCAAGGAAACAAAAGCAAAAATGAACTTTTGGGACTTCATCAAGATCAAAAGCTTCTGCACAGCAAAGGAAACAGTCAACAAAACAAAAAGGCAACCCACGGAATGGGAGAAGATATTTGTGAATAATTTAACAATATACCATGTTCATAAAATGTAAGACTGAATATTGTTAAAATATTGATTCTCTACAAATTATTACATAATTTTGCTGCAATGCTGATCATAATCACAGTAGGCTTTTTCTAATAGAAAAGTAACAAACTGATTTAAAAATATATACAGAATGGGGCGCCTGGGTGGCTCAGTGGGTTAAGCCTCTGCCTTTGGCTCAGGTCATGATCTCAGTGTCCTGGGATCGAGTCCCTCATCGGGCTATCTGCTCAGCAGGGAGCCTGCTTCCCCCCTTCTCTGTGCCTGCCTCTCTGCCTACTTGTGATCTGTCTGTCAAATAAATAAATTAAATATCTTTAAAAATATATATACAGAATGGTAAGAAATATAACATAGTCAAAAATGGACTATTTACACTATCTGTTTTGAAGACTTACTATAAAGCTACCAATAATCAAGATAAATTGGTATGGCATAGGAATATTCAAATATATTATTGATGCAGAAGACAGTCCCCAAATAGATACATTTACATAATTAATTGGTTTCAACAAAGTGTTAAAGTAATATTATGGGAAAAATAAATCTTTTGCACAAGTAAAGCTGGGAAAACTGAGTATCTGTATGGTAAAAATGAATCTTGAACTCTGTCTTAATCATACACAGGAGTTAAAGATAGACCATAGATCTAAAAATAAAATTCTTTTATAACCAAGCAATTCCATTCTTAGGTGTATACCCAAGACAAATGAAAACATATATCCACAGTAATACCTGAACAAGGGTAGTCTTACCAGCTTCATTCATAATGACCAAGTACTGGAAACAGCCCAAATGTCCAGCAATAGAATAATGGATAAACATAATTGAGAGCAGTTAAAAGAAACAATCTTCTGATTCACACAATAGCATGGATGAATCTCACAGACATTTTGTTAAATCAAGGAAATCACACACAAAAAAAGTATAAATATAAGTGAAATTCTAGTACAGGGAAAAATAATCTATCATGTAAACAATCAGGACAATAGTCACCTGGGGCAGATGGTGTATTGGCAAGGTGCCAAGTGAACTTTCTGGGGTAATAGAATTTTCGATGTCTTGAGATGTGGGCTACAAGGTTGTATGCATTTGTCAAAACTTATAAATTGTGTACTTTGGATTTACATAGATTACTCTTTGTAAATATTCACTTGCAAAAACTTGAAACAGAAACATCCATGAGTAACAAAAACATATCCTTTAAATAAGACCTACTTATTATGAAAAACAGTCGACGACAAGAAACAGCTTTTGGAAATTAAAATATGATAGCCCGAACCCACAACAACAAAATAATTTGCTAGATAGTGCTAAGAAAATCCTCTCGCTGTAAAGCAAATGATTCTAAATTTTCAATAACTGATCAATCCATGTGGCCCAATGGATTACTTAACAGCAATTTCAGAAGTAGTAAAATGAGAAAATAGAAAAAGAGAATTTGTCAAAATAATTATACGTGAATATTTTTCAGAACTAAAACAGCAGGAGCCTCCATAACCATAAGAGTATATCATTTGGAGATATGAGATGATTACTAAAAAAATAGTTTAAAACATTTTAAGAAACAGTTTCTTTGTTGGATCAGGCCTGAGGGTGTGGGACAGGAGATTTTCAGTGTTCCTGTGTGTTCATTTTTTAATTTTTACAGCTCTAAACACTAACATGCAAAATTCCAAAGGCTGAGAATCCCAGTGACCCATCTAAGTTCTAGTTCTTTTCATTTTTTTTTTCAAATTTCTATTATGGACCATGATCTTAGTTATTAAGACCCACGTTGTAACGTGAGGTTCGGCATTACATTGTCATCTCATCCGTAAGAGATGAAGGATCTCCTCAGCCCTTTAAATACTCAGAATAGTGAAAAAAATCATCTACATTAAAATCAAAATCACCTGTTTGAAAGGCAACAAAGCACAATTGTTGTTTACTGTGAAAATTCCCAGATGAAAGTGTAGTAAGTGTATTCTGCTGCTGCAGGTAGAAATTAATTTCTAGATGTTTTAGATCATCCAAAGCAAGCCAGCTGTACTGGTTTGCTAAGGCTGCCATAATGAAGGAACACAGACTGAGAGACTCAGCAACAGAAATGAACTTTCTCATGGTTTCGAAGGTTGGAAGTCTGAGGCCAAAATGTCGGCAGGCTGTTTCAAGCTGCTCTCCCCTGGCTTGTAGACTCTGGCCTTCTCCCTGTGTCTTCACTTGGTCTTCCTTCTGTGTGTGTCCGTGTCCTAATCACCTATTCTCCTAAAGACGCCTGTCATATATGATTAGGTCCCAATCATATGATCTAATTTTAACTCAATTGCTTCTTTACAGGCCATGTTGTAGCAAGGATCACCTTTCCTCCCATTTCCAATAACATGTTCTCAATTTCCATCTGAGACATCACCAGAAGTGCCTTTAACATCCATATTTCTATCAACTGACTCTTCCAGGCAATTTAGGATTTTTCCAATACTAGGCTGTCCCTGCCTTAGTTCCAAAGTCACTTGCCCGGTTTTGGATACTTGTTACAGCAGCACCTCACTTTCTAGTACTCAAATCTGTATTCGTCTGCTAGGGCACAGACTGGGTGACTTACCAACAGGGATTAATTTCCTCACGGTTCTGAAGACCAGAAGTCTAGGATCAAGGTGTCAGCAAGGCTGGTTTCTTCAGGGGCCTCTCCTTGGCTTGTAGGTGGTGGACTCTTCTAGTGTACTACCACTGTGCATGGCCAGGTCCCAATCTCCTCTGAGGATACCAATTATTGGACCAAACCCCAATCGTATGACCACATTTTACTTTAATTACCTCTTTAAAGGCCTTATCACCAAATAGAGTCATGTTCTGAGTACTGGGGTTTAGGAGTTTAATACATGAATTTTAGGGGGACACAATTCAGCCATGACACATGCCAAAAGTCTATTGAACATTCGGACTCCACTGCATATTTATCTAAACTCTTCTGCTATTTATCATGCATCATACAATTTATTAATTACTTAGATGTTATCTTTTGTTGTTTTCTAATCCTTTTAAGCATTCTTTTTCAATAAAATTGCAGGTCCTCGCATCCATCACTGTATTTAACACAACACTAATTCCTAGAAGGGCACGACATTTGAGCAATGCTGATTTTAAAACATTTTGGTAGACTATTTTATTAATAATTTTGCTCCCCAGGTTTCTTAATATAGGACCAGGATGGTCTGGATCACAAGTACTTCCATTATTTATATTTCACCAAGTTCATCCCACAAAAATTATCAAGACTTTGAAAATGTTATAGGCTCCCAGGATAAGGCAGTCAACCAAACAGAATCTGTGCATTGCTGACATTTAACATCTTATTTGATGAGGCATGTAATAGCCGAGTAAGTGTAATATAATGCTAGCTAGTTGCAGTCACAGGAAAATACAAACACACACACACACATACACACATGCACGGACTAAAATGAATGAATTGGATAGGATTAACAAAATATGGAATATCTAAATACATATTTGAGATTCATAATGAATTGCGGTGTGATTTGTTGTGAGGTGTTGTGTTTCCATTCTTTCCTATTTTAAATTAAAAAAAAAAAAGTGGTGGGAGAAAAAGAATGACAGTCTTCCTGGAAATAGAAAGGCAGAAAAGGCAGTATTCTTTTTCCCCAACTATTTCCTCATGCTATGGTTTATATGATACAATTAGGAAAATGGTGCATAATTTTTCCTTTGACCATGTACACATTTTAAGGAAAATGCAATTCTTTTAAAGTTTCATACCTATTTAAATGGAAATTTTTTTAAAGAAGTTTGGTTTTGTTTGTCAGAAACAGTTACCAAATCATAACGCATTTATTATATTCTTTATTATTGTTTCAAAACCAAATGAATTAAAATCCTTCAACACTTGAGGATTATAACCTCCTATTTGCAATTGTGAATGGGCTGCAGACAGATCTAGAGCCTTTTGCCCACTAACCATTAAATCCAGCAGTTACCAACAGAAAGATGTTCAAGGTAAACTGCACGTATCAACAAACTTAGTCTAGAAAATTTAGCCCAGACTCTTCAAGAGAACTTAGAAGATGCATTTGTCCTATGAGGGCATCAAGAATCTCAAGTTATCCAAATTATTGAGCATCCATGGGGAAGCCAGAAGCATTTTATGGTCCCAAACCCAGAACTCCCAGGACATTAAATATGAAAACGTGTTATCCATTTAAAAAAAAATGAAAAGAACAATAGACTTATTCATTTTATTTCTTTATTATTTTTTAATTTTTATCATTTTATTTCTTTAAATTCAAAGAATAATAAAGTCAATTAGAAAAATGTAGGTATATTTTAAGCTCTTGTTATGTAAATAGTTCAATACCTGATTTAAAGAAAACTAATTCCCAAATGGGTAGGTGAATATTCTTAAATCCTCTTATTTGTTTTACTTCAGTGTTAACAGACAGATTATCTAGCACAAAGGGTCTTTCTCCTCAATCCACACTTAAAATTGGCTAAATATTTTTTGCTGTACTCAGAAATTCCAATAGCAAGCCATGAAAAGAAATGAGAATATAAAAATTAAGTTTATCACATCATGAAGAACAAATTCAGGGAAAATCTGAGGTTGTGCTCACGGCAGCCTTTGCTCCCAGCCTGAGGGGTGGGAGAGGTACACATTTTGCTGGCAATATCAATTTACATGAAATGGCGTTCTGTGGAGAAACTAATTGAATGAGACCCTCCAGAGTTCACTTCTTCATAAGCCATATAATTTTTATTGCATTGTGCATTGGCCCACATAAGCAGAACATAAATTAGCTTAGTGAGGGAGCATTGTGTACCTGTCAATAAGCTATTTAGTCGCATGGAAGGGATATTACCATCATCCCATTAAGTACTGGGTTGGGAGGGGGAAATGCAAGAGTGAACAGGCACCTTCTTAATGTACCTACACAGCTCAGCCCTCTTTGGTTTCTACCTCACTTTGCCTTCCCTCCTTGACTGTATGTAGCCTTTAAAAGGTCTGTTATCAGCTATCATTAAACCAGCCACCTGTCTCCTTGGCAACCCTTATCAAGCTGTACCAGGCTGCCTGAGCTGCAAGTGAGTACCTTCATCCCTGCACTGAATAAGGAGATTCAAATTGTGATCATCTGGTATACCGAACTTTTATAAGCTGTCAGGGAAAGAACCGTATCTTAGGCTGCCTACAGTCTTTGTGGTATAAGAAGATGTATTGGAATTCACCATCAGTGAAACAAAAAAGGTAAGGGGAAGAGAGAAAATTCATTTCATAGCTGCAAGAAAACAATTATCGTTGATTCCCTTTTCAAACTGATGAATAATTTTATGAAGAATGTCTGTCTCCGACTCTGAGCCATATGTTGTTAGTATTCTTATTGTCTTCTCCATATCCACATCTCAGCTCACAGTGCATCATGTCTAGCCACCGAAAGAAAGAGGAAAGCCGATTTCCTTTAGGTTCTCGGACAGTTCAGTGTTTAAGACTAAAGGAGACACTACTGGCTGCCAGCTGTTCCTAAGCCATTTCTCCTTCTTATGCTACAAAGTTCCAGTTTTCTTAAGATTTTTAGCCCCCACCAAATACACACAGCTCAAGAGTAAATCCTGACTAATTTAAGCCAATCAGTGTGATTTTGTTCCCTTTGCCAGTGATTAGCTTCGGGGAGAATCTGTGACTCAATGCTGGTTAATGAGAAAGGAAGAGAAGTCAACCGGAAGGCTTCTGAGGGTGTCTTGGTCAAAAAGAGACATAGAGGGGTGCTTGGGTGGCTCAGTCAGTTACTCAGCTGACTCTTGACTTAGACTCGGGTCGTAATCTCAGGGTCCCAGGATCCAGATACACATTGGGGTCCACGTTCTGTGGGGAGTCTGCTTGAGGATTCTCTCTCTCCTGTTGCTACTCCCCTCTCTCTCTCACACACATGCTCTTTCTCTAATAAATAAATAAATCTTTAAAAAAGAGAGACACAGAGGGAGAAATAGCACGATGTTTCATTACTAGAATGGGATAGCCACCTTGTGATCATGTAGGTGCTGGCTTGAGCTTGGCAGAGAAGGAAAACATCAAGAACCATCTCTCTGGTGATATCATAGAGCTGTTGAATTAACTGACTTTGAAGAAGCCCAGCACCAGGACTTCTCTTCAAGTGAGAAAGTAGAATTTCCTTCTTAATCATGCCACTTAGTTTATTTATTTTTAATTTCAGCACCCTAAATACATCCCCAATTTTCATCCTTCTTATTTCCGGCCCCCAATTTTGCCAAACACTTCTCTTAGAAATGTCACTTGGAATTGAAAATCACCAAATACATCCTCACTCATTTGTTCGTGCACCGTGGATTGAACCACGGATCTGAGTCAGTTAAAATCAAACATTTTCTAGGGAATCTGACTCAAGCATCTCTTAGTATCAAAGGTTTTCCATATTAGCTTAAATTCAACTAGTTCTTTAAGATAATTTTATTCAGGAGAGAGAAGATTTTATATAAAGGAGGAGGTAACCAAGAGTAAAGAAACTTGAACTCCATTGGGATCCTGAGTGATAAAACAGCAGCCCGAGGGTTATGGGGTTACCAGAAAGCAGGGAAAACAAAAAACAAAGCAAACAAACAAACAAAAAAAAAAACAAGTGAAACAGGCTTGGAAACTAGGAGTAGAGAAAGAACTGTCTTTGAGCAATTGTGCAAAGAAAGATAGAGTGGAAGAGATCCTAATTCTCACCTCTCTTCCTGGGAAGATGAAGAATTATATCTGAAGTCGATAAGTCAGGAAATGGATGTACAGGCTTGTTATTTCTACAACCAACTTTTTTTTCTGAAGAAGGGACTGCAGACCAAATCACAGTTTACACTCGGCCAACACGTAGACTTTACAATAAAGCCCAGGAGAAGATATAAAGTCATACTCAGGATTTTAGAAACACTCCCTTCAAAGAGATAGACCTAAAAAGAAGACAGTCCTCCCTAGAACAGAGCAAAGAAAACCTTACCGGCCGGCCTGTATTTTTTTTTTTTTTAATATTTTATTAATTTGACAGAGAGAAATCACAGCTAGGCAGAGAGGCAGGCAGAGAGAGAGGAGGAAGCAGGTTCCCCCTGGAGTAGAAAGCCTGATGCGGGGCTTGATCCCAGGACCCTGGGATCATGACCTGAGCCGAAGGCAGAGGCTTTAACCCACTGAGCCACCCAGGCGCCCCGGCCGGCCTGTATTTTATTCTTAAATGTGAACATGCTCCAAGAATCACAACATGAGGAAAAAGATAATCATGACTGATGACTGCAGAAGATTGTAAAAATTAAAAATAAATAAATAAATAAATAAATAAACAAATTAAATAAAACTAATAAAACAACAAAAAATGAATTGGGGAGATGTTGTTTAAGAGTAAAAACTTGCAACCAGTGGATAAATAAGTTCTGTAGCCCTAATGCATGGCATAAACTTCAAAGTTGCTAAGAAACCAGCTCTTAATTGTTCTCACCACAGAAAAGAAAGGATAATTATGTGATGTGATAGAAGTGCTTGCTAACCCTACTGTGGTAATCATATTGCAGTATCTAAATGTATCAAAGCAACACCTTGTACACTTTAAACTTACAAAGTGCTATATGTTAATTACATCTCAATTGTTTTTGAAAAGCTAATAGTGGAGGAAACAGGTATTTCGAAAACCAGAGAGAACTTTGAGAAATCTCTAATTAGAATACTCAGAAGAACACAAGATATTATTTCTTCTAAAATGGGAACAGGATGAAAAGAATACTCAAAGAATTTGAAAAGCCTTTCAAAAATTAAAAATTACCACTGCAAAAAAATTATTTAAATTGAAGACTTGAAAAACAAAATGACAAAATTTTCCAGGAGGTAGGAAAAAAATTTAAAAAGACAAGGAAGGATAACTACCAGGTGGAGGAAAGGGACCTGTAAGGTCAAACCAGCAAGTGTAATTTCAGACAATTAACAGTTTTAGAAAAAGAGAAGATAGAAAGTGAGAAGAGAAAATTATCAAGAAAATAATAGGAAACAATTTCCTAGAACTTAAAAAGAACAATAATTTTCAGATGCAAAGGAGTTAGACATTTACAAAACCCCTGGGCTGAGAAAGCAGCTGCTAGAGACTGGACTGGGAAAATGTGGGACTTAGCAAGACAGATAGCCAAGAAAAAGGAAGATTCCAAGTAGCAATCAGTGCAACTGCTATGATGGAACATCCTGAGGATATGATAAGGCACATTACTTTTTTGTCAAGAAGGAAAATACGTTAATCAAAAACTCAATATATACGAACGTCATACGAAAGGTAAGGGCAAGATGAACATATCAGCTTATATGGCGATCACCAGGATAATAACTGAAAAAGAAAGATACAGCTACTGCTCAAATTGAGAAAAGTAATGAAAGGTATAACTAAAGTTAGTATGACATTACTACACTTTTTTTTTTAAGATTTTATTTATTTGAGAAAGAGAGAGTGTGTGTACAAAATGGGGGAAGGGTAGAGGCAGAGGGAGAAGAAGGCTCTCCGCTGAGCAGCAAGCCCTATATGGGGCTTGATGTGGGTCTTGATCCCAGGACCCTGGGATCATTACCTGAGCCAAAGGCAGCCACTTAACTGACTGAGCCACCCACATGCCCTTGTTTTTGCACATTCTTAAAAGAATTGCGAAGTTGAGAAAATCCTCATCTTTCCTGTGGAAAGGTGTGAGATATCAGCTAGACTTTATAAATCTATCTATAATAGACTTCCAGTTAAACATGGTGAATTAGCCATAGGTAATTATTTCCTCCTAGAGATCCCATTACAATTATAATGAAAGAATTAAAAAAAAAAACAACAAAAAACAGCCACAGATGACAGAGAGAATGGGAGAGGGACCTTCAGGAGAGAGCAGGATTAACTGGAATCTGCATGACTGGCCACCCCGGTCTCTGCCGACAACTTGCAAGTAGGTGAGGGCCTGCCGCCAGCCCTGGGAGGAATCCAGGGGAATTCTTCTCTAGAAAGCTCTAATGCCATCTGAGAAAAGATCTCCAAATCCTGGCATTTCTGGGTCACCCAGCAGATGGGCTGGATGACTCCCAGTCACCAGGGAGTGCAGCTGCCCAAGCCACATGCAGACTTCCTAATCACTTTTCTAGTGCCCATTTGCTTGTCTTTTTCGTAATTTTTTAAAAAGGATTTTATTTTATTTATTGGACAGAGAGAACAAGAGAGCACAAGCAGGCAGAATGGCATAGGGAGTCATCCCTATGCAGGGCTCCATCCCAGGACCCCGGGATCATCACCTGAGCCAAAGGCAGACGCTCAACCACTGAGCTACTCAGGTGCCCCTTTCTTTTGTAATTTTTGACACACTAAAGAATATGTGACATTTACGTAAGTTATGGAGCGTTACAATTAAACAAACGCTGGTGAAACCACAAGCAAACGTCAGAGCTAAATTAAGAGCTGCTGATAGCATGCAAACACTCCGTGATTTTCTCTTCTAGATCATATTTACCCTTTTCACCCCTAGTTCATCACAATCCTGGATTTTATATGCATCATCCTCAGGCCATTTAAAAAGCATAGCTTTATCACACGAGTGTTTTCTGCTGGAGAGTATATTGCTTAGTTTTTCTGGGTTTTGCACTTTATAATAATAATATTCTGAATTCTGTTTTTAGTCATCCACCTTTCTATTTATAATATTTTTCTGGAAAAGACCAGATAGTCAATATTGTAGCTTTGGGGAGGTGTAGGGTACCGTGGAGATGACTAAAGTCCAGTGTTTCAGTAGTGGACAATGTTTACTACTCATAAACATAGCCAGTAGAGGCAGGATTTGGTCTTCCATGGGTAGGATATTGTGGGCAGGATATTTGCTTTGTTGAGTATAATGTTACCAGACACAGTCTAGGAGGAGCTTAACAAAGATTTTTGAATAAATACATACTTAAATTCATTCATCTTGGTGGCATATTTCTCTGACAATTCTCTTGCAATAAATTATTAGATGTGGAATTATTAGAATACAGTGTGCAGTTATGATGTATACATCCAAATTTGTACCTGCCTCTTAAAAATGTGCCTTGTTTATTTACAGCAGCAATGTAAAATAATGCCTATTTTCTCACGGTATTTTCAAAAACAGTTATTATCAATTCCTGCTACTTCTGCTTCCCTAAGTGAAAAAAAAAAACACCTCGTTATTATAATTTAAATATTTTCATCACCAATAAGGTTGCCATGCTCTCAAATATTTTTCTGGCTTATTTTCTTCTTTTGTGAAATATATCTTCATATCCTTTGTTTTCCCATTCAGTCTTTTTTTTTTTTAATGATTTCTAAGAACCTCGGTATGTAATAGAAATTAGCATCCCACATATGTTAAGTGATGATGAGACATTGTTCGATATCTGACATAGAAAGCTGAACTTATTGCTTACTCTAGTGGAGCACAGCCTTGCAACCAAGGCTGTCTCTCCCAAACGTCAGAGCCAATTTTATACAGGATTTTTGGAAAACCTTGAGGTCAGGGATTAAGACACCCAGAGGTCAAAGTAGGTTGACGTCCACTAGCAGAAACCTGTGTGAGACCCTGCTGATTGGTTTGCACACAGCAGTGTCTTATTAGAAAGGTGATCCCTGCTTGGCTGTCGCAAGCTCTGGGCCTTAGTGATTGGTTAGTTTACAAGAGCTTACACACTGGTTGCCTAGGTGGCTCAGTCCATTGGGCCTCTGCCTGCAGCTCTGGTCACCATCTCTGAGTCTTGGGATGGAGCCCCAGGCACTGGGCTCCCTGCTCAGGGAGGAGTCTGCTTCTTCTTCTCTCTCTGTCTGCCTTGCCCTGTTTGTGTTCTCGCTCACTCTGCTGTCTCACTCTCTCTCTCTCTGTCTCAGATAAATAAATAAAACCTTAAAAAAAAAAAAAAGCCTATGCATGGAGGGGACTTGTGTTTGAAGAGCAGGACAGGTATGAAACTATTTCTTCTGGCTACTTGCTACCATAGTGTGGGACCAACCAAGTTCCATCCCTAAGTTTTTTAAAATGTTTACATGCTATGTAAATATTACAAATATTTTTTTTTCTTATTTTTACTTATGTTTTAACTTTAATAATGTTTTTTCTGTCATAAGAAAGTTTTAAGTTTTATGTAGACAAATTTATTACATTTTAAAATGTTTACATGCTATGTAAATATTACAAATATTTTTTTCTTATTTTTACTTATGTTTTAACTTTAATAATGTTTTTTCTGTCATAAGAAAGTTTTAAGTTTTATGTAGACAAATTTATTACTTTTCCTTCTAATCGTTCGCTTTAATGTCACGTTTTTCTCAAAATTTGCCTCCATAGTTCTTGAAGATTTATTTTCTTCTAGAGTATTTACAGTGTTATAATGTAAATCATTAAAACAATTAATCCATCTGGAATTAAATTTTGGTGTAGGTATTAAGTAGTGGTTTAACATCTTATTTCAAAATGAGTTGCCAATTTTCCAGTTACATTTATTGAATAACTTATAGTTTCTTCATATATTTGAAGGACACAGCTTTACTGGATTGTGAAATATACTCACATATGCGTGCATGGGTGTTTGTGTATATATTGTGCATCTGTGTGTATTCGATTTCATTTCTAGAATCTTTATTTTCTTATAAAATGCCACATTTTCTGTCACAATAGCTTTAGAATACGTTTTAATAACTCATCTTATTTTTCAAGATGGTGTAGTTACTCTGCCCACTTATTCCTTTATATGAAATTTTAAATCTTCTTGGCAACTTCTCTCCCTCCAAAGAATGTGATTTGTGTTTTTACTGTAAATGCATTAAACTCCCGTTTCTTTGGGGAGAGGGGATGCTGCCATTTTTACCATATTGTCTTCCCATCTGGAAAGATGTTAGTTTCTCAAATTACTCAAATCTTTTATTTTCCTAACCAAAGTTAAGCTTTGGGAGATATAAACCTTCCTGGCAATTTTTTGGAAGCATAAAACCCTCACTTCTCAGGAAAAGATTACAGGCACAAACATAATATTTTGCATAATATTTCTGGAAAATAAAGTTTTGAAAGTCTATCCACTAAAAAACCCATCCATTAAAAATTAAAAACTGTCTTATACTTTTATAAGATTTGTATTTTTCTTGTGGGATCCACCATTTCATATTAATATTTCTCCATCTGTTAAGCATTTAGATGATAATATTGTTACTGTGTTCAAACGTGTCAAGACATGGTGGTTAAGAGGCTGGTCCCTGGAGCAAGTCAACCTGGATTCAATTCCTGACTCCTCCATCTACTAACTGTGCAAAAAAAATAACTTAACCTCTTTGTATCTCCATTTCCTTATCCTTAATATGATGACCTACCTAGGACTTGGAAATACTTCTGTGCTATTTAAGTGTTAGTTATCATTATGCAAAATAGAATTTTTTTCAAATCAGTTATCTGTGGCTGACTACTTCCTGTCTTTTTTAACAGCTGTAAAGTTTAATCTCTCTGAAATCTTCTAAGCAGTGTGTATCACCTACAAATAACATCAGGAATCTTTGTTCTCCCTTTTTAATATTTCCACCTTGTGATTATTCTTGTTACTTTGCATTGACTAAAATTTGAAGGAAAAAAACCAATGGAAGTCATGCCGTATTCTTATCAGAGTGGTGTGGTTGTAGTGTTATACTATTAAATATGGTTGTAGCTGATGGGTTTTGATCATGATAAGAGAATATCCTGCCCTTCCTAAGTCCTAAGAAGAGGACTTTATTTTTAGCCATAAATTAAAGGCAACTTTAACCAATAACTATTTTGGGCATTTCTTGAATAATCATAATATTAGTCCCCTCAAAACTCTGATATGCAGAGTTATATTAGTTGATTTCTAAATGCTGGTCTTATAAAAATCACACTAGTATGGTGCATTATATTCCTACTAACAGACTTATTTTACTAAGCCAGTATGTAGCATCTGAGTCCATAAAAATCTGATGCCAGTTTTTGTAATTCAGTGTTCATTCTGACTTTGAACCCTCATCCTGGCAGGTCTATGATCATTAGAGGGCTCATTGTACCTCCTCCAGATGGATGTCAAGGTTCCACTGCCTAAGGAAGCACCAAAAGTCACAGATTGTCTCTGAAGTTTGTAGTCAGGCACCCGCTAACCCATGATCCCTTCTCATCCAGTGGCTCTCTGCTGCTGCCATATCTCTCTTGGGACTTAGGAACACCTGCAAGCTGAGAACATCAGGTCAGGGGGCCTGTCTCTGTAGACACACCTTGAATTTATTTCTCTCTGGAGCATTGCCAGGCAATGGGAATTTATGATCCATTAATCCCACTGCCTGGGTTTTGAGCAACCAAAAGACGACTTCCTTTTCCATAAAGCAGCCAGAGCTCTGCTTCGCTTGCCTCCAATCAGTGCGGAAACATGTTTATAATTCATCATTTTGGAAGGGCAAAGAAAGGGTAAAGCTAAAATACTATGTTTCCATCTTTAATCAGTCTAAATGTTTATATCTTCACTCACCAGTATTTTACTTAGGATTTTTGCATCTGTATTCATAAGTGAAAGTTGGCCATAATTTTTTTGGTCTTTGTCAGATTTTAATATACAGGTCCTAAATAAATTCAGAAGCTTTAAATCATTTTCTATACTCTGGGACACATTTTTAAAAAATCAGAATTTTCTAATCTTCCATTGGTACATGGAGGATATTTTAGGGTAGTTCTATAACAGGTTTCAATTTTTTTCATGATTGTTATGTCCAGATTCCAGTGTTTAATATTCTTTTTCATGTTCTTTTTGTTTAAAAATTTTTTTTTTTTTTAATTTGACAGACAGAGATCACAAGTAGTCAGAGAGGCAGGCAGAGAGAGAGAGGGAATCAGTCTCCCTGCTGAGCAGAGAGGCCGATGTGGGGCTCGATCCCAGGACCCTGAGACCATGACCTGAGCCGAAGGCAGAGGCTTAACCCACTGAGCCACCCAGGTATCCCTCATGTTCATTTTAATAAAATATGTAACTCTATTGTTATGTGGAACTAGTGGTCACTTGTGACCTTCAGATCTTTTCCTGCTAGTTCATTATGGCTTCTCTGGAAGTTGTTTCTTACTCGCTCTGATCCACTGGCTTAGGTAACTATTTACAGCTAATTAAATTGGTTTATGATTCCTATATATTCAGCCGAATGTGTCTTATTATTTCTTTTAATTATCCCTATCGCCACTTCAAATGCAATTCGTTGAATGTTTACCCTTAAAAGAGAAAATTGATAAGGCATATTTAGAGCTGAAAAACTGTATTTACAGCCCACATCAGAGAGCTGGAATTGGCAGTCCTACAGGAATTCCCTCTAAAACAATGCTATGATTTAAATGAGAGTAGTGACATTAGTCAGCTGTATAGTGCTGCTAGATTTTTAAATAATGAAATGTAAAATAATGAAAAGCACTCAAAAATGAAACTGGATCCAAAGCCCAGAAATTGGTTTCCCTACTCCGAGTTCTAAAAATCCTCTTAAATATTTAATTCTCCCACTTTATGAAATAGTTATACAACAGACTTGAAGCCTGGGAAGTGTGCAAACAACCAAACATGAAGCTGAGTTTTTAGATTTACCCAGGAAATAAGTTATAAAGCTAAGTGGCCTGTGCATCCTTGGTATTCTTTATCTTCATTATGTGCCAAATTTCACATTATTTTAAATTTAGATACATGGCCTTGTGTTATTCTAATTCCTGGAGTAGAAGGTTGATGAAAATTTTCTTAAAATTTCTCTCCCTGCGAGAAAATCAACACATGCATTGAAAAATATGATTAAGAGAAAGGAGAATTGTCCAGAAAACAGACTCCATTTCATTCAACCAGTTGTGACCAGGTTGCAATTAGTAAAATGGTCTTTTCCAAAGGTGAACCACTCCTACCACCCCCGAAGGAATCAGACCTGATTAAAAGGAATTTAGACTCACAATTCTAGCTAACATAAACAGAATACTCACATTCTCTAATCTTTGAAAGAAACCTCTGAAGAGACACTTCATCTAAGAATGGAGATGGGGAAATGCTAGCTTTCTATAGATATAGATTCATAATGACAAATATTTCTTGTGTAACATCTTCCTTAATTTCAGAAGCAATATCTGCTCAATGCATGAATTTTAGTAAACGATAGGCAATCACAACCAAAACTAAAACTAAAAATCAGTAAAATTTACCAGGTTTCTTTTGCTATTGGACAGCACACAGCAAATTTCTAAGGGTGACCCACAAACCACTGGCACAGAAATTCCTTGAAGTTGTTCATTGATGATGCATACTCTGGGGCAGCATCTGATTTGTGGTCCCCAATGAATGAAAAAAATTCTCTGGAGGAATTCAATTTTCAGTTTAGCTAATGATCATTCCAACATTTGTTTTCATAATTAAAACAATAAACATCTTTTATATGAATTTTGGTCATAATATTTTTTTCCTTTAAATAAAACCTTTATAGCTAGAATTTGTGAAGCAAGGTATGTAAAATCTTTTCTGGGTTGACATTGAATAGGGTGATTCCAATAATCCATATTCTTACCTACTTTTCTTACATTTTTTTAATATCTGAGATAAAAATACTAAAACCTACTATCATGTTAATGACTTTACCAAGTTGTCCTAATATTTCTGAGTGGTTTTACAGTTACTTTACTACCATGTTATTTGATGAAGAAAGGTTCATGAGTTTGACTCCTTCGTAATTTGAATCTTTTCTCATTAAAAATCTCTCTCTTTGCATTAGTGGTATTTGTGTTTCAGCTTTTTGTCGGGGGGGGGGTTGCAATTGTCAAACATGTATTTGTTCTTTTATTTTCTTTAAGGTTTATTATAAGAAAATGTTAATTAGATTTTGTTATTACACCAAATCTGAATGCAGTTATCTTTAATAATGACTCAGTTTGTTCCCATCAGTTGTATTTAATGTTGTGTTGTCCTATTTCTTCCATCTTCCTTTACGTCTGTTTTAAATTTCTTACTGATCCTCTTTTTTCTTCTTACTTTGCTGGACTGATACAATTCTTTTTTCACTCTGATAATTGGGAATTTTCATTATGTATGTGCTTTTGCCAGTGCTCACAAACTTAATATTAATAGTCATATTTAAACCTAGGTTTCTTTAACACTGAAATGATTCACCTCCTTTTCCTCCAACCAAGAAAAAAAGCTAAATTTTTCCCTTACCTGTTTTGGAACAAATGTTTGTGTGTGTCTCCGCCTCTCCCGCTTCTGCCCAAGATGGTATCAAGAGGTGGGGCCTTTGGGAGAGAATTAGCCTTAGATGAGAGTTCATTATGGCCCTTACAAGAATCATGAGAGCGATTGATTCCTCTCTCTTCTATCCACAGGGGAGGTGACAAGGAGAAGACTACAGACTGCAGCCCGGAGGGGACTCTCACCGGAACTGACCCTGCCTGCATTCTATCTCAGACTTCCACCCGCCAGAACTACGGAACAAATTTCTATTGTTTATACGTTACCCAGTCTGTGGTATTTTTTTAACGCAGCTCAAACAGACTGAGACAGGAATCCTTTTGTTATACTCATATAAAACCTCATGATAATCATCCATGTATGATGCTCACTACCAACCGGGATCTTTCACTCTCTACAACTTTGAAATCTGTGCTTTGATTTGAAATTCCATTAATCTGGGGGCGCCTGGGTGGCTCAGTCAGTTAAGTGCCAAACTCTTGATTTCAGATCTTAGGGTCCTGTTATAGAGTCCCGTGTATGTTGGGCTCCTTGCTCAGTGGGGAGTCTGCATCAGGATTCTCTCTCCCTCTGCCCCTCCTTCCATGTGCTCTCTCTTAAATAAGCAAATAAATAATGGAATAATTATTCCATTAACCTGGTGTACTGCATCAAGCTATTTTAAAAAATAACTACATGAGTGGAATATTTCTTATTCATACTGCACACATGTACACACACATACACACACACACACACACACACACACACACAGACAAAGAGAAAGAGAAAACAGATTATAGATTTTTAGTACTGAACTTGACGTGTTTCCTACCTTATCCCCCCAACTGCAGATGTACCAGTCTTTTAGAGATGATATTTCTTATAATATATAAAATAGTATTATACTATATAATATTGTATTACTTAATAGCATATCATATTAACTCTATTACATGATGTAATTTTATTATACATAATTTTATATGTTATATAATATTTTATCAAATTTCATCTCTCCATCTCTCTATATATATAGAAAGAGAGAAGCTAGAAAGAGAGAGAGAAGCTTAGAAAGGAGACGAATACATGGCCTTGAAGGAAAAATTCTGAGATGCATTCTGTATGAATGAGACTCGGTCTCATTATCTTTGTTCTCTCACTTATGTTTCTTTGGATTGTGCCCTAAATAAAACAGCTTCACCCATGTTTCATTCAACTCTCTTTTTGGGAATACCACATAAAATACTAGGGGTAATTTCAACATAAAGGAATGTACTTGAATTAATGAATTAGGCAATGTGTGGAAGCAGTTTTCTTATAATCGGCAGGAAGGCCAAAGTGCCAACCAGAATTCCTTGACCTGTAAGAATCTAAGGTGACAGCTAGTAGATCGCCATGCTCCTAGGGGCAAAATAACCAATTATGATTCTTCTTGACTTGTATAACTAGGAAAAAATTAGTAGAAAAGAAAAGAGGATAGTGTCGTGATTGCAGTGAAAAAGAGCAATTTCTTGCTCAGTTTCTAGATCTGAGTTGTTCTCAGAGCCAATGCTCATAAGTTAAAGGAGGGACCTGCTCTCTTCAAAGAAGGACCTGCAACGCTCCCACTAGCATTTAACACAAACATTTACACACTCCTCCAAAGGGACTTCTAGTCCCTGATTGACTAATAGTTTCCTAGGGAAGGAAGAATGTGTAGACTTTTGAGGGCTGTTGGATACAAGTTTTGAACTGATACTCCTACCGGGAAACCTGAAACACGATGTGGCTCACAGTTAGGGTGGTGTTTGTGAAGATCGTGTCATGAATGAACTCTTGGCACATGTCCATCTCCCAGAGGGTCAAATGGGAACAAAGATCCACCCTGTGGTCATTTTCTCAACCATTTCTCTCCATGCATGACTGGGATAAATATACTTAGCAGCTGGCAGAACTTTCACGGTTGTCCCGTATCCCATGGAGTAAGACTATATAGTAAGAAAAGCCAAAAAGATTTCTGATATTGCCTCTGTGAGCCAAGATAGCAAATCAGAAGCAATAACACAGCTTGAGTTTAATGGCAGAAATTAGGGCTCTTTCAGGGAACCAGAGGATATGATGGTGGCAGTTCCCATCTGATTCTCATCCCATTGACTTCTCTATTCCCTGCGAAAACCAGAGAGATGACCAAATTTAACCAAATGTCAGACCCAGTTAGGTGTGCTGTACAGATGGCTTCTTTACGGAAAGAGATGAACATAACCTGTGGTACCTGGTATGAGTCTTGGCACAGTCTTGGCAAATGTGTTCTTTTCAATACCTGAGAACAAAGATTCCTGGAAGAGGTGGGCATTTGTGTGGGAAAGGCAGCGACACTTAGTCACCCTTCTTCCTAGCCAAGGTTAGTTTGCCTCCCTTCTGACAATATTGATTGCGGGGATCTTGCAAGGACATCTAAAAAGCCTTCTGGATGCCCTATAGAATAGCGCTATTATCTGAAGGCTTAGAGAATGCTTGATGTACTGACATGAAATTCTGCCTGACATCATCTTAGACTAAGGGTCCCACTTTACAGTAGTAGAGGTGTGATAGAGGACACAGGACCAGGGAACTCAGTCTTTCTATGGTATTTTATATGGAGTGACTTATTGAAGACTCAGCTCTAAAAGCCAGCTCAGAAGGTCACACTTAGAGAGGTGGCTTTGTCCGCCAGAATCATATATATGTATATGTGTGTATATATATGTGTGTGTATATCTATGTGTGTGTACACACGCACACGCACACACACACACACACACACACACACAATAGCATTATGTGGTCCTGTATACCTGTGCCACCAGTGGCTCAAATACATAGGTCCAGGAACAAAGAATGGAAATACACTTGGCTTCCATTACTATCACTCTTAGTAGTCTACTTGTGGAACTTGTCAGTCTTATCTGCACAATTTTAGGTTTTGCCAGCTTGGAGTCCTTAGAGTCCAAGGGACAGAGTAAGGGATCTATTAACTTGTAGCTACAATGGTAACTTGGTTACTTTAGAATCTTCAGCCTGGCAGATCAACAGTCAAAGAAATGGGTCATTGGTTGGGGTAATTAATGACGATTGTCATAAGTAGCTGGTGTTGCTATTACATACCAGGGCAGGGAGGCATGCATCTAGAACTCTGGCAGTCCAGTGGGATCACTGCTCTGTGTTCTCATGCTCTGTGACAATAGCTAATGGGCAATTGCAGCAAACAAGTAAAGCAACCAGGGTCTCTCAGACCCTCAGATATGGGAGTCAGATCATTTAGTCAGTCAAGCCACCTAGAGCAGTAGAAGGGTTGGCTGAAGGTGAGAGAAATTTCTAGGGATTGCAGTTGGAGAGGGAGGTGGTCAATTCATTGTTGATAATAGCTGCATCAGTGGGGACTGTAGCTTGTCTTACTGCTATTGTGTTTGTTAGCATTTGTTCTGGCCGTCACCTTGAAGTCACCTTGGTCAGTGACAAAGTTTATTGGGGAGCATGAGCAGATCTGAGTCATGTGAGGGTGAGCTAAGGCATTTCTGGTTTTGTCTGAAGCTGCGGTGAACACTGTGTGCCCACACGGCGCGTCCCACGCCCACCACTCTTGTCCATCTCTGCTTTTCTGCCCCAGGCCTTTTAACTTGTTTCCTTACAAAACAGAAGCCTTTTCAGCCCAGACCCAGATACAAGTGAGAAAAGCAGGAGAGTTAACTCTCCTAAGGGACATCCTTTGGGCCATGGGAGATTGCAGCTGGTGGGTAAATGCCTGGTCCTCCCAGCCTCGCTGGAAAATTTTGGGAGTACGCTCACAGCTGCTGCCTTAACCATGCACACTTTACTGGTTTCCCGTCCTTTTTGATCTGGTTCCAGCTCTTTCTCTTGTCTTTTCTTGCCAACCACCAGCATCCAAGCTCTTTTCTCTGTTTTAGGGAACATAAGTGAAGAGATTGTGTTTCAACTTCTCTCTACAAAATTATCAATCTTTGCCCTTCCAACATTAAATTATCATCACGTAGCCATTAATTCATAAAAAGAATGAGAATCTTAACCTGTGATTCTAAGTAAACCAAGAGAATTTAAGTAATATTCAATAAGAGCTTATTTTAATTTTGCAAACTTATAAGAAAAAGATTGTGTGGGATGGAGCACTCAGAGTCTCTGAACAGCAGACCAGCACAAGATTACCACTTGGCAATGAGAAGTATGTCCATGAGTCATGCTCCTTGGCATGAAACCAAGGATGTGATGATGTGACAATCGCAGGACACCAAGGGCTGATGATCCCTTTCTCAAGGCTGCTGTTTGTTTGGGCTATACACATCGCTGCCTCTCTTTTCACTTTGCCCCTTTTTCCCAGTCCAGACTCTGTATATTTCCATATAGTTTCCTCTCTCTTTCATATTTTCTGTTTCTCTTTTATTTCACTTTTGAAAACATTCTCTTGACATTTTGCCCTGCTTCTCATGCAGTATATAAACGACTGTGTCATTTGAGCCTTGTTGTAACCAGATTCCCTTTCTCTAGTACTTTCTTGGAAGTACTGATTTTTTTTTCCCCAGGTTTGTACAACAACTTTCAAGAACTTTGGTCAAATCTCAGATTTCAGAGAGTCTCTATGGTTTCTCGAGCCAATTTTTTGATTCTTCAATGTTTTACGAGTGGAGACAACCCTAGGTAATTTTTTACAAATTGGAATCTCAAAAAAAATTTTCTATATATATTTTGCAACTTAATTACCTCAGGATATAAAAAGGCAATTTCAGGCATAGAAGTCTATAGCATTAGAATCTGAAAGTTTCTGTGTCAATTCTATCTCAGCAAAACCGGGAAAAAATAGGAAAGCAAAAGCACTCACGAGCACAGATTCTATGATGGTTACTTTTATGTAACATCATGAGCAGCATGAACATGGTCTTGCCTCAATGTCTTAGCAAATAATCAAGACAATGTCAGTGGACAGCCATAATCCAGAATCCTGGAAATGAAATTGCGGGATGCTGACTGTTGCTTTTTGAAAAATTAACATTTTATCATAAAAACCTTTAAAGGGCACATGTAAAAAAAATGTTTTGTGGGAAAAGAAGGATTTCAGAAGAAGGTACAGACCAGGAGAGGGTGCTAAATAGGTGTCAGAAGCTGAAAGCCTTTCCAGAAAGAAAGTGAGAAAAAGTATCTTGAAGCAGAAATGCAATAAGAAAACAGACTAAACATCGTTGGACCTTATTTTCACTTTCACACTCTCTTTTTCCTTTATTCCTTCATTTCCCCAAGTTTTCCACTGTATTTTTAATTTTGAAATAATGATATTGAAAATTACTTAGGTTTGTGCTAAGCATGAACATGGAGCAGGGCAACATGAAAGATGACACAACTGACTGAGAAGCCACCCGGTTGAGACCCTCCTTGTCCACCATGTACTAGGGTTTCACTTTTTTAAGATCAGTTAAAAGTTGGCCACCTCCAAACCATTTCCTCCATTGAATAGCCAGTCTAGCCCGAGTTCCACTCTTCACAGACCTGAAGCGTGGCCGCCTTGTTTGTTTTCTGAATGCTTGTCTCTTGGTCCTTCCCTTTAACCTATTTCTTAACCCCACCTTTCTCACAGTAAACCACCTGAGATATCTCATCAGAAAAGGGGGTTCAATGTGGCAGTGGTGGGGTAAGTGATGGCAAAATATAATTTCTAGACAGCAATATTTGAGCACATGGTTCCTCCACTCCCAGCCACTGAATGGGGTAGGTCATCATAACAGCCAATGTCCACCATCTTTCTCCTGGGAACCACTGCCCTTGGGCTGGCGTGGATGTCAAATTATATTGTGGGAAGAATGAATACTGACATCTCTTTTTAAATGTCCTGTAACTCTTACATGATCTGTAGACTATGCCCTGTATGTGAGTCTCTTTCTAAAAGTTTTTTCCCAGTAAACATTGATGCATTTCCCAAACACGGCAAACCATAGACAACCTTGATGTGAGACAGAAAGGGTTGAGTCTATCACTATAGTAACAAAACTAATTTGATAAATGGGTCGCAGTATCCCACAAAAGACAGGAAATAAATTGGAGCCGATTTAGTAGGAAATGTCTCATTTTCTGAAACTTGCTACAGTTAATTAGAATGCCAAAGTTTCTTAGCATCTGCAATGGGACTGTGTGAAATGTTTGCATTTTAGGACAGTTGCTTGGGAATAGGGGGACATTTGTGGAATATGTGGCTGTTTCCTGGACACTTCTGAATTCACTGTTAAAGAGTGAAATAGGATTTTTCTGATTTCCAGGTTTATTTGATATCTTTTACATTAAGTGAGGAAAATATTTATAAGGTAAAATTAAACTTTAAGGGAGCAAATGCCTAAAATCCCACACTTTGTTCCCAATGTTATATGACCTAATCTGTGTTTTAATACTAAGCCAAATCTGGATTCTGGAGTATTTACAATTTAAGTAAATGTTCCCTTCTGTTGACTACAGGACTGCTAAGTCGATATTTATTACAGTCTCATTTTGCCATGCAGACCGCATTTTGAATTACATGACAGGGCCAGTGAACGGTCAGGCTCTGTGTTCACAGGGGTCCCTCCTCCCCACATAGATGCTGGGCTGTTGAACTTCATGTTTCGTTCTCTAGCTTTCCCAGTGCAACTTATCCGTCTGTTGATTTATGTCCAATCATTTTGTTTAACCATATATATTTATTTAAAATGAACTTTGGACTCAAATAATGTCCCCATTGTCAGGATGAGTGCTATTTCCTTTCAAAATGTAAAGAAAGCTGGTTTCTCTGATTCTGTAATTTGATAGAAGCCAGACTCCCCATACAACAGAACGTCAAGGATTCGCGCTTTCTCTGTAGAGGGCTGCCAACTCTGGAATGCGCTTTCTTTGCATCCATGTTTGGCTAAACTTTGTTGACGTGATCTATGGCCAAGTTCTCGTCCCCTTTCTCTCTGTAGTACATTTTCTCAGACAACAGAGCTCTCCTTAATGTCAGAGTTCAATGCCTATTCCTGAGCTTTTTTCCCTAAAAGAATTCCATGTTCAAAGCAAGCTTATGTTAGCACAGATGAATGACGCCAACAAATAAACACGCAAATCTGGTTGATGTTAACTCCACTCATTTTTTCAATACATTTTTGAATGCTATGTTTGTCTCTGTGATAATAATAATAGCTTCTATGTATTACTATCATTTATTGGTCTGTATCAGGACTTCTACTCCTATGCCAGAAGGAGCAAAATATTTGTAAAGGTGCTAAGAATTACTGTTGTTTTTCCAGTGCTTATAGATAGACACAAAAGCTGAAACGAGGGGCTATTTCCAGTGTCACTTTATCCCAAGGCATTTAAAATGCTTTGGCTAGGGGCACCTGGGTGGCTCAGTGGGTTAAGCCGCTGCCTTCGGCTCAGGTCCTGATCCCAGAGTCCCTGGGATCGAGCCCCGCGTCGAGCCCCGCGTCGAGCCCCGCGTCGAGCCCCGCGTCGAGCCCCGCGTCGAGCCCCGCGTCGAGCCCCGCATCGGGCTCTCTGCTCAGCAGGGAGCCTGCTTTCCTTCCTCTCTCTGCCTGCCTCTCTGCCTACTTGTGATCTCTGTCTGTCAAATAAATAAAATCTTAAAAAAAAATAAAAAAAATAAAATGCTTTGGCTAAAAAGCAATATTGGAATAATGTATTGTTTTCTCTGTGTTGCTTACAATAGCAATTAAAAAATGATAGCATGCTCTTTGCTTTTGTTTATTTAATTATTTAATAGTAGATGGGATTTTGTTTTTGGCAAGAGATCTATTGAAAGCTAAATAGTTATATTGAACATTTAGTCGGAGTTTTAAAATAAATAAGAAACTTGTTCAGGATTTTTTAAAGGATAAAAAGCATGAGAAACAAGGAAATTTCTTTTGTAGCCCGAGGCTTTGTGAACTGTAACAGATATTTAGGCAAAGTTAACTCTGAACACATCAACAAATACGAAAAATTACAAATAAAAATGCATTTTTTGCTTGAAAATATGTCATATTTCATCCTAGCATTTTGCTATAAAATTCTGCAAAATGTATTCTCAAACAGTGAAAATGCTTCACATTTGTGGCTGGGTTTTGATTATTGATTAATCAATAATTATTGATTGTTTGATTGTGGTTTAAATGGCATTACCAAGATGCTTGTGAGATTGTACTTTTAGGGAAGGGGGACAGAATCTTGGTAATGAGAGGTCAGTGCTTTAGGGATGTGCTAATTGAATGGCAAATATTCTTCCAAGGAAACTTTTGAAAGAAATAACTCCGAAAAGTTTCAAAAGAAACTTTTGAAAGAAAAAAATACTGAATTTTATTTTGTCTTCTCAACAAGTGATTTTATTGATGTTGCATGACTATATCATGGCTGAATGAAAAATAAGGACTAACTTGACCGTGAGTGTCTGTATTTTAACCACCATATGTTAAGTGTATTGGAATTAGATCTGTAATACATACTCTTCATTGTGTCTCTGAATTTGTTGGCATCATGCATTTCTCATGTTTTATGGGAGGATCTGAAAAGAACCTACTTTTCTTCTTATGATTCAAGTTCATGCAGAAGATTTTTGTCTGTTCTGCGTGACTATGACTTGGCTTCTAGCTCTCCTCACCTTCTGAAATGTCCAGTGCTGGCAAAAATGGTTGATTATACTGCTCCAAAGTTGGGTAGATACAGCCTGCATTTTTCTTTGATTATTGTGAGGAAACTGCAGAATGCCAGCTCTGCCTCGGGGGCATCATTATAAACACAGATTGCAAAATCCAGAGCACCAAGAAATAGCGAATTCTGTTTCACATCTTAGGCAAAGGTAAAAGGATCAACTTTAAACAGAAATGGATCAGTTTAATGAAGGCCTGTGGTGAGTCAAGCAGAAGCACCATCAGTAGACACTTTGTAGAAGGGCTCATTCTTTCTAAAAGCCCTTGTGAATTTTGGTCAAAGGCATTGCTCATAACCACCGAATAGGTAGACACATTTAAAGACCAGCTGGCATCACTGGTAAATGAAAAAAAAAATTGCTTTAGGCTAAAATTAAATTTTGACTATAAATTGACACTGAACTTCCAGGGCAATGATGCACAAAATCTCTTAAATATTTGAACACATGCATTTATGTGGAGAACATTATTTGATCTTTGTATATACAAGCCCTCCCGCCCTCTTCCCTTGTTGGCCAAGCAGATCCAGGATCAAAGTGAAAGTAACCATATTTCTGGTAAAAGAAGGGCAATGGATCACCATACTTCCAAAATCTCTGGGCGAATTAGACTCTCTCCATTTCATTAAATAACACTTTTCCCATATTTATTGTTAGCGGCAACACTGAAGTAGACTAGGGGACATGTGGCTTATTACAGATCACAAAGGACATTATGACTAATTTGCTACTTTGTCAGGATTTCCTGTGGTCTCCCTGATACTTTTAACCAAAAGATTCTTTCAGAAGCTCTTGTCAGCTTACAACAGTGAATACATTTTTTAATATTATCTCAGTGGAATGTCTGAGGAAATCTTTGTGAGAATCACTTATTAATATGTAATGCAGCCAAACTGGGTTCTCAAGACATATTTCTTACATCAAGAAGATCTATCTTCTTGGCCAACATATTTGGTGCAATTAAACAATATTTAGGAGCATTTTTCCTTCATCTAGAGCAGTTTGTCAATATTCTTAGAGACAATTGGAGGATTCTCTGATCTTTGACACTTTATAGTTCATCATTTTATTTTTAAAGGTTTATTTCTTTATTTGAGAGAGAGAGAGAGAATAAGTGGTGGGAGGGGCAGAGGAAGAGGGACAGAGAATACCAAGCAGACTCCCCACTGAGGACAGAGCCCTATGCCAGGCACTATCCCAGGACCCTGAGATCATGACTCTGGCTAAAACCAAGAGTCAGAGATTTAACTGACTAAGCCATCAAGGTGCCCCTATAGTTGACCATTTTTAATCATACAACTGAAAGACTAGCTAGAGAGAGAAAAGATTTCAAGTGCTGAGAATGATTTCAAAGTGCTGGTGTCCAATCCAATCATACCTAATCAATTTCAATGACTAAAAATACCATTAGAATGAATGACTGGGAACTACAAAATAAAGTGGTGATGAAATTATTGTTTTGCCTAAGATTATCAAAAAGTAAAAATTCAAAAATAAAAACTTTCCAAAAAGTTTCCAAGTGGTTATTTTGTACTACAAGCATAAATCAAATTTTTATGGAAGTACTCTTTCTTTTTTATTCTCCCTTCCTTTCTTTTTTTTCTTTCTTCTTCCCTCACTCCCTCCATCCTTCTCTCCTTCCCTCCTTCTTTCTGTTTCTTTCTTTCTTTCTTTCTTTCTTCCGTTCCTTCCTTCCTTCTTTTTTTTATTTTCTTCCATCCTTTAACTCCTCCTCCTTCTTCTTTCTTCTTCTTGCAATTTTGCGATTCCTATGTTTTTATCTATAATAGAATATTATTCTTCTAAATTAAAATAAAATTTAAAACATTTAAGGATTACTAGGGATAACATTTAACAATCTTAGCAACATGCTAATTAGGAGCTAAAGTAGCTGAAAAAATGGCATTGGTAACATTTATTAAAGGTTTTTCAAATGTCAGATTGTGACAAAATATATCATTTGATTACATTTACTAAACTTATTTTTATTAGAAGGATATTGTTTTTTTATTATACTTTTGCTCTAGATTATAAGATTCAAAAATATCTTTATTTAGTACTTTCACTTGTGTTATAAAGAAAACGATTTGTTTTTAGTGAACTGCCTGTGTTTAAGTACAGGTTCACCATTTGCATGATGTGTTACCTTGGACAAAGTACTGAAATTCTTATTCTCAGTTTGTTCATCTGTAAAATGAAGATAATAATCATTTCTACCTGTTACAGCTCTTAGGAGGATTCTATAAGTAAATATTTTTAAGTACATAGAGTAAGTCTCTCTGTTTGTTATATAAAAATAAGTGTACATGTTTGTCTCAAAAAATCACCATTTTGGGAACGTCTGGGTGGTTCAGTCTGTTAAGCATCTTCCTTGGGCTCAGGTCATGATCCCAGGTTCCTGGGATCCAGTCCCACATCAGGCTCCTTGCTCAAGGGGAAGCCTGCTTCTCCCTCTGCCTGCAGCTCCCCCTGTTTGTGTGTGCTCTTTCTCTCTCTGACAAATAATAAATAAAATCTTAAAAAAAAAAAAACCACCCTTTTATCCTTTGTCCTTGTTTTCTGTCTGAACACTTCCTCTCTCTCTCTCGGTCTTCTTTCCTTCTTACTTTTCTTCCTTCCTTTCTCAACACGTGAGAAAACAACCTTAAAATTTTCACTGAGATCGATTTTTTACCAGTTTATTGGCTAACAAAATTTTTTGTGGTTTTACTCCCCATATATATTTTCTCTTTTGTATTTTTGTGCTATAGGTTTTTTTTTTTTTCACAAGAAACTCTGTTATCCATGGGAAATAAAAATATAAAAACCCAGACTTAAAAGTCCAAGGTGTGTCTCCTAATGAAATCATCCTCATGTAGGTAAAATTGGGAAAAAGTAAACGGTTTGACATTTCCTGACATGAGGAGTCAAAGCCTATTTTTAAGAGCTTGTTCGAGGGTTTTGGTACCGAGAACTTCTTAATAAAGATCATAGGCTGGCATAATTAAGAAACTTTCCTTTAGGGTCCTGATAATGATCAAGGGTCGAATGCTTCATTGAAAGCCCTTCGGATATCACCTTATTTTAATGTTGCCCCTTGGGATCAGTTGAAGATTAATGTGAGTTAGGTATCCAGGCTCAAGTATCAAGGTGAAGGAGAAGAAAAGAGGAGAATGTGTTAGTGTAAAAGTCAGCAGTGTATGTATAGAATAATGTGCATTTTAAAAACTGTTACTAGGGTGTCTGGATGGCTCAGTCGCTTAAGCATCTGCCTTCGGCTCAGGTCATGATCCCAGAGGTCCCGGATTGAGTCTTGTACCAAGCTCCCTGCTCAGTGCAGAGTCTGCTTCTCTCTCCACCCTTCATCCGATTCATGTTCTCTTTCTCTCTCAAATAAATTAATAAAATCTTTTTTAAAAAGTAAATACAGTTACAAAAGATGTACATAAGGTGGATTCAAGTGAGTTGACTTGAAATGGTAATGGTGGGATGGGGACTGGAATGGAGGATGGATAGACAGAGGGGCTGGGGGCTGGGAGAGGCGAAGAGTCTGGGCAGGGATGATCATGGGGTATTTACCAAGGTGGAAAGTGGAAGAGCCAAAGGCTAACTTCAATTTCCCAAGACAGCTCTGGCTCTGAGAACTTCTTTCTGGCCAATTTCCTTTTTTTTTTTTAAAAGATTTTATTTATTTATTTGACAGAGATCACAAGTAGGCAGAGAGGCAGGCAGAGAGAGAGAGGAGGAAGCAGGCTCCCCGCCAAGCAGAGAGCCCGATGCGGGGCTCGATCCCCGGACTATGGGATCATGACCTGAGCCGAAGGCAGAGGCTTCAACCCACTGAGCCACCCAGGTGCCCCCCCCAATTTCCATTTTAAGAAGTGCTTGACAAGTGGCTTTATAAATGAGGATGTATGGTACAGGAGTCTCGACTGTGCTTCAGGGAATGAGCTCTTGGCTAACTAGTGCTCAAATTGAAGAGAGAACAGACTGAATTATATTGCCTCAGGGACGGTACATCCCATTCACTGGGCAGAACTAAACCACCCTTGACAGAGTTTCAGCTTTAATCTCTGGTTCAGCTAAAGAGCAATTTTACTTTGCCTTGAGATGCACTAGTTCTACAAAATTGGAATTTCAGAAAGACTTCACCTTTAAAGTCACCTTCAATATTACCTTATTTGCTCACTTTATGTTATCATTTAGACATAGAGACATTTCCATTTACTATTATGCAGGATGGTAAAATAAATAGCTCTCATTAATATTTCATCTGATCTTTATTCCTATCACTAGATGCTCTTCTGTTTTATATCCTATTTTTTTAAGATTTTTATTTATTTATTTGACAGAGAGAGATCACAAGTAGATAGAGAGGCAGACAGAGAGAGAGAGAGAGGGAAGCAGGCTCCCTGGTGAGCAGAGAGCCCGATGTGGGACTCGATCCCAGGACCCCGAGATCACGACCCAAGCCAAAGGCAGCGGCCTAACCCACTGAGCCACCCAGGTGCCCCTGTTTTGTATCCTATTTGTATATAGCAGTAGGTACACACACACACACACACACACACACACACACACACACACAACTTGAGGAAATTTAAAAAATTTTTGGTACTTTCATGATTCTTATATATTGTTTACTCCTTTTTTTTCATATACATCAAATTTGATTTTCTCCTTTAAATATTTTCTTCTCTTTCTCTCCAAACAGATGTAGGCAATCATTACTTTTTTTCATTCAGTCATCCATTTTTCAAATATTTACTATTACCTAAAATATGTGAAATATTACAATAGGTGATGGACCAAGGAGAATCTGTTTCTTGTTCAAAGCATGAGTGTCTATTTGGAGAGATAAAAGTCTGTGATGGCAGGCAAGAAAATTTCAAATCCTTTACAGATACAATAATTAAAAGGCAAATAAGAATAAAATGGAATTCAGCAGATAAAATATGTTTAGTTATTTTAAAAGAGAAAGAATATAAATTTATGATAGGGTCTGGATTTCCATCATTTTTTTACTCAAAGAATTTCAGTTAATTTGCATTCTTTAAAGGAAGTTAAATATTCCTAGAGATATTTTTCTTCATTTTTTTTACACTATGAGTATTTCTATACTCTTATTATAAAATATTTATATATAAAAATGCAGCTCGGGTCGTGGTCTCGGGGTCCTGGGATCGGGCCCCACGTCGGGCTCTCTGCTCCGCGGGCAGCCTGCTTCCCCCTCTCTCTCTGCCTGCTTCTCTGCCTACTTGTGATCTCTGTCAAATAAATAAATAATCTTAAAAAAAATGCAGCTAATAATATATTCAACAATGATCAACATATAGCTGTCTTTCCATTCATGTTCCTTCTCCCAAAACTTTTTCCTACACCTCCCGATCTAATTATTTTAAAGCAAATTCTAGAGCCATATAATTTCTTTTGTCAATACTTGAGCATATATCTCTAAGAGAAAATATTTTTAACACAATTGGAATACCATTGTCATACTTATAAAATTTAATAGTGTAAGGCAAATTATAGAAATCATATAATTCTAACTGTAAATAGTCCTGCATATATTGCTAACAGGATTTTTTAAAAACATAGCAATACCATCATGACATCTAAAAAATAATAGTAATTAAAAAAATACCATGCAAGATCAGGTTGGTGCTTCTATTTTTGTCTCATAAAAGTCTCTGCATACTTATTTTGTTCTTATCAAGTCCTAAAGATCCACATTGCATTTGATTGACAGCTTCTGTAGATCTATACCAGTTCCTTCCTCCCCTGCTCCCCAAATTTTCTTGTTGAAGAATATAGGCATTTGCCTGTACAATTTCTCACCATCTGTCTTTGGTTGATGGCACACTTGTGCTGCCTTTCAATGTGTTCCTTTTGTCCTCTGCAATCCAAATATCATTGGAGTCAGAAGCTTGATCAAATTTAGTTCTTTGGCGAAAAGACTTCTTAGTTGATGCTGTGTATTTATCTGCATGATATCAGGAGGCACATGATCTGGGTTATTCTTTTCATCATCAAAAGATGGCTGAGCATGTTTAGGTATTATCTGACTCAGGCATTTGTTTATAAACTTTGCCATTATCCCTTCACCCAATGATGTTAACGGCCATTGGTTATTACTGCCAAGGCCCATGATTTCTTTATTTCATTAACACTGTAAAATGGCAGTACTCTGATTCTGTCACTCCTACCACTCGTATTAGCTATAAGTCTTCAACAAAGAAAACATTTTCCTCGTCAACTTTTTATCCTGAAGTACTATTTAAGAAAGGTAGGGTAGTGGTGCCTGGGTGTCTCAATAGGTTACGGCCTCTGCCTTTGGCTCAGGTCATGGTCCCAGGTTCCTGGGATCAAGTTCCGTATTGGGTTCTCTTCTCAGCGAGGAGCCTGCTCCCCCACCCCCCACCTGCCTCTCTACTTGTGATCTCTGTCTGTCAAATAAATAAATAAAATATTAAAAAAATAAAGGTAGGGTATATTACTCACTGTTTTCTTTTGTTGGCAAGTATTAGAATAAAGATTTGGCCTACTAATCTCCAAAGCTAAACAAGATCTTTGCCTCATCATTGCAAATGCATGTTTTGTTTTTTTTTTAATTTAATTTATTTATTTGACAGACAGAGATCACAAGTAGGCAGAAAGGCAAGCAGAGTAGGGTGGGGGAAGCAGACTGCCTGCTGAGCAGAGAGCCCGATGCGGGACTCTATCTGAGGACCCTGAGATCATGACCTGAGCTGAAGGCAGAGGCCTAACCCACTGAGCCACCCAGGCACCCATGAATGCATGTTTTAAAAAAACATATTTGGTTCTTCAATTCACTCCTTATTTTTGTTGCTTATGTTGTTCCATTTTTGATCCCTAGGACCTTACTCAAATTTGCTTCTGTTAGTATTTTGACCTGAATCTTGTACCCATCAAAAGTTTCCTTCCATTTTGGTGTTACAAAATGTTCCAACCTCATCCATATATGGAATTAATTATTTCTCCAATTAAAACGGGCTTCTTTTCATGGCAAATGGTTCTTACAGACCAAAATTTGGGCTATGGTTGTCATTGTTACTGGTCTCGTTACTGCTTCTAGAATATTGAGCATGCAAAGAAATTTTTGAAAATAAAAATACTTCCTGTGACATAATGTTATTTTCAATTCAAATTTAAGATTATATATTTCTTGTTTAGATTCTTTGATTCTGTATCTTTTCTCTTTTGGACTGAACATTTTGCTTCCAAATGACATTGATATAAGTATTTTGCAAAGCAGAATGTGTGTGTGTGTGTGTGTGTGTGTGTGTGTGTGTGTGTGTGTGTCTAAAAATTACTGGCACCCTACCATACCCCCTTGTTCTTTATCATTGCAGAGCACAGGATGGGTCAGGACCCATTTGTGAAAATGGGTTAGGTGGACACAGCTGAGGAGGAGGCTGGCATGGCAACCAACAATGTCCACCACAAGCCTATTACTGTTCCCATTGACATGTTCAATTTAGCAAGAATAAATAATTTTTGGTCTACATTTTCTCCTCTTCACAACTGCTTGTTCTAATGTCAGAAACATAGGGCCCTTTTAAATGTAGTTGAGAATACAAATCAGTATTTCAGAAAGAGGTAACTAACATGAATATGCAAAATCAGTTTCTGTCTTTCTAATTTCTAGGAGAAACTCAAAGAAGCTAGAGCCACAGGTAGACAAAATTTGGGGATGGTAGTGAGAAAAGCCTCTTTTCTTGGCCCTTCAAAAAAGTTAATTTTCAGGGTGCTTGGGTGGCTCAGTGGGTTAAAGCCTCTGCCTTCTGCTCGGGTCATGATCTCAGGGTCCTGGGATCGAGCCCCGCATCGGGCTCTCTGCTCACCAGGGAGCCTTTTCTCTGCCTGCCTCTCTGCCTACTTGTGATCTCTGTCTGTCAAATAAATAAATAGAATCTTTAAAAAAAAAAGTTAATTTTCTACTTGGGGTGATTGTGAGAGATTGTGAGAGAAATAACTCTTGGGCTCTTCCCATATATAACTAGATGATTGTTTAATTAGTGAGGTCACCATATCATTAAATCCCAATGGCCTTTTTTTTTTTTAAAGATTTTATTTACTTATTTGAAAGATAGAGATCACAAGTAGGCAGAGAGGCAGGCAGAGAGAGAGGAAGGGAAGAAGGCTCTCCGCTGAGCAGAGAGCCCGACGTGGGGCTCGATCCCAGGACTCTGGGATCATGACCTGAGCTGAAGGCAGAGGCTTAACCCACTGAGCCATCCAGGCATCCCATCCCAATGGCCTTTTTGTACATACTGCTAGGACTTCTTTGGTACTTGTTCTCAGAGGCAAGAGAGAGTTCAAATTGTGTCCTTCTGATACCCTTTGAATCACCTCATCTCTAACTCTTATAGATCATGTTAAGGTAAGTGGCAATGTCTCCTGTTAACTTCTGAGACAGAGTGTACCTCTCAAGAAATGTTTTTGTCTGTCACCTCTCTATTGCTTTCTTAGTCTGGTTCCCTAAGCATTATAGTTGTCTGAAATCCTTGGTGTTTTGTTTTTTTTTTTTTTTTTTCATGTGGGTAGTGCTCATTCCTTTTTTTTTTTTTTTTGTCTTATGTGTTATAGTTTCCTTGTTATAGACATTTGGGAAATGAAGGACAAAGAACTCAATATCTGGGCTATTGCCTAACTCTTAGAAATGACTGGAAAAGAGAATTTAAAGAGTAGAGGACAGAGTTTAGTGAATAAAAGGATATAATATACTCCATGTTAAAGGGCAGCACAGAGGGAAGATGTGGAAAAACAGACTCAGAAAATTTGTTTCTCTCAAGTTGGAAGACCTAGATTCAGTGTGACTTCATTATCAACATCAATTAGCACTGCCATCTTTGTTTTCATCATGGGAAAAAATTAATAACTGGACTCCCATTTGTTTAGGTTTCTGTGCTATTTGTTGAAGATACATACCACAATGAGTGATCCTTGAAAAGAGCAGTTTTAGTAGTTGTTCCTGGAAGTGTAATGATGATATTTGCAGTGGTGTACTGACTATGGAGCTTATGGAAACTAATTACCCATGAAAGAAAAAAGTAGAAGGCAGGTTGGTAAGGAAATTGAACACACAATAGTGATTAAGAGAAAAGGTTTGTATTTCTGTAAACATTTGTTAAAAATCTAGTAGAATCACTATTCTCCATTGCCACGAGAACAAGTTGTTTGTTAATTATTTGGAGTTGATTAAAATCAGGGAATCATTACATAACCAATCATACTTCAACACAAGATATACAAATTGCTATAGGCAATAGGTGGGGATTTCTTCGCATCTATCTTACAAAAATCACATCTGTAACCTGGTAGATGGGGACCCAAGGCAATGCACAGAATGCACTGAACATGAAACTGGGGGTAATATAAAGAGTTATGTGACAGGATCCCTCACCATTCAGACCTCATGTCTAGTTGGACATATAATGTGTACATAGCAGATGTTAAATGGGACTTTTTTCTCTAAGAAAATTGAGAGCAAAGTATATTAGGTGGCCACACATTATAAAGAGAAGGACCAGACCCCTCCCCCTCCCACAATGCAGAACATGCTAAAGGTGACCACCACATACCCCCACATGCACACACAATGATCTAGGACACTTAGCCATCATTTATCTTGAACTCAGAAAAGGAGTCAAGGAGATTAATTGGAAGATAATGGGGAGAAAAGATTTCCTTGGAAGGAGTTGCTGAACGGCTCTTTGTCTTGGCTTCCAGTCTGATGATGGCAGACAACACTCTCAGACAGTGAGAGTGCTCCAGAAGGGAAACTGGACCTCTAGCTTTAAAAAGTGTGTACTAAGCTGCCAAAATCAGCTGAGCTCTTGCCAAGGAACATGAAAAGAGATGGAAGAGCACCCATTAGGCCTAAGATTTTGAGAGAGACAGGAAGTGGGTCATGCCTTTTGCCTAAAGAAATCTGTAGATGAGAAGTTTCGGGAATCATCTTGATGGTAGAGCTGGTAAACAGAATCATAGAAATACAAAGTTGTTTCTTTGGGTCAAGGAGACCCCGTGAATGCAGGCAAACTTCAGTCATCCTAAGAATTTCCTACACAGGCAAGGTGATATAGGCAGCAAAAGGGTGGAGATATACCATAAAAGTGAGATGCTTGGAGAAGGTGGAGAAGCCATCAGGCAGAGGGGAGAATTCCTGGCAACAGTGGTTCATCTGTAGGTCCACACAGAGGACATCTCTGAAGAACCCACAACAGGGCCATGCAATGAAAAATGCAAACATGTATTGAGGTGTCTGGTTATTTTAGAGTGGCCAAAACTTCAGGAAAGTAAATCCTTTGTGACCCTTCCCTCTTCTGTCTCTTGCCACTCCAATACTGAAGAAGCCAGAGGCAAAAGGGAGAGTAGAGGAGGAGGGATGGAAGAGGAAGACAAAAATGAGTGAAGATACGGACATACCTTTCCTTCTCTACTTCCAGGCCTGAGTTGGGGCAGGGAGAAGTTTTGAATTAGAAGATTTGAAGTTGTGATTTTTTTTTTTTTTAATGAAACTGAGCTACCTAATATTGTTAATAAGAAAGTGACCAGAAAGGCTGTGGAATCTACTTGAGCTGCCAGGGACAGACGCAGTGAATGCAGCAAAGCACAGTTGGAAGGGAGAAAGACTTCTGCTTGCACCCTGAAAAGTCATGTGTGGGAACTGACCAGGAATTGACCATAATCAAGGACTCAGGAAAAATGAAAATGGAGAACAAACATGAAAATAACTTGTAGTTTCTATTTACTGGGTATCAAATCTGAGTTGCACCATCTAAATCCCATAAATAATTAACAAAATTTAGTATTGTCTCATCAGTTTTGCGCCCAGATGGAACTTGTGCCATTACTGTTAAATGCAGGATTAATAATGTCCAAGGTCCCTATTGTCATATTTACTGAATTTGACTGTGATTTTTTTTTGTGATATGACTTGAATTTCCTAAAAATTTCAATGCCACTTGTTTGATGTTTGTCTTTTTCTTAGAAAGTGCTGATATAAACAAACATTTGAAATTTATTTACTACTATAAGAAAAACTTATCTTGAAATGGATCTACTATTGAAGAAGGAAGAGTTCATAAATGTCTGTAAGCTTCCCTGTTCACCTCTGCTGCCTCCAAGTGTCATGCTTGCATATAGCTCTTATGCCCTTGGATGACTTGGTTCTAAATAGGTACAAGATAATGGGTTGTTAATGGGCATCTTGATTAAAGCATAATGAAATGACTTTTTTTTTTTTTTACCATTGAGAAAATGCTCACTTTTCCCATCAGATTAAGAGCAGGCTAAGGGTCTATAAAAAGGAGAGCATGCTTATGTTGAAAGGCCCTAGAGACACCTGAGTGGCTGTGTCCACTCTTGATTTTGGCTCAGGCTGTGATCTTAGGGTTGTGAGATTGAGCCCTGTGTAGGGCTCTGTGTTCAGCAGGGAGCTTCTATTGATATTCTCTCTCCCTCTCCCTTTTCTCCTCCCCCCACTCACTCTCTCTAAAATAAATAAATCTTAAAAACAAAAACAAAACAAAAACAAAAACAAAAAACTCCAGAAAGGCCTTCTAGTCACACAATGAGATCTTAATGTGGTTCTAAATTCTGTAAAATTTTACATCTTAGTCTGCAAAAGAGGAATTTTATCGAGAAAGTACAGATTCAAAACTCTCCTAATTTGAATTTATTCTTCAAATACAGCTGTGGCAAGCAGAGTCCTGAATTTTTCTAGGGCAGCTGAATATCCATCATGACACTTATTTTGAACTGTGCTTATGGTTGTGGCTAGACCGCCATGTTTTCCCCTTGTGTCGAAAAGGCTCTTCTGGTCCTCCCACAACCACATCTCTGCATCCTCTAGTAGATGTAGCTAGAATGTTCTTCCATGCTTCTCACTATTCTCTCCCTTTGCCTGTTGGACTCATCTGCCACTTCTTTGCTTATTCTTTCAGCAAATGGAGGACTGTCCCGCAGGGCTGATGAGTTTTTGTTGGTGGAGAGGGAGGAAATGGAAGAGAGAGAACTAAGAAGACTAAATCATTTTATAATTCAAAGCAGTTATGTAAAATAAACACTTTCTGGGGGAAAACAGCTGGATGTGTTGCTGATGAGACTCTAGGGTCTCTGTCCATGGAGCCACTGAGGCCAAGAATCCCTGAAGTGTCATTTTGTCAGGTGGAGACCACAGTGTGGCCTTGACCTCACTGGTGACATGGCTGGTGGCCACTCCTGAAGGCCACAAGCTCCCTCAGCTGCCTGTACAGTCACCCTGCTTGTTTTTACCACAAGTATTTGAGTTGAGAAGTGAAGATCAAGAAGAGTAACCTCTCTAAAGACTAAGGAGACATTTATTTCATTGTAAAGAATAAACCAAAAGGAAATTTTTTTCCCTCCAAACCCATTCTCAGGCCAGTGCCTACACAAACAAACACGTCTGTGTGACAGAAATTATGCATTTGGGCCTCCAAAGGGCTTTGGCTTTCCCCACTTGAGTTGCTGTGGAGTTAATCCTAAGATAAGGAGAAAAGATGCCGACTTATTTTTGTAAAGACTAACTCCTCAGACAACTATTAGATGTGAACAAACATCTGATCCATTTCCGTGCGTGAAAGCCAGTCTGGAAGGCTGTCAGAAGGGCTCTGCTGAGTTGAAAGAAAGAATGGCAAAAGGGGTGTGTGTTTCAGGGGGCCCACTACAAGAGCCCAGGCAGCAATCTTGGAGTCCTAGGAGGTGTTACCAAATGCCAGGAATCCATTGCAAATTCAGCTCCACCATGAGAGCTGGACAGCGCCTCTCTATCCACCATAGTCCTGGTTCTGTATCTTGAAGCAAGTATTCTGGTGGTGGTGTGATTTTCCTCCCTGTGCTGCTTCTTGGACAGAAAATTCAGTTGAATGCTGCTGTCTGCCATTCTTCCAGGAGGTCTGGGATGCCATGACCTTGAAGGAGTCCTCTCTGTGGTGCATCTTCACAGGTGAGTGAGCCTCCTGCCTCAGATTGGATAGATTGCTGATTCCAAGATGTTCAAGTGTGGTCTAGGTGTGGTGTATGTGTATGTGGTGGACACTGGTGTCCGATTACCTGGATTTGAATCCCAGTCTTCTGACTTACATTCTGTGTGACATTTGTTAAGATATTTCACTTTCCCCATTTATTTTCTCATCAGTGTTCTCTGCTCCATGTTTCTCTGCTCCACGTTTCTCCACGTTTCTCCCATGTGTCTGCGTTTGTCAGCTAGAGTGCCTTGCACATTATGCACCTTTCTTGTCTCACATACTAGATCACATTGATGTCTAATATGCTAAGGAGATAAAAATATGTAATTATTTTTTATCGTTTCCAGGCAGTCCTATTGGAAGAGCGTACCCTGGTAGCCAGCGAGGATTTATTTTTCAGAACACAAACATTTTCATCATTCTCCATGTAATGCCCTTTAGGATGATTTACTTTTTATGTGGATATATAGATTCAGAAGACACACAGTTCAAATCTCAGAAAGGATATGAAGGAACACAGTGATATGATACCTTCCCACCCGTTTCTTATCCATCTTGCTTTTCTCCTCCATTTTATTTTCCCTTTGTCTTTGCTGAGATATTTCCTGCATATAAATTCAACATCAATATTCCTTTATCTCCACAGTTTTTGCACAAATGATGGCACACTATATATGCTTTTCTATAATTTTTTGTTAAGCTAACACTAACATCATCATCTAGAGGTTTTTCCCCACTAGCATGTAATAAGGTCCCTCATATTTTTAGAATCTGTATATTATGTCTTGTGGTTGCATGGGCAAATATCTCATCACTTATCTGTAGATGGACACCTGAGTTGTTTCTAATCCTTTGTGTTTGCAAACAATGCTGTGGTGAGTAACTTTGCCCTGCCACTATTTTCATGTGTTGACATAACTTGAATGCATTCTGACAAGAGGAATTATAAAATCAAAGGTACATGCTTTTGGGAATTAGATAGAAAATGTCAGTTTGCTTTGCAGAGAGCCTATGACCATGAAAGTCCCACTCAGGTATGTTGGGATTCCCGTTTCCCCACAGCTTTTCCAATACCTGACAGTCTGATAGGTGAAAATCAACATCTTATTGTCATTTTCATGTGCCTTTTTTCTTGGCCTTTTCATTAGTAAGGACCATTTTAATTTTCTTGTCTGTGAATTCATGGTTGTTGCCTATTTCTCTTTTTGATTATTAAGGGCTCTTGACATATAAAGGGAATTAGCTCTATGAGTGTGTTATATGTTTCAAGTATATTTTCCCATTTTGTTGTTTGTCTCTCAGAATTACTCAATATCCTTAACTTTATTTTTTTCTATTACCACTTCAAGATTTTGTGTTACACTCTCAGCTCTGTCTCAAACTCAGGGAGACTGTCAGGCTTTGCCTGGTTTCCCTTCCCTGCACTTTGGTCTGAAAATCTGGTCCAGGCCGTAAGCTGGGCAACCTTAGTGTACACCCAGGAGCAGAACTGTTGGGTCCTAGGGTGTGTGCGTGTTCAGCTTTAGCTGTCAGAAATCTTTCCCAGGTCCCACTGAATGGGAGCTCTGGCTGTCCACTCCCTTGCTAACACTGGGTTTGTTTGTCTCTAATTTTACTCATTTTGGTGGGAATGGTATTAAATTTACATTTCTCTGATGACTAATGGTGTTCACCAGAAGAAAAGATGCACTAGTGTTTCATCTTTGTCTCAAACTAAGATAATTATAGAACTGGTTTTAAACCAGCACCAATCAATTGACAGCTAAAAGCCAAGGGATTGAATGACTTTCTTCAGTAGACATAAGCCTCTCTGCGACATGGAGCTGTATTCTCTGAATGGTACCTTTTGATAAACAGAAGTGCCAACTTTAATTTACTTCTATTTGTTATGTTTTAAAATTTGGGGGAATGCTTTAGTGTAGTGTACAAGAAATCTTTGTCTACTACAAGATTATAAAACATTTTTCCCTATTGTATTTTAGAAACTTTGTTTTATCATTCCCAATTGATCTGTGAATGTGGAACTGAGTTTTTTGTTTGGAGTGAGGTAGGGGTTAAGATAGTTTCTTATGTTCTGTGTATTCAATTTACATAGAACATTTTATTGAGAAATTTATTTTTTCCATTTTCAATTGCTCTGTGGTGTCACTGTTGAAAGAAATCAAATATTTTTCTAAGCATCAGTCTGTTTCTGGATTCTTAGAATTTTCTCCTGTAGGAAGATTTTTAAATATAAATTGATTTTTTTGGATAGGAAGCTACACAGATTTCCCATTTCTTTTTTTATATTGGTTGTGCTAAATTTTTTAATTATTGGAATAAATTTGATCATTTTATTTTTCCTCCTGTATTATGTTATAAAAATCTCAAACACGTAGGAAAGTAAAGAATTTTACAGTGAACACCCATATACATACCACTTACATTCTACAATGTATGTTCACTGTACTTCATTATTTACCTACTCATCTGTTTTTTCCTATTTTTTAACTTATCTTTTTTTTAATAAATTTCAAAGTTTGCAATGTCAGTATAATTTCTGCCAACTGCTTCAGAATGCATAGGATTAATCTGTGTCCAATTTTTTTTTTTTTTTGCTTCTTTTTCTTTGGAGGTAAAATCTATGTTAAATTATACATGTCTTAGATGTACCATCTGGGTAGTTTTGACTTGCAAACTAAACCCTGACCCAAGATATAGAATACCATCATCACCTCAGAAAGTTTCTTCATGCCCTTCCCAGTGAATCACCTTTTCAATCCCCTCCTCCAGGCAAGCATTGTTTTGATTTTCTTTTTTTTTACCATGAACTAATCTTTCCTGTCCTAACATTTTATGTATATGGAATTATATGGTATATTCTTTTATGCATTTTAATGTGTTTTAGACCTGTAACAGTGGTCCCATTGACAGTCCAGATAGTGATATACTTGACTGTCTGCCTTCCCGATTCTTCTTCTTTTTTTTTTTTTTTCCCTCCGTGGAATGGAGGATTAGTCTTGATAGGACTATGTCAATTTTATTTCTTTTTAAAGAAATAACATTTGGTTTCTGGGCATATGTAGTTTGTATTATTTTATTAGTTTCTACTATTTGCTATTTTTTTTCCTTCTACAATATTAAATTAGCTGCTTTTTTACAAATGGTTTTAAATGCTTAAATATTTGATATTTATGCTGTCTTTCTATCTGATCTATGCACTTATGACATAATTTCCCTGTAAGATGGGTTCGTTTACATTTCACTAACTTTGATATGTTTTATTTTTATTATTATTTGTTTGAGCATATTCCTTATTCCATTATGATTTCTAAATGATTTCTGAATGGATTTGGACCCATGAGTTATATAGGAGGGTATTGTTTATTCCTGGGGGGGTGGTGGTTAGGGAGATGGATTCTTATTTTTTAAAAATTGCCATCTAGTTTAATTTTACTGTAGCCAGAGAGAATAGTCCATATGATTTCACTCTTTGATAATTGTTGTCATTTGTTTTATGTCAATTTTAACAAATCTATCTTGCACACTTGAAAACAAATAGGTATTCTGTAATTGTTGCTCTCGTGTTTTTAAAATAGAATAGGGTATATTTTTCATATCCTAATTTCATTTCTTAGGGTATATTTTTCATTAGGGTATATTTTTCATATCCTAATTTCATTTCTTGAAGTGTTTAAAAAATTCTACAATGATTGTTTATTTCCACTTCTGTACTTCTTTCAACTGAGCCTCATTTATTTTGAAGCTTTATTATTTGGTACATACAAATTTAGAATCATTATATTTTCCTAATCAACTGACACTTACATAGTTTTAAAATATTCTTTTTTATTATTATTATTATTTTTTAATATTTTATTGATTTGACAGACAGAAATCACAAGTAGGCAGAGAGGCAGGCAGAGAGAGAGGAGGAAGCAGGCTCCCTGCGGAGCAGAGAGCCTGATGTGGGGCTTGATCCCAGGACCCTGAGATCATGACCTGAGCCGAAGGCAGAGGCTTTAACCCACTGAGCCACCCAGGTGCCCCTAAAATATTCTTTTTTAATCTCTAGAAATTCTTCTTGCCTATCTGATATTTCTAGATCTACATCAGTTTTCTCTTGATTAGCATTTTAATGGTGTATCATTTAACATCCTCTGACTTTACAACTTTCTATTTTTTATTTAAAATGTATTTCTTGTAAGAATATAATTTAGTTTTGTTTCTCTTTGTCTATAATTTTGATCTTCATTTTTAATAAAATTGCTGATGTATTTGAGCTTAAATCTACATTTATATTTGTTTTCTGTTTACAGGTGCACTTATGTTCTATGATTCTGTCTCTGTTCTTTTATAATTTCTTTTTAATTAATTAGATTGTTTTTATTATCCTATTGTGTTCCCTTTATGAGCCTTTGGTTATTATTATTTTTTTTTTACTATTTCTTTAGTGGATGCCTTAGAGATTTCAACAACTATTCTTAACTTATGATACCTGATATTACTCATTAATTTTACCATTTCAAGTACTGTAAGAAACTTAGAATATTTTAAATCCATTTGCCCCTACCTTATATTTTATGCTATTTCTTCTCATTATACACATACACATACACATACACACGTGTGTGAAGACATTATTGCCTTATACACCAAATGATCATTTAGATTTACCCATATGATGACCATTCCCACTGTTCTTCACTCATTCTTTTCTGTGTTTCCAGGCTTCCTTATGAGATCATTTTCTATTTGCCTAAAAATATTCCTCTTGGTGTTTCCTTTAGTATAAGGCTACTGGTGACTTGTTTTGTTTTGTTTTGTTTTTGTCTGAAGAGTCTTTATTTAACATTCATACATTAAAGATATCATTATAAAGAATAAAATTTCATTATCTTCTGCCTTCTATTATACTTGTTGAGAAGTAAGGTTTTAGGTTTATTATGGCTATTGTTACGGAGTTGTACTTCAATTTTTTTTTGTTCTTTATCTTTTGTTTTCAACTTTTTAGTGTGATAAACCATGGAATAAATTAATTGTATTTATTCTTCTTGGCATGCATAGCAGTTCTTGAGTCTGTGATCTGATGCCTTTTATCTGATGCCTGATATCTGTGGGAAAATTATAAACCATGTTGTCTTTAAATATCTTTTTCTGCACTATTTTCTCTTCACTTTCCTTCTGAAAGTCCAATTACATATATGCCATACTTTCAACTACATCTTATATTATTTGATACTCCATTTGGTATCTTTCATCCATTTCCCTCTCAATAATTTGGTCTGGACTTCTTATCTAAGGTCTTGTTCAAAATTCACTCTATATCTGTGTCCAAATTGCCATCAAAACCACTCTTAGTTTCAGTTATTTTTCAGTTTTATAATTTCCACTTAATCATATATATCATATATGCTGAACTACATCTTGACATCTAATTTCTTGAGTAGGTTAATCAAAGTTATTTTTAAGATCCTGTCTTATAATTCTGTCATTAGGATCTCTGTTGGGTCTGTTTTGTTGTCTCTGATTTCCCCTGGAATTTGGTCATGTAGTCTTTTCATCTGTTTGCTTGACAACTTTTGATTGAATATCTTCCATTCTGTTTGATGAGTTGCAGAGAAGATTTAAGACACTTGATGTTGTTAATTTCCTTTAGAGAAGATTTTTCCTGCTGTTAGATCAGAGGAAATTATGTTGAAGGCATATTATCTGAATCCAACAAGGGCTTCAGTGTTTTGGGAAATGGTCTACATCTTGTTCATCCCTATTCCTAATATATAACCCTTGAGAGTATTAAAGTGAACAACTGAGGTGTTCACAAGCATGCATTCTTCTTGGCAAGCCTTAAACTCTAGGGTCCAATTTTTGTGCACTAAATCTGTAAGGCTGTCAGTAACTCTACTCAGCTTTTTGTCCTCTCAAACTGCTGTTTCCTTCTCTTCTTATCTGCCTCTTATCTACCATATTTTAGTCAGCAGATTCATCAAGGAAAAAAAGTAACATCCAGGCACCTCTGTGTGCTTCGTCTCTGGATCTTGACCGCTCAAGTCCCACTGCCTTCAGACAAGGTTTTTGGGGTTTGTTTGTTGTTTGTTTTTAAACATCTTTTCCAGCTACTCTAGTTCTCATGGTAGAGCTGTTCCCCAATCATTTATCCTCTAGTTCACTATTATCACATAAATTCCTAGTATTTTCCTTGAACTACTAAATGTGATTTCAATTCTCCTATTTGATATAAGGCTTTTGAACACCAGCTATTAGAGGATGGGAAAGACTCAGCTGCTGAAAGCTAAGAAACAAGGCCAGTGTGAAGATGTCTAATGAACACGTGTGTTGTTCCAGGTGAAATGAATTTTATATGGGGGATTGGAAGAAAGACAAGAAGAAGAGGAGATGGAGGAGAAGGAAGAGGAGGAGGAGGAGGAGGAGGAGGAGGAAGAGGAAGAAGAAGGGAAAGAAAAAAATGGATTCCTGCCCCAAAGTTAGTATCTGGTGAAAATATAATTTTCATGGCTATCAGTCATGTCTGGTTTACAACACAGGCCAAGATAGTTAGTCAGCAACCATGGTCTATTGAAGAAGTGAAAAATCTTTGGGGACAAATATGAGAACAGAGAAACTTTAGATGTTTACTAAGGAATAGAAACAAAAGAGATGTGTTAATTATTAGAAATATTTCTCAATTCTTCCTCTGCCTGGGCATGGACACCATTGTGAAGCCAGGATAAGCAATTTGCAACAAAACACAGGTATCACTCAAGCCAGGGAAGATGCACCCGCATAGGCCTGGGGTGGATGGTGGGTAAGATTTGGAGCTTAAACTGCATCATAAGGTAAGTGGGAAGACTAAAAGCCCTCTCAAATATGTATGTGCCAACTCAAAGAAGAATAATATTGATTCTCAATGCAATCTACTTAATATTTGGTGGTTTTTAAGTATTTCATTTACTTTAAGTTTTAATTATAGCTTTTTGACATCTCAAGTATTCATAGAAACAATGATGGAGACAAATTCTGTGAAGTTAAACACCATGAGAATTAAATTTTAAAATACAAGATTCAAGCTACGACCATGAAGATCCTTTTTCTTGATGCTGCACAGAAAACTGAGAGGACTATCCTGAGCCCTCTCATCAGAATCACAGGCGGTAACAAAATGACATACTGTCCATTTTGTCTCTCTGTGGCAGTAACAACATTCTTCACATTATGTAATCCACTAAGGTTACATAAGAAACCCACTACAAAGTGGGAGTTACAGAATAATAGCAAAATGAGAACTGTGCCTGTGTGTGTGTGTGTGTGTGTGTGTGTGTGTGTTCAGTGCCAGTTACTTTAAGATGGTAAGAAATCAAACTTTTAAAGGTGATGGGCCAATTTCCTTATAACTTGGAGATTCATCCATTTGAAGTTTAAAATGAAAGAAGGAACATGATGAAAATGTTCTTGCATATTTTAAAACAATCCTGTAAACATGTAAAATAGAAACTGTTAAGCTTCAATGGTATTAAGAAGAAAACACCTGCAGTCCCTCCTGGCAACTACAGGTCCGACTGACAGCTTGTATGTCTGCACTTACTGTGTAAAATCAGCAAGAGGAAAGTGTGTTTCCTTCAATAATGAAGAGGCTGGACCAACACTGGTCACAAGGCAGAGTGATTTCCATTATCTGGAAAACATCTCAAGCGCTGTATACACATAAGATCCTATAGGAAGTCCTTTAGATTTTAACCCGAGATCCTCAATTTAAAACAAATTAAAGAACACTTAAGTGTAAGCTTTTTGGAGATCATTCTCTATATGACCTTCTAGTTATGTTTCAATTTTTTATCTTACTATTTCTGTTTAACTATTACTGGGAGGTAATAACACTTTGTGCTATTTACTTGGAAAACCCTTTTCTGAGTGTTGGATTGGAAATATTTTAAATTCCTTAGAGTACTCACTCTAAAACTTATGGGGGCTCATGCTAAGATTTGGACATATTCCAGGATGCGTATTATAGGGTGGACAGACTCTGCCAGACTCTGCAATTTTACAAGTTCTGGGAATTCTTGGGGAAAAATCGTGGTACAAATAGAATATATATACATACACAAACACATATGTGTATATATGTATACATACGTATGTGCATACACATATATGCCTACACACATATGTGCAGTATATATTGTAGACTTATATTATGTATGGGTATTATATGTTACATATTGGTATTATGTATAATGTGTATCTATGCACATATATATATTTATATACATGTATATTATAAGTATTATAGGAATTACTAAATTTTGGTCCAATACCAAACAATCTTAAGCATTATTTCTTTGTAATTATAATTAGATTATTCCTAGCTTGAAGCAGGATTAGCATTAAAATTACAGAATCACAACAATTGCTTTGACTGTGCTGGGACCCACATGAATTATCTTCACCCTCAGAGTTCATTCTATGTATGGTCTATGGCACAGCTCATGATCTGGGTGTGGGTTCTGGTCCTTCTCTTCATCCTCCCTGTTACACAGGAAGTACTCAAAGCTTGTTCATTCATATTTCCAGTGCAGTCCTCAAACCTTCCTCCTGTCAGCTGAGGCCTGACTTTCTCTGCAAATGCACTGTCATTCCCCTCTCCCACCCGGCTTCTACTTCTAGGACCCACCACACATTCTAGTGCAGTCCACGTTCGTTGCTGTTGTTGGTCCAATGGAGATGTCTCATCACCTGTGATCTTGACCCATCCCCCTTTATTCTGTACCCCAGCGCGCTTCTCAAATCCTTTATCTGGGAAGCTATTCTGCTTTCCTCTTTTCTCCCTTGGTCTTTGTTCCTACCTTTTAAGGCCATTCTTCCAAGTCTGCATTTCAAAGTCGACAGATCAGACTAGAAATTCCTCTAGAATGCAAGGAAGCCAGCCAGAGAATACTTTCAGTAGCAGAGTGGGTGAGACAGAGTAGAGTCACATACAAATCCATTTGGTCTGAATTATGAATATGCTTATGAATATGAAATCCTTTCTCTTTATCACGTCAGCATGTTCCAGATTCCTACATACCTACATTTTCATTTAATGTTTAAATTGAAACCTCTCTTAGGAAGTAATAGAGTAGCACTTCTCAAAGTTGAAAATACAAACTGATTGCTTGGGTAAGTTGTGGAAAAACCACAGATTACGATTCCAAATGTCACACAAGGAGCACAAGACTCTGTCTTTCTGACACACTCCCTAGTGTTGATTATGCCTCCAGGCTCAATTCCACACTTGGAGTGACAAGACTGTGGGTTCTGAAATATTTCATAATTTCTAATTTAAAAATTATTTTACATAAAGTTTTCAAAACTTATATTTATAAATCAGTACAATGATACAACAGTTTCTTAGGGTAAGAGCTAGAAAAAAAATATGTTGCATTTCTCCCCCCAGAACATCTACCACATCAGACCATCAGCCATATTCCCTCAGTTCTGGGCACCTGGAGTTTTAGGGGAAATAGGGGGAGAGCTGGGCTCTGACCTCTCCCCTGCCTTCATGCATCCCAAATGCTGCTCAGAGCTACTACACAACTAGCTCTCTCAGAAAAATAATGGTGGGAGTGTGTAGGGTGAGTGTTCTTGATTAGAAGAGGTGGGCATGATTTGGAACTATAATTTTATTAAAGATGGAGAGGACATATTCACTTGTATGGTTCTCTTACCAACAAATCTTCCATAAACAACAAAATCAAACCACATAAAAGGCAGAGGGAACAATTGGACATCCTAGCTGCATGAAAATTTTAGTGTAAACACCCAAATAATGAGTACCAGGCATGGCTGGTCACAGGTGAGGATATCAGTAGGAGCCAAGTAGGCCATAGGAGAAGCTGAGCTTAAAATCAGGTTCAAGATGACACATGAAAGGAAGGAACAAGTTCCGGAATGAGGGCCAGGAAGTCAAAGGAAATGAAAGCCATGAGCAGAGACAAGGCAACATGTGTAGGATGGGCTTGTCTCCAGAGGTCCTCACACAATAACCACACACAAGAGAGGAGGGTCTCATCTCAGCATTCAGCAGTCCCCCTGGAGGACTGTGACCTCAATGTAAGGGCCCAAACTGGGTAAAAGAAAGACAGAAGAGTTCCTCCAACCCAGAAACTGGGTATAGCGTCCTGAGGTCTTGAAAAAGCAGGGCTACTTAGGAGAAAGTGAGAACATGAAGTGAGAGAATGGAATCTTACTGTCTTCTGCTCTAAGAGCCAACAAATATATGCAAGGAGAGACCCAGGTTCAGAACATGATGGTTATTCTATGATCAGACTGGGCGGCCTTGGGCTCCTCTCACGGACCTACCCAAGATGCAGAAGGAGAACCTTTATAAGTAGTGATGGATAATGCTCTTAATTTGGAGTCACAAACCCCTTTTAGCTGTGTGGCGTTGGTAAGTGGCTTCACCTTTCTGACACTGTTTCTTCACATCCTTGTAGAATAATACTAATACCTTCCTGGAATTATTGTTGTCTGAATCAAAAATAATGATGTAAAGTTTTTCTTTTTACTTGGCTCATAGATAAAACCTAATGAGTCTTTCTTGTCTCCGTCAGAATGTTACCTAATGTAGGATTATGGCATTAACAGACAAGATGAACCATAACTTAAGTCCATCTTCTAGATGTTACAAGCAATGGTGAAGACGGAAGATAAAAACACCTTGTTTGGGTATACGAATGTTTCACGAGTGTATCAAACCAGAGTAAGTATTTATTGTGCCACCAGCATTGTGTTCACTTTTGCATTGTGAAACAAGCTCAGCTGGACTAAGCCTGCCAACTACTTTCAAGTGCTGGGAATTTGTTTTATCCCTGTTTCTGTTTTGGAGGGAAATAGTTAAATCCTTTCTGAGCTTCTTCTCTCAGCTGGGAAGCAAGCAAGTGAAGACAATATAAGTACAAGGTTTTCAGATTTATTTGAAATGTAAGAAGACAGTTAATTGTCCAGTAAAAAATAAATGTAAAACCAGCTAGGCAAGCTTCTAAAAAAAGACCAGAGGCATGTGGTGCTTAAATTAAAAAACAAAACAAAAAAAAAAAACAAACCAAAACCCTAATGGTTGAGGATCATGCTTAGTAAATCTGCAGCTTAATTAGAATTTGTAAGACCAGACTTGCCCCTTTAGAAGTAGATATAATAAATTAAAAACACCTTAGTTAATGATTCATGTAGGTAATATTTTTGACGCATTTTTCTTAGAGACTGTGAAAATGAAAAAAAAGGACCAAAGCATTTAGCATGATGATTCACTCAAACACACTGTCAATTCCCTTCTAGAATTGAGTTCCCTTTATCCTGAAGGTTCAGAAGGGCATCACGTAAATCATTTTTCTTTCAGTATATGTACTTTTTGTTCTTCTGAAATGTAGTCAGCTTCCAGTAAGTTCTTTGTGTATCTGGTTTAAAACACCATGAAGCTCCACCAGAGGTTCTGTGACCAAAGGCTGTAAAAAGTGCTATGCATTTTTAAATCTGACACTCCACTCCAGGTCCAGACTCCCTGCTCTGAGCTGCAGCCTGGGTTGCTTTGGTGCCATCTTAAAGGTGGGCGTCTTGAGGCACCTGGGTGTCTCAGTTGTTAGGCATCTTCCTTCGGCTTGGGTCATGATCCCAGGGTCCTGGGATCAAGCCCTGCATCAGGCTTCCTGCAGGAAGTCTGCTTCTCTCTCTCTATCCTACTACTTCTGCTTATGTTTCCTCTCTTGCTGTGTCTCTCTCTGTCAAATACATAAAATAAAAAAATAAAAAAAAAAGAGATGGGCATCTTTGTGGGTTTAGAATCCCCGCCCCTCCCCCTGACTTGACTTTATTTATTTATTTTGGGACCTCAGGGACACAGAATTGAGTTAAGCATGTGATAGATTTTTGTCATTGTTTGTGCAAGCACTCCTCTTCTGGGATCATATGTTTTCTTTCTCCTTCTCATCTCTAGCTTCATGTACTGAGCATGCTACTTTTCAATTCATCTTGTGTGTTTACTTAAATACATGGGACTGTGTCCTGTGACACTGTCAGGATACTTGTGTGCCTTTTTTTTTTTCAGTGACATCAGTTGTACTGTGCCATGGGTCTCCATTTGCTTTGCTGCCTTTTCTTTTCCATTTCAAATCCTTCTGATCTAGCCACGTTGCTATAAATAAAGAACTCATTATTTCTACTACCCAGAGTACATGCCTTTCATACTAATTAACTTTTCCTCCAGTGATGAACACTTATGTTGCTTCCTCACTGCTATGATTAATACAATGGATTTGAACAGGTATTTTGCTAGGATAGACCTAGGGATAGAAGAGGTATTTTGCAAGGTTCCATTCCTACTTATTTCTTGAAGTATTTTTAGATTGCTCTTCTGCTGAGGTATACCAATTTCTATTTCCACCCATAGTTCATAGAAGTGTTTTTCCCCTCATCTTGGCCGACACTTGCTGATATGTTCATGATAAGATGCCCCACTCACTAAAAACTGGAGACAGAACTCTCACTTGACACGTTTCCACCATGATTGCCTTGAGAGAGAGCTGGCCGTGTAGTAGCTGTGGGCAGCGTTCGGGAAGTACGTCTGGTGGTCTGACATGGTGGATGGAAGAAACACAATGTGTTTCTCAAAAGTCTTCAGTTAAGAAAGTGCCAAGTCCTTGTACCGATTCATAAATACATATTTAAAAACCTGAATGTAAAATATTTCTCAAATTAGAAGCTATAAAATCCTTTATATATTCTAAAATAATTTATATATCTCTTTCCTCCTCTCTTACTGTTTAGTTTTAGAGATTTTACCTATCATATTTAGATATTTTATGAGCTTGAAGTTTGCTTGGGGATGATTGAGGTAGGAATCTGGGTTTATTTTGATACTATGTGTTAGTCAATGTTACCAGCGTCATCTACTTAATCTTTATAATCTTTAATGATTTTCTTTTTTTTTTAAGATTTTATTTATTTCGGGAAGAGAGAGCACAAGTAGGTGGAACAGCAGAGGGAGAGAGAGACGCCGACTTCCCACTGAGCAGGGAGCCCAATGCAGGGCTCAACGCCAGGACTCTGGAATCATGACCTGAGCTGAAAGCAGATGCTTAACCAACTGAGCCACCCCCCTCCCTAGTGCTTTTCCATAAGGTATCTACCACAGGCCACACTTCCAAGTCTGTTTCTGGGATCACCATCCTCTTCCATTTTTCTTTATATTCCTTGTGCTAGAATAGCCTTCTTACTTTCATTTTTAATAGAAAGACATCTTTATTATTTGAGGAAAATTTATTATTTCATATGAATTCTAGAATTTAATAGAGAAGAAAGTTCCCTCCAAATTTCTGCTGGGTTATTTATTTTGATTACTTTTTGCTAATTGCATGATTTGTGAAGATTGACATTTTTATAACTTCTGGCATCCCATTTATAAAGCAAATACATATTCTATTTGTTTAGATTTTCTTACATATTCTTTAATAGAGTTTCCTTACTTTTTTTTTCCATAAAAGTTGTGTGCATTCTTGTAAGGGTGTTTTCCATTCTTTGTAGTTTTTGCGACAATTGTGAATGACACCCTATTTTTTTTTATATTTTCTAGTTGACTATTATCAATTATAGAGAAATCCCAATGATCTTGTACGCAGCACCCATAATGATCTTTAATCATTCAACTATTATTCTCTTCCAATCCTTATTCTACATATTAATCTTACATATCATTTTTCTTTGGCCATCAGTATTATGTTGAAATTAATAGGAATGCTTCTAAAATTTCCTTAGTAAAAATGAGGTTTGGTTTGACTCCTTTAGATGCTGTTTTCAACGTTAAAACTTTCTTGAATTCCTGAGATGATATAACTTAGCATGACATATGTTTTTCGTGAACTGTTAGATTGTATAATTTAATAGATAAGTTATATGTTTGCATTTATGTGACATTTTCTACAATATCATTTTGTTCTTTTGAAATATTCCTGTAGTAGCATCATAAAGTAAAGGTGACAGCTTTCTCTTTTTCCACATTATGGAACTAGAAATAGATCACTTGGGGGCACCCAGGTGGCTCAGTCGGTTAAATATTTGCCTTCCACTCAGGTCATGATCTCAGGGTCCTTGGATCAAGCCCCACATCGGGCTTTCTGCTCAGCAGGGAGCCTGCTTCCCCCTCTCTCTCTGCCTGCCTCTCTGCCTACTTGTGATTTCTGTCTGTCAAATAATGAATAAATAAATAAAATCTTTTTTTTTTTTTAAAGAAGGTCATCTGTTCCTGGAGAATTTGGTATAACTCAGCTATAAAACCACTTACTATTGGCAGTGATCCTGAGGGGAGAAAAGGGAGGTGGGAGCATGGTGCATCACTTTCTGACTAGTATTTCAATTTTTTTAATGGTTATTGGTCCATTTATTTCTTGAGAATTTTAACATCTCTATAACAGATCTAGTTAGACACTTTTCATGATTATTTTTCTTATACATAGCTTTTTTTCTTCATAATGTATGGATAGACATTTGTCTAAATTGTTAGCCTTTTTGAAAAATGCAGTTTGTTTTGTTAATTATTTCTATTGTATTTTTGTTCTCTCTTTCAACTTCACCCTTATTATTTTTTTCTCTTATTTCATATTTACTTTTATTCACTTGACCTTTTCTGCCTTGTTTTTCTTTCCCTGCCATCTTTTCTTGTTTTCCAATTAAGCTATAAATTTCCTTGTAAGTAACTTTTGAAATATTTCTCACAAACAACATGTAGTATTTTCATTGTCATTCAGTGACCAGTGTTTATTTTAGTTATTTATTTTTAATTTATTTTTAAATTGATTGCCTGATTATCAAAAAATATAGTCTATGTAATATTGACTCTTTTTCATTTATCAAGGTTTCTCTATAGCTTAGTGCATAACCTACTTTTGTGATTGTTTTCTATTTGCCCAAGAATATATGGTCTATGTTTACAGACCATGAAAAGTTCTGTTCATCTATTAGCCCAAGCACATGAGCTTCTGTGTCTTTTTCAATTATTTTAACTATTGGCTAATTACTTTTCAGGAGGAATTTTTTGACATTCCCATCAGTTGTAAATTCAACTGTTTCTTCCTCCCTGCAATTCTCTCAGTTGTTGAAACTATATTTCTAGGTGTATATAGGCTCACGGTCATAATATCTTCTGGATTAGTGTTTCTTTTCCTAAAAATAATCTTTGTCTTTTCTGATTTTTTAAAATCAAGCTTTATTCTTTTTTTCCCCCATTTTATTTATTTTTTTCAGCGTAACAGTATTCATTGTTTTTGCACAACACCCAGTGCTCCATGCAAAACGTGCCTTCCCTATTACCCACCACCTGTTCCCCCAACCTCCCACCCCTGGCCCTTCAAAACCCTCAGGTTGCTTTTCAGAGTCCATAGTCTCTTATGGTTCGCCTCCCCTCCCCAATGTCCATAGCCCGCTCCCCCTCTCCCAATCCCACCTCCCCCCAGCAACCCCCAGTTTGTTTTGTGAGATTAAGAGTCATTTATGGTTTGTCTCCCTCCCAATCCCATCTTGTTTCATTTATTCTTCTCCTATCCCCCTAACCCCCCATGTTGCTTCTCCATGTCCTCATATCAGGGAGATCATATGATAGTTGTCTTTATTCTGTCTTTTATGTTAAAGTTCTTTCCCTGGCTATAATTTGGTTCGTATTTCATGGGTATATCTTTTCTTCCATTTTTATTTTCGAACTTTCTCTCACCTTTTGTTTAAATATGTTTCTTTTAAATAATATAGTAATGGTCCCACTTTTATTCAGTCTGAGTCCTTCTCTGTTAACTTAAGCATTTTGGGTAATTCTGTCCTTTAAAAACTGTTCTACTATTTTTCTTCCTATTTTTATTTGCCACACATCTTGTTATTTGTTTATATAATCTCTACACCCAAGTGGGCCTCGAACTCATGGCTCCGAAATCAAGAGTCACATGCTCTGCTGACTGAGCCAGTCAGCCACCCCTATTTACCACACATCTTTTTATTTGTCTTGTAATTTTGGACCTTCAATTGGATTTATGGATTTTCCTTTTTTTTTTAAAGTTCAACATTTTACTGTTATTATCATGGCAATTTCTCAAAGATAATACTTCTGTTTATTTTGTGAGGTTTTTTTAACATGTTCTAGAGCTTACCAACAACTATGTCTTCTTCTCAAACAAGAGAAGTTAGTAATTTTAGTAATTTTAGTACTAACTTAAAATTTAGTAATTTTAGTAATTTAGTAAATTTAGTAAAGTTAGTAATTTTCTTTTAGCCTCTCCTCCACACTTAATGCATTAAAATATTTTTAGAGTTTTATACACATGTGTGTTTGCATTGTTATTGAGACAATGATAAAATTACAAATTTTGAGGCACTCTTTTTTCTTTTTTTTTAAGATTTTATTTATTTGACAGACAGAGATCATAAGTAGGCAGAGAGGCAGGCAGAGAGAGAGGAGGAAGCAGGCTCCCTACTGAGCAGAGAGCCCTACAGGGGCTCAATCCCAGGACCCTAGGATCATGACCTGAGCCAAAGGCAGAGGCTTTAAACCACTGAGCCACCCAGGTGCCCCGAGGCACTCGTATATGTTATCATACACTGCTTCCTCTTCTCTCTGAACTCCTCCAAGAGTGCTCTCTGAGGATCTTTGGAGAGTCAACCGTGTGGCGCTCAGTGTGCCTTTATTTTATCTTCACATTTAGAAAAGACATTAGCTCTTTGTCTTGTGTTTTGAAACTATGACTCCATTGCTTTCTTCTACCCAGAGTTACTATTGTGAAATCTGTTTCTTTGAAGTGATGATCTCCTATTTCTTTCCTGAAGACTTTTGAATTTTCTGCATCATTGATTTTTTAAATATTACTCTGACGTGTTTAGCAGTTGAGATTTTTTTTTAATTAAAAAAAATGTTTTTATCAACATATAATGTATTATTAACCCAGGGGTACAGGTCTGTGAATTGCCAGATTTGCACACTTCATAGCACTCACCATAGAACATACCCTCCCCAATGTCCATAACCCCACCACCCTCTCCTGACCCCCCGACGCCCAGCAACCCTCAGTTTGTTTTGTGAGATTAAGAGTCTCTTATGTTTTGTCTCCCTCCCGATCCCATCTTGTTTCATTTATTCTTTTCCTACCCTCTAAACCCCCCACATTGCATGTCCACTTCCTCATATCAGGGAGATCATATGTTGGTGTTTTTCTCCGATTGACTTATTTCACTAAGCATAATACCCTCTAGTTCCATCCACATAGTTGCAAATGGCAAGATTTCATTTCTTTTGATGGTTGCATAGTATTCCATTGTATGTATGTATGTGTGTGTGTGTGTATATATGTATGTGTGTGTGTGTGTGTGTGTATATATATATATATATATATATATATATATATATATATATACCACATCTTCTTTAGCCATTCATCTGTTGGTGGACATCTAGGTTCTTTCCATAGTTTGACTATTGTGGACATTGCTGCTATAAACATTCGGGTGCATGAAGCAGTTGAGATTTTTGTATCTATCCTGTTTAGATTTTCTTATCTATTTTTTGTTTGAATCTGGGTAGTTGGAAGGAAATATTTTCTTATATATCTCTACCTGCCTCCCCATACACACTTGTTAATTCTTTTCTTCTGGGGCTCCTATTAAATACCAATGGACAATTTAGTGTCTGCCTTTATTTCTTGATGTTTCCCTTGTTCTTCCCATCACTTAAGCCTTTCCTGATGCCGGTCCTAACACTTCTGCAAGTGTATCTTGCAATGTACATCCTGTTTAGCCCATCCAATGTGTTAATTCAATAGTTACGTTTAACACTCAGTAACCCACTTGAACATTCTGTTACTTTGGGCACTTGCCTCTTGTCCCTATGTCCTTCCTCATACCCCTAAAGATACTTACTTATGCTTACTTGAAATTCCTGCTTGGTGTGGTCAACTAATTCTGCGACTCCTGCTAGGTGGTTTATTTTCTTGCTCCTTAAAATGCCAGTCCTTCTCAACTTGTTATTTTTACTCTTTGAGTTCTCATTCCATTGGAATTCTTTGCTACCCAGAGTGGGTGATATGGGCCTGGGAGAAGGGAAACAATCTGAAACCTCAGCTTGTTCCCTTCTGTAGAAAGTTTGGGTTTGGAGTGGGGTGTCAGGACAGAGGAGTCTCTGGTCTTGTGATCTAAACTGAACAAATCCCCATTTCCTCTTCTCCTCCCCATCTGATGAGCCTCCCCTCCCAGAGAGACCGCAACAGCTGCTCCTTATACTGCTCTTCTGCAAACATGCCATCCTCTGATCATTTCTTCATCCATGAGAGGGTTAGGGGGACAGAGAGGGGAAGATGCCCATGGTGACAATCTCCACTACATCTCCTGCTATTGGAGTTTCACCCTTGAGGGACCCCAGCTCCCTCCCACGGGACCCCTATCTCCCCCTGGCTAGAGACGATGCTTAGCTCTCCTTTTCCACAGGAGAGACAGGGCAGACCATGCCACCCTACACGCATAATAAGGGTGTGAATGAGAAGAGAGCACAAAGGTGGCCCCTTTTCAGCTGGTTTCCTATCTTTGGCAACTGACTCTCTACCTAAGTTAATATTTCTCTTCCAAATGAGAATAAAATTCTCTCTCTCCAGGTATGCCTCTTGTTTTTTTACCTTTTAAAAAAAGATTTATTTATTTATTTATTTGACAGACAGAGATCACAAGTAGGCAGAGAGAGAGGAGGAAGCAGGCTTCCTGCTGAGCAGAGATCTCAATGCGGGGTTCGATCCCAGGACCCTGAGATCATGACCTGAGCTGAAGGAAGAGGCTTTAACCCACTGAGCCATTCAGTTGCCCCATGTCTCATGGTATTTATGTTCAGAGATTAATTAACTGCCTCACTTTTGTGGCCTCTCCAGAGTGGTTTCAAGAGAGGAAGTCGGCAGCTATTGGCAAGCTTACCATTCTTCTGCAGAACTAGAAATCTTTGTTGACTTAAAGAGACAATTCCTACAATAACAACTCTTGTTTTATGTATTCTTTTATTTACTTTTGATAAGAGTGACAACAGGTGTTAGCTCCACTGAGATTGGGAGATTTCCAGTCAATTTCAACACCACCAGTTAACATTATATTTCTCAGAAAATTTAACCCTTTGAGCTTCAGGCTGCTCATCTGCAAGTTGGAAAAATTACATTGCTACAATTTTTATTCAGTAGACACTTTGTGTTAGGCACTGATATGAAGCCCAAACTACTTCACAGGACTGCTGGGAGAATCAAAGGAGATACTATATAAAGTAGCTAGATAGACCTCAGTGTGCCATCTTGAAGCAGAGAAATTGCATAGGACTTAAGGACTTGGTCTCCAGAGTGAGAAAGATGTGTATTCAAATCTTGTCCCTGTTACTTAACCCTGTTATTTTGAGCATGTTACATAATGTCTCTGAACTTTACTTTCTTAAATTGTAAAGTGGAGATAATATCTACATCAAAAGATTGTGTGGATTTAATTGAGATGACCTAATTAACAACTCAGTGGTTACCCATTGTCTGACATCTATTATGTGTTCAATAAACACTGGCTATCATTAGTGTATATATCGGCTCCTTCCCTCCTGGCAGTGCTCCACAAGCTTTAATTAACTCTCAAAGGAAATTAAAGGAATATTGACCTTAGATAATTTGATGTCACGGAATCTAAATGCAGTAAGTAGGTTCTTTATAAAATTCTGAATGACTATGATCATTCTTTCTTGCCTTGAAGCATCTCTTGAATTCTTAAGTTACCTTGCTCACTATCACGGTCGTTGAAGCAATAGGTATAGATTTTTGAACCATTGCCCAAGAGCTTGGTCTTGAGTGGCACTGCAGGGTGTTGAAAGGAAATGCCTTGAATAGTAACAATTAAAAACTTGAGGAAAAAAAAAAAAAACTTGAGGAAATGTTTGTGGAGTGGATGGGTCATTGGAGGGTGTGGGTAGAAATGAAGAAAGGCAGAGGTTATAGACTGAAAAGCAGGACTGCCATTATAGAACACCTAACCTGGGGCACCTGGGTGGCAAAGCCAATTAAGTGTCTGACTCTTGGTTTGGGCTCAGGTCATGACCTCAGGGTCTTGAGATTGAACCCCATGTCAGGCTCTGTGCTCAGCTCCAAGTCTGCTTAAATTTCTCTCTCCTCCCTCCGCCCCTCCCTCCCTGCTCAAATAAATAAATAAATAAATAAATAAATAAATATTTTTTTTTTAAATTGCAAAAAACGCCAGACTCTCTGATCATCCCAGTGGCATTGCAATCCAAGCTGCGGGGGATGGAGACTCATATTCTGGAAGAGCACTAATTTCTGTTGTCCCAACAGTAGTCACTACCACGTGTGGCTATTAAACATTTGAAATACAGTTAGCGTTATTGAGCTGACCTTTAATTTTATTTGATTTCACTTGATTTAAACTTAAATTGAAATAACCCTGTGTAGCTAGTGGCTACCCTGTTGAAAAGTGCAGCACCAGAAAAGAGAATTGGCAAAATATGATGTAAGATTAAAAGGGGGTAATGAAGGAGCAAGAAAAATAAGCTGTTCACAAAGACCCTCAGGGGAAGACTTCAGGGACCCCGGGAGCTTCTGGACATCCTTCGTTTCCTTCAGGGTCCTGTAGACAACCATCTGTCACTACCACATTCTACACCCCGTGTCTCCGTAACCTTGTCATCACCCTGCAATGCCTGCTAACATGTTCCCTTGTCATAACCGTAACCCCGTGCGCACAGCCCAGGGGAGCCACATGCCATATGGCATGGAGCTCTACCAAGGCCAGAGGAGCAACACTGATGCAGAGTGCAGAGATTAGTATTCATGGCATCAAAGGACTTCCTTCTGTACACACCACACATACCACCTGTATACCGGCATGCAAAGAGCACAAAGCTGCCTCTGGAGAATCAACATGATCTCTCCGGACTTAGTCATAGAAAGCCAGAGACTGTAATTTGTTAAAAAGAAATTTTAGCTCAATTTGTTGTATGTTTGGGCAAGACGTATATATAGATATGGGAAGTGTGTTTGTGTGTGTGTGTGGTTAAAAACAAATAACACTGCAGTATGGATAATAGCATTTTTGTGCATAGCAATCTTAAGGAAAGGAAAAGAGATACTTTCTCTTTTAAAGATTTGAAGAGGACCTCATACTTATTTTCTGCTGTCTTCTCAGCCTTTTTTAGTGTATCTGGAGCTGTGTTGAAGTATATACCCAGAGCTCCCCTGTTTTAAATAGTATGTCAAATACTCTGCCAGGAGCACTTGCTAACTCACCTGGGTGTAGGGTGGAGTGCTGGGACCTCCCCTGGTGGTCCCCTTATTCAAATCTATGTAGTGGGGAGATGTTCTCCAAGTAACAGATGAGTGGTATGACAGAGCTGTTTCTGGACAATGTTGGCTACAGCAGAGAAATCAGGAAATGAGGGTTAAACAGGGTTGCATGCGAAGGGAAAATTTTCGCTCCAGCTAGCAAGATCGCCCCAGAATACAGCAAAAAGCAGGTAGAACCCACAGGAGGGTACAGTGGTGATACTTTGACCATGAAAACTCCTTGCCACTTGGTAACAACTCTGAGTAGCCAGAATTCTTTTTTTTTTTTTTTTTTTTTGTGGTTTCAGGGACATGTAATGTGTTTTCTGTGGTTATGGTAGAAAGCATTTCCCCGCATCAATATTTACAATGTATTATGGACAGCTGAATGCTGCAGTTTATAGAAACCTCAAAAAGCTGCGATTCAATGTATTATTGTCCTAAATCTAAATTCATATCAAGTTCACAAAGAAAAAAATATTTAAGATGAGAAGTTTCTCTGTTCTGCCACCACTGAATAAAGATATTATATTTAGTCACGTGACCTCCATCATTATCTATTTACACTCTGGAGCAGGACCTGGATTTCTATCCTATATAAAAAAAATTCTGGTAGGAATGAAGAACAGATCATGGTTTCAAATAAGGTCTAATTTTCCTTGACCTACTGTTTTTTTTTTGTTTTTGTTTTTTTTTTTTTTTTTAAAGATTTTATTTATTTATTTGACAGATAGAGATCACAAGTAGAGAGGCAGGCAGAGAGAGAGAGAGGAGGAAGCAGGCTCCCCGCCAAGGAGCCCGATGCGGGGCTCGATCCCGGACCCTGGGATCATGACCTGAGCGAAAGGCAGAGGCTTTAACCCACTGAGCCACCCAGGCGCCCCGACCTACTGTTTTTTGAGTTGACTATACTACACCCCTGATTATCCACTGTACACTAACACACATAATAGGTGTGGTGGGAGATTGGCCCAGAGCATTTGAATTCTCCCTTCCCTGCATGCCACCTTGGCAAAGTTTAGTTGACCCCTATGTTATGAGTGTTTGCTTTCTTTTGCTGTTGCTGTTGGAAAGTTCTGCAAATCCTGTGTGGCTCTGCTAAGCCCCAGCTGCTTTTTTCCCTTCCCCCTCAGCCTCAAAACATACTCACCAGATTCACATCAACAACAATTTCTATCTAGACTAGAGTTTTCTTCATTTCACCTCATTACCAGGTTATAATTCCGTCTGCTGCTTATTTTCTCTCTCTCATACACATTATTTCTATTAATAAGCTACTCAACTCTAAATGTGATTTTCTCCATTGGAATCTCAATGTGGAAAACTAATCTAATTTAGGAACTTTCCCTGCAGTTTTTTTTTTTTAAATTCATTGTCAGAACTAGAACTTTCTACGCTTCTCATATGGAAGAAGAGCAAAGTTTCACCATTGGAAATTATGGGTTACAAATTTTTTTTTTAAAAACCCACATTAAAAAACAGGTTCAAGATATAAGCTATTTCCTACTCAGCAGATAAATCTGATTGGTATAAAAATCTACTAATGCCTGGGATCTTGGATGTATTTGAAACTGACAGATTTGAAATGAGTCTATAACTAAAGAACCAATTTGAGAAATCCGTATTTTGGCAAATGCGTTATTAAGTAGATGATCCGTGATCTGCTACAGCATTTGACAAACTATTTTTGAAATTGATTTTAGGGGGTGCCTGGCGGGCTCAGTCCATAGGTGGAGCATGCTACTCTTGATCTCAGGATTGTGAGTTTGAGACCCACATTGGGTGTAGAACTTACAACCTGCTTAACTAAAAAAGAAAGAGGAAAGAAAGAAAGAAAGAAAGAAAGACAGACAGACATTTTAGAATTCTAAGGAGAACAGAAAACTTCAGCAACTCAGTTCTTTTCAGTTTTCCTTTTCCTTATTCTTTTCTTTCTCTCTCTTTTTTTTAAGATTTTAATTATTTATTTGACACATAGAGAGAGATCACAAGTAGGCAGAAAGGCAGGCAGAGAGAGAGGGAAAGCAGGCTCCTTGCTGAGCAGAGAGCCTGATGCAGGGCTCGATCCCAGGACACTGGGATCATGACCTGAGCTGAAGGCAGAGGCTTTAACCCCCTGAGCTACCCAGGTGCCCCTCTTCTCTCTTTTTTTAAAGATTTTATTTTATCATTTTTTTATGAGAGAGGGAGTGAGAGACCACACAAGCAGGGGGAGTGGCAGGCAGTGGAAGAAGGAGGCTCCCTGCTGAGCAAGGAGCCTGATGGTAGGACTCTATCCCAGGACCCTGAGATCATGACCTGAGCCAAAGGCAGACACTTAACTGACTGAGCCACTCCGGCATTCCTTCCTTACTCTTTTCTTCAGGAATTTAAATTAATGCTATCTCTGAATCCTATAACTCATATGAAATCTTCTTTAAAATCTTTTATTTATTTATGGGTTACATTCTTTTCTAAAAGTCCCTAGAAAAGATAAAGCAATTGATGATAAGAGCAAATATTTGCATTAATGCTTACTGCAGGCCAGGTACTTATTCTAGATGCTTTGTAGAAATTAAAACTTCATCTTTACTACCCAACCAGCTCATCATCACCTTTTGTAGCCTGTTTTAGAAATAAAGAAATGGAGGCGTATTTTCATTCAGTCAAGAACTAAAGATCTTGCTTTCAACCACTATGCCATATTTGTCTCAGTAGTGCCAGGTCAGTAATCACTTTTAAACGACTAGCTGCTTCATGTTTTGATGTTTCGTTTTAATTTAGCTCGTAAGTATAGACCTGTTCAATTCTAAGAAGATGTTGTCTGCTTACCAATAAGCTACACAAGGTGGGGAACCCACTGTGCCATGTCTGCTTCTCAGTATTACTGTGTGATTTTTGTTGACACACACAGTGGACTCATTTCTCCAAATAGATTCCCATCAGCTGATCTCATGCTGATGCCAGGGAGATTGGCCAGTTGGGTTCTCTGGCATGCACCTTCTTCAGCTAAAGATGAACTCTGGGGGATACCAACATTTAACCCAAAGCATGCTCAGTGGTCCCAGATCAGTACAAAGGGAGGAACCGTGTAATCTAAATATTAGCTGGCACCAGGTTATTTCAAAATGCTTACTACACTTTGGATAAGCCTGCCATTTAGACTAGAAAAACTCAATCCTTAGGTTAGGGTCTCCTTGACCTTGATCACCAGCAAGGTTGTCCATATAAGTCTTCCTCCCTGGAACTTAATTTCCGGCCAACCCCTCCCAACCACTCAGATGATATTTGGTTTAAATACGTTCATTTGATCAGTTGAACAAATGGATTTCTGTCCTTTTGGATCAAATACAAAATAGGGATTCTTTGAAATTCATATGCTACAAGGGCCCATCTTCCTCTACAAGTTGCTATGGCATTTCAGCTCTACCACCTTGCACTGGGTATGTAGAGGGAATCTCAGAAGACAACTTTGCAGGCACTTAAGAGGTAGCCAACTGGGGCTATTTTTTCTCATAGAACATGTAAACAGAGCATTTCTCACTGAGGCAGGAATTACCAGGCCTTCAGGAGAAAAACTGCTTCCTGTCTGTAATGTAGTGCAGTAGCTGCTGTCACATAAATGCATTCAAGATACTCGTTTATTGACTAACTCTGTGTTAGCAACCTATTGTTTACTCATGGCTCAGTTAAACTGGCTGATAATCGATTTATTCGTTTTGCATAAAGTGGAAGCTGCCGCTCTTGACACACTGTTGTAAAAACTCTTCAGCACTGTGCATCTCAGACCACAAGAAGCTTATTTTTTAAATAATAAACAAACAAACAAATGCATAAATAATGATCATAATTGGCTCTTGTTCTTTTATGGTGAAACAGGTGAGATGTTAAAAGGTAACCAAAACCAATGAGAAATGAATGAACTGTGCCCTCAGCTTTGGTCTTCCATCCTATAAAGAACACTTCTAAAAACACAGATTTGAGATCTGTGGAATTGAACAGCGGCACACAAGATTTACTTTTCAGTCATTTCTTTCTTTTCTCTTCTTGCCCCCCTCCCCTTGGCTTAGAGAAGTTTCCCTTTCCACAAAATCCTTCTTGGCCACATTATCTACTGTGAGAACTGATTCACGTGATTCTTTTGCTCCTCATTCTGCGTATATGAATTTGTAGCGTGGCTGGTATCATGGTTAATCTGAAGTCACTTGAGATATGGCTGTGCTTTCCTTTGGGTGTGTTCACTGCCGGCTGGGTTAGATGCTCTTTTAGGACAGATCCCACGGACCTCTGCGGTCATCATGCAGCACCGGGACATGCAGCCCAAGGGCTGCACCCACTGCATCTGCTGAATGAATGCGCTCCTGGGGAGGGGAGAAGGGTGAGGGTGTGGTCATCACCCTTGGCCTCCACGCAGCCTTCCACAATATGCTTGAGGGAAAGAGTTGATTTGAACAATCTGTTCTTCCTTTTCAAAGCGCAGTTTTCAGCACACCATTTGGTTTCCTTTTAGATCGCCATGAAAATACAATCAGGAAGTAATTTCTTAGAAGAAATTCCTCTCTGTCTAATCAAAATCTACTTTTGATTGCCAGACCTGTCTGTCCTTTCAAGTCCCAAAGGCCCCGTTTTCAACGTGCTTCTATGTTCCCACCATCATTTCTGCATGGCTCTGCCTCCTGACAGAAACAAATCTGACAAACCCACTTTGACTTCCCCAGCTGTTGAGGAAGGGAAGGCCACAATGTTTTTGTTTTTAGGTTTCCTTCCTTCCTTCCTTCCTTCCTTCCTTCCTTCCTTCCTTCCTCTAGAAGCAGAGACTGAAACAGAGGTAGAATCAATGTTTCTTGATTATTGAGAAAAGAAAGGGGCCATCAGGGAAATGACAAAGCAACAGCTTCACAATCTTAGATCCATGAGCCCTCAAGAATGCCTTCTGAAGCTCTTTCAAAGAGGTGGGATGAAGATTGAAATAGCAAGGGGATTTTATGAAAGGCTTGATTTTGAAAAGAAAAGCAAGCTAATGTGAGTAGGGATGCATGTGTTGGGGGTTTGGGAGAATGAGGCAGAGAACCAGGGAAAGGCAGTGACATAAATCAGACTTGTGCTGAGTTTCCTGCTTTTTTTTATTGATTTGTTCCCTGTGGTGCTTTCACTAAAACTGCTTCCTCTTTCTCTACATTCATTCTGTTCCCACTCCAGAAGGTCTTGGACGATGTTGGCAAGATGCCAAACATCTGGGTTTTGAGATTGAGAAAGAGAGAGTGGAATCTCCATGGTTAAGTAACTCAAATCTTTATGTGACCAGTGGGATGTGGTCTGAGAGGTCTGATGATTTCCCTTACCACACATCTACTGGACACTGTGAGAATCAAACATGATGCTTTACCTATTTAAGAGATGAGCAAGAAGTAGTCAAGTTTATGACATTTTCATAATAGCTTGAGTTATCATAATTATACCATAATGAATATATAATATTTTGTATTTTCTATATAATTGTTATGTGTATCATTATTAGAGCTCTCAGTTTCAGAGTGTCACTCTGTGCCAGGCCCCAGGGACAGTGCTTTATATACATAGGGTCATGTAATCCTCATGACAATACCAGCAGATTATAGTTATCATTCCTATGGTAGAGTTGAGAAAACTGAGGTTTGTAGAATCTCCATGACTTGCTTTCGCATCGTCTAGCTAGAAGGTAGTAAACTGATATATAAATCTGGGCCAGTCTGACTTCAAGAATTCTGGACAATGATTATTTTTGACATTTCACTTGCTTATTACAAATGTTAATACAAATGATGAAACTAAAAATGAAACAGTGAGGGTTTTTGCTCTGTTCATTTGAGGATACTTAATGAAAATATTGGCTTTAATTTTCTTCTTTTTATTTCTTTACTTCTGTGTGCTCTTCAGTAGGTAACAAAAGAGTTGTGACCTATTTTTTCACGGAGAAAATTTAAAAACCTTTAATAAATTGGAGGCTCTATACTTGCTACAAATACTTTAATTTAGAGAAAAAGTAAAGTGGTAGGTTAAAATGTATTGATCATAATTTGAAAATGATACTTAGAGGAAACATGTTTCTTCCTTCTGGATTCTAAAAGATTGAGCATTATTACTACGAGTTATTTAATATTTTAATGTATAACTTTTACAGTCATTGATTGCTGTGGAGCAAAGTACTCCCAAACTTAGTAGCTTAATACAAGGACTACTTTATTACTTCTCACAGATGTTGTGGGTTAAGAATTCAAGAATAGCCCAGCTGAGTGGTTCTACTGCTTCATGTAACATTGACTGGGATCACTTGGTAGTTTACAATTGACAGCTGGAATGGTCTGGAACTATATTCTCTCTCTCTCTTTATATATATAAATATATATAAATATATATATATATATATATTAGCCACATTTAAAAAGCTTAAATAAGTATGATTAATTTTAATAGTATTTTTATTTAACCAAATATAGCTAAAATATCATTTAAACATATAACCAATATTTAAAAATTTATTGGAGTTTTTCATATATAGTTTGAAATCCTGTATGTATTTTATTTTTAGAGCACATCTCAATTTGGACTATCGACATTTTGAGTATTCAATACCCACATGTGACTGGTGGCTACTGTACTGGACAGTATGGGTTATTAGAGACTCCAAGATATCATCAAGATATCTTCACTCTTGGGCTTACCACCTTAGCTGGAAGGCTGGGCTAGGCTGAGCCTCTCTTCTTTTCTACGTATTCTCAAGATGTCCCATGTAGTTTCTCCTACATACTCACATATCACATCGTCTTTTTACAAGGTAATTCAAGTTCCAGGAATTGAGGTGGAAGCTGCCAGTCCTTTTTAAGGGTAAGTCCTGATCTGGCAGAAGATCACTGCGTCTGAGAACAAGAAAGCAGTCCCAGGCTGCCTAGATTCCAGGGGAAACAAAACTACCCCAGCTCTCCATGGAGGGATGGTCAAAGAGTCTACAGCTCTCTTTAACATGCCAGGAAAACATATTAGTTTTTCTCTCTGGTCTTGTCCACTTGTTTGTTTTTAGTTTATCTCTTAATACAGTGAAGTTACATGTTTGAAAAGCCATTTCCATCATTTGTAGGATATTGAGATGCAGCATATAAGGGAAATGAAGCAATAGTTACACATACTTTGTAGACCCTGGAGAAACAAATAAGATTTTGTTTATTTATTTGACAGAGAGAGATAGCACAAGCAGAGGGAGCAGTACAGGGAGAGAGAAAAGCAGGTTCCCTGCTGAGCAGTGAGCCCCACTCAGGGCTCCATCCCAGGATCTTGGGATCATGACCTGAGCCGAAGGCAGACACCTAACCGAGTAAGCCACCCAGGTGCCCTGATCCTGGAGAATCATATTAATGTATAAATTGATGAATGTATGAATTGAATAATTGAATATTAATTTATGAATGTATTTCATACATATGAATGTATGAAATAGATCCTTAGAGGCACACACACACACACACACACATTGGCATAGAAATAAATGACATAGAAATAAAAGGTATATATATTCTTTTATATATTTATATATATTCTTTTAGTTTAGAAACGAGAATTCATCATATATAATTTGTGTCAGTCAGATTCCTGGTTAATGACACACCTATTATCAACATTGTTCCTACAGGAAAATAAAACCATTTTTTCTTGTTCCACCAATTTTCTAATGTAAACATTAGGCCATGGTGAAAAGTGATGGTGCCCTATTTTAACTTTACAGTTAACAAAAGCATCATAACTCATTACCTTATTTCTGTTTGGGCTCATAGTTTTAGTGACTGTTTTGCCATGGAGGTTCTACTATTTCTCCAAACCACATTTGGATGAATATTTTGTAAATTGGAGATCATGATTTGTTTTCAATTAACCAGTCACAAATTTGAAAAAGTATACCATAGTAATTTCAAAAAAAACCCCAAAGAACACAAAAACAAAACCAGAATATTAGGGACTTATTTTCCCTTTTTTTTAAAAAAAAAATTCATAGATATTTGGATAGGTCAGAAGAAATCTCACTGCTACTGAAATCAATAATTTATGAGTACTAACTGTAGAAAATCAGATTAAAGCACAGAAAATAAAGAACTCAAGGAACTGCTGTCTCAGGGTGGTCATATATTGTGATTCTGAAATAGATTCATTCTGTCACAAAACTAGAGAATGGTAATTGAGCTAGACAGATTCCATGTTGTTATCAGAGTCCTTGACTTCCTCTAGAAGGAGACAGCCTCCGTGACTCATTACAGGTTTTACCTAAACTCATTGGTTTTGACAATGACAAGTCTCTGTTTTGGGGCTTGTCTACACTCTGCTGAGCAGAGCTGAGATTAAGGGGTTATCAGTTGTAGTAGATATCCATAATGGATCAACCAAGAAATAGACCATTATGTGAACTGGAATTGAATCCTCTTGCTACAGTAGCCAAGATGAATTTACCAGTTCTATGAATCCCCTAATTTCACGATGTGCCTGAAAATATGTAGTAATTGAAAAATATAATCACTAAGGCTAAAAAGGAGAAGTTATGTTTTTTTTGTTAGGCTCTTCACTGGATGATGCAGAAGATGCCAATATACACGTTTGCACATCAGCCAGTTAATAAACTGGTCATTTCAACTTTCCTGCATGGAGCTGCAAAAGCTTATATCCTAGAACTTGATATGAGAATTTAGAGGGCTGAATGATCAATAAATTTGCTTTTGACTTCTAAAGCACTTGATGGACCGACTATTTGAAAGTTCTGAATTGAATTAGAACTCTTACCCATTGTGTACACTGAATAAGTGGGTCATCAGATTAAAATTAATCTTGTAAATTCAGACCCAAGAAACGCATGAGATGGATTAATCACATTAAAATTCATTTAGCTTTCATTTTTTCAACTTACGTATTTACTGTGTCACTACATTCTTTCCTTTAATTTTACACCTATTGCCAAGGAACATTCAGTAGGAAGCAAGTGATCTAGTATTTACTAAAACAAATAAAAATTTTTAAAATCCATTTATAAAATCCATTACTATGTGCCAGATACCATGTAAGGCAATTCACCTTTATGTCCCTATTTATTGCTCACATGAAATATAGGAGATGAATACTATTATTACTTCTATTTCACAGATGATAAAACTGAGGCTTGGAATGATTAAGTCTCTTGCACAATGTTCCGCAGCTGATGAGGGGCACAGAAAGGATGTGAACACAAGCTTGCCAGTCTCTGAAGCTCTATATCTTAACCATTGTGCATGAATAGGGATAGCAGGAATTTTAGTAGTAGTAATAGTGTAGTAGTCAAGGACTAACATTTATTGAGCACTTACACTATGCCAGTGTCTGACTTTATTCCCAGGCGGCTGGCCTGGAGACTTCCTGGACTGAGTCACCCAAAGAACATGCTAGAGAATTCCTACAGCAGTACCCAGTGGCCTAGAGCTTCCTTGGCACCTAGCAAATTCTCAGGTTTGGCTTCTCCCTTTGGAGTCACTCTGTAGCACCTGCAGGGCAAAGTTCCAGTAAGTCCCAATAGTGAGACATCTGAGAGCCTTCTCTGGTCTGAGGGCTGCATTCCTTGAGTGGCCTGTTTCAGCCCTGAGAGTTGTGCTTATCCTCTTACCTGCATATTAGCATTTTCCTTGACACTCCACACCAGACTCTCCATGATTCCAACCCTCTGTTAATCGTTCTTTATATTCAGCTTTGTGTTTTCAAACCACGTGTAGTTTCTGTCTCCTGACTGGACCCTGACTGATACAACATGCTATTTTACCATAGCTCCATAAACAAAGACAATAATCAGTTCCTTTTTACAGGTGATGCAACACAGGCACAGAGAAGTTTGTGTGTTCGCTCCAATCTGTTAGTTCTGATAGTTAAGATGACTGCCCTTCCTTCATCTTTCTCTTCTTTCAAAGGCTGGAGCTTTCCAAGGTGCCATATTCAGTGAGGACTCCCTCTGGGCAACTTTGCAGTTCTTAAGGCTCTTACAGGGCACTCTGTTAAGGACTGAACTGTGTTCCCTCAAAATTCATATGTTGAAGCCTTAACCCCCAATATGCCTACATTTGGAAGTAGGGCCTTTAGGGAGGTAATTAAGGTTAAATGATGAAGGGGGGCAGGTGTTAATCCTCTCTGACAGATATCCACCTAAGAAAAGGGAGAGACACACAGGAAGGGCCATGTGAGGACACAGAGATAAGGCAGGCATCTGCAAGCCAAGGAGAGAGGCCTCTCAAGAAACCAACTCAGCCAACATCTTGATCTTGGATTTCTAGCCTCCAGACCTGAGAGGAAATAAGTTTCTGTTGCATAAGCCACCAAATTTGTGATACTTACTTAGACAAGGCCAGCAGACTAATACATATCCCAGGGAGTGATGAATCCCAGTGCTAAACCTCTACCTTCAGTTGTCTACCACATATCTCCACATAGTTTTCAAACTTCAACCTTACCTGCCAAAGCAGTCCTTCTCATACATTCTCTATCATAATTCATGTCCTCTTTAGTTATGGAGACAATTGAGCCACAGAACCAGAATCTCTCATTTCCTTAGGGTCTCATGGGATTTTTAGTCATGACAACTCTAACCACAAGATACTCATTTTCGATAGGATCCAGCAATCTTACTCCTGGGTATAGATCCAAAGGAATTAAAATCGTTATCTTGAAGAAAAACCTGCATACTCATGTTCACTGAAGCATTATTCAGAATAGCTAAGCCACTGGAAACAATCTAAGTGTCTGTCAACAGAGAACGAAAAAAGATGTGGTATACAATAGGATATTTTTTGGCCATGAGAACGAAGGAAATCCTACTGTTTTCAACAACATGGATGGACCTTGAAGACATTAGGCTAAGTGAGATAAGTCAGCGAAAGGCAAATGTTATGTGGTATCACCTACAGGTAGAACCTAAAAAACTTAACTTGTAAAAACAGAGAGTAGAATGGTGGTTAGGAGGGATGTTATGGGGGTGTTGAAGAGACGTTGTTCAAGGGTACACATTTACAACCAGCAGATAAATAAGTTCTGGAGAGCTAATTCACAACACAGTGATTATCATCAACAAACTTTATTATAAACTTCAAATTTGCCAAGAGACTAAATCCTAACCATTCTCAACAGAAGAGAAAAATGCATGATATGATAAAGATGTTAGCTAATGCTACTGTTGTAATCTTACTGCAATATATAAATGGATCAAACCAATATGTATACACCTCAAATGTATACAATGTTGTATGTCAATTATGTCTCAATAAAAAAATAATACTTTTTTTAAAAGACAAAGAAAAACAAATCAGACTTGTGGTTATCAAAGATGGGGGTTGGGGGAGGGGAACTGGAGGAAGGTGGTGAAAAGGTACAAACTGCCAGTCATATGATAAATATTAGGGTAACGTACATGACTACAGCTAACATTTGCTGTATAGTTTAGGGGAAGATTGTTAAGAATTAGATTCTAAGAGTTCTCATCACAAGAGGAAATACTATTATTTTTCTTTTCTTTCTTTCTTCTTCTTCTTTTTTTTGGTATCCTTATGAGGTGATGGATGTTAACCAACCTTATCATGATGATAATTTCACAGTGTATGTAGGTCCAATCATTAGGTTGCACACCTGAAACTTTACAGTGATGTATGCAAACTATAGCTTAATAAAACCTGGAAAAAAGATATTCAAACTATTTTCCTCCTATGTTTCCCATACTGTTTATTTATTTCATGAATAAGCAAACAGTACTGGTCCATCTCTTTTCAATTCATACCTTAAATCCTGATTTGAATATGTCACTTTAAAAGCCCATAACAGCCTCTTGCTCACAGTAGCCTTTTCCAAACTGTATCTCACAGAATGTTTCCCAAGAGATATTCCTATAAAAATGGTTTTGTGGTTTGACTCACAAAACTGCCCATATGTGTAGTAAAGACTCATAAAATACCTGTGGAAAAGCCTTCTATTTGATTTTATTTACTCCAGCATTTTTCAACTTCAGGAACGATCACTTCACCACCCTCCCCCAACTGCATCCCATTTTTCCATCTTTGTACACATTGAGAAATGTAAAAAGAAATTTTTTTTCTAGTTGAGGGCAGACTGTGATTGTCACTTTGTTGGGGACACTGGCTTAGTGCCCCACCCACATCTCCTTGAATCCCTGAATTGTGTTTGAGGAACTGCCTTCAGGCTAGTGGAGTCCATAGCCCCACCTCCATCCCCTGGGGTGGCCTAAGCCTCTTGAGGAAGGATACCAGAAAAGCAGGAAAATCCAGCTCTCTTGCCTCAGGTCTTGATGACCATAAGGTGTTATTTACAGTGTTATTTACACCACAGAGCTTCCCTGCAGGATCCTGCTGACACTGTTATCTAGGGAACTCTGCCTGAAATCAGACTCTTTCCCTTCACTGCATCCTTCTTTCCATTCCCTCTCAGGTCTCCTCCACTCCTGCACCAGATTCTCCTGGGAGCTTTCATAAACCACTTGCATAGAGATCCTTTCTCATATGCAGATGGTCCCCCAAGATCCTTTCAAGTGTCTCTTACTATGCAGCATTTACATGGTAGGAAGAGAGCAGTAATTCCACTCCTCCCACCACAGTGAGTGGCTCCTAAGAAAGCTAGCCTAAGCAGATCAATGAACAGGATTAAAATGGCATGATCCAGACCTGGAATTAGCTTTAGAGTGGACATAGGGTCCAATCAGACCAATGACACTCAAGGAGAGCATTGTTGTACAAATAAACCCACTTACATGAAAACCAGAACAAAAGGCATTGTTGGGAAATAAGTATTCCTCTGTCTCTGAATGTCATCCTTAAGGCACTTCCAATACTTGATAAGTTGAGATTGTATTTCCAGTGACAAGGTTCTTGAGAGACATTTGTTTGACAGAGTGAGAATAAATAACAATGTGAATCATATCACTTTTTTAAGAAGAAATAAGGTTAAGATGGTTCTAGTATGTTGGGGAATGACAATTTTCATTTGAAAGAAACCTAAATAAGCAGTTGGATAGTCACAGAAGTAGGGTTGCAAGGGTTACAAGGTTCTTCTCTCATGGAGTTGAAGGATGAATCTCACCGACAAAAGGTTTATTAAATGAAGGTGAGAACAGAAAAGAAAGAAAAGGAGCTCTCTAGAGTGAGAGGAGTCGTGAATGGGTTGCCACTGAGGGTTTTTTGGTTGCTCTTTTATAGAAAACTGACCAGGGAACTTGGTAAATACCTTGTCTATAGCACTTCAGACAAGCAAGGTGGCTTTGTACATATTATGAAAATATCTCGTCTATATTTAGAACAAACGAGATGGATTTGTTATGTTCCCTTCACTCTGGTTAATATCTTGTCTGTAACATTTCACCACATCTGGGATTTCTGTGAGCCTGTCTCTCCCTATCCAGTCTCATCTGTCTCTTACTATTTCCCTACACTTCATGGTAGACTGATATCAACTTTGCGGAAATATTCCTAAGCCTCTGTACCAGAGGTCCTCAAAGTGTGGTATCTAGACCAGCAACAACAGCATCATCCAGGAGCTTATTAAAAGTATAAATTCTTGAGTCCAACAATAAAAACTTCCGAAGTAAAATCTTATTGGGGGTGGAACCCAGCAATCACGTTTTAATAAGCATTTATTAATTCTGCTGTATGCCAAAGTTTGAGAAACTCTGTTCTACCTGGGTATTAACACTTTACCTCTTCTCTGTCCTCTGTTGTTCCAACTCACTCTTGTCTCTCTACCAGCACTTTCTTAAATATAACATGCTTTGTCATCTGACCATTGCTTTGATTCCAAATACTGTAATTTATGGAATCAATTCAATTCCATACATTTTATAGGTTTTTATCTCAGAAGTCACATATTTCATATTACCACAGTGGCAAATAATGTCTTAGTTAGAGTTTTCTTAATATCTCACAGGTCTGCATTTGTGTTCCATGTGTACTTCCTTTTTTTTCCCCAAAGATTTTATTTATTTGAGAGAGAGAGAATGAGCAAGGGAGAAAGAGAAAGAGAAAGAGAGAGAGAGAGCATGCGGATGGGTACTGTCAGAGGGAGATGCAGATTCCCCCTTGATCAGGGATGCTGAACTCCATCCTGTGACTCCAGGATCATGACCTGACCTGAAGGCAGTTGCTCAACCAGCTGAGCCACCCAGGCACGCCTGCACATGATACATTTTTTTTCAATTTATTTTTTATTTTTTTATAAATGTATAATGTATTATTAGCCCCAGGGGTACAGGTCTGTGAATCACCAAGTTTACACACTTCACAGCATTCACCATAGCACATATCCTCCCCAGTGCCCATAACCCCACCCCCTCTCTCCCAACCCCCCTTCCCCCAGGAACCCTCAGTTTGTTTTGTGAGATAAAGAGTCACTTATGGTTTGTCTCCCTCCCAATCCCATTTTGTTTCATTTACTCTTCTCCTACCCCCCTATCCCCCCATGTTGCATCTCCACTTCCTCATATCAGGGAGATCATTTGATAGTTGTCTTTCTCTGATAGACTTATATTGCTAAACATAATACCCCCTAGTTCCATCCACGTTGTTGCAAATGGCAAGATTTCATTTCTTTTGATGGCTGCATAGTATTCCTTTGTGTATATATACCACTTCTTCTTTATCCATTCATCTGTTGATGGACATCTAGGTTCTTTCCATTGTTTTGCTATTGTGGACATTGCTGCTATAAACATTCAGGTGCACGTGCCCCTTTGGATCGCTACGTTTGTATCTTTAGGGTAAATACGTTTGTATCTTTAGGGTAAATACCCAGTAGTGCAATTGCTGGGTCATAAGGTAGGTCTATTTTCAACTTTTTGAGGAACCTCCATACTGTTTTCCTGAGTGGTTGCACCAGCTTGCATTCCCACCAACAATGTAGGAGGGTTCCCCTTTCTCTGCATCCTCACCAGCATCTGTCATTACCTGATTTGTTAAATTTAGTCATTCTGACTGGTGTGAGGTGATATCTCATTGTGGTTCTGATTTGTATTTCCCTGATGCCGAGGGATGTGGAGCACTTTTTCATGTGTCTGTTGGCCATCTGGATGTCTTCTTTGCAGAAATGTCTGTTCATGTCCTCTGCCCATTTCTTCATTGGATTATTTGTTCTTTGGGTATTTGTTACGTTCTTTACAGATTTTGGATACTAGCCCTTTATCATATATGTCGTTTGCAAATATCTTCTCCCATTCTGTCAGTTGTCTTTTGGTTTTGTTGTGCAAAAGCTTTTGATCTTGATGAAGTCCCAATAGTTCATTTTTGCCCTTGCTTCCCTTGCCTTTGGCATTGTTCCTAGGAAGAAGTTGCTGCAGCTGAGGTCAAAGAGGTTGCTGTCTGTGTTCTCCTCAAGGATTTTGATGGATACCTTTCTCACACTGAGGTCCTTCATCCATTTTGAGTCTATTTTCATGTGTGGTGTAAGGTCCAATTTCATTTTTCTGCATGTGGCTATCCAATTCTTCCGACACCATTTGTTGAAGAGACAGTCTTTTTTCCATTGGACATTCTTTCCTGCTTTGTCAAAAATTAGTTGACCATAGAGTTGAGGGTCTATTTCTGGGCTCTCTATTCTGTTCCATTGATCTATGTGTCTGTTTTTGTGCCAGTACCATATTGTCTTGATGATGACAGCTTTGTAATAGAGCTTAAAGTCTGGGATTGTGATGCCACCAACTTTGGCTTTCTTTCTCAATGTTCCTTTGGCTATTCAAGGTCTTTTCTGGTTCCATATAAATTTTAGGATTATTTGTTCCATTTCTTTGAAAAACATGGATGGGATTTTGATAGGGATTGCATTAAATGTGTAGATAGCTTTAGGTAGCATAGACATTTTCACAATATTTGTTCTTCCAATCCATGAGCATGAAACATTTTTCCATTTTTTTGTGTCTTCCTCAATTTCTTTCATGAGTACCTTATAGTTTTCTAAGTATAGATTCTTTGCTTCTTTGGTTAAGTTTCTTCCTAGGGACCTCATGGTTTTGGGTGCAATTGTAAATGGGATTGACTCCCTAATTTCTCTTTCTTCTGTCTTGTTGTTGGTGTACAGAAATGCAACTGATTTCTGTGCATTGATTTTATATCCTGACACTTTACTGAATTCCAGTACAAGTTCTAGCAGATTTGGAGTGGGGTCTTTTGGGTTTTCCACATATAGTATCATATCATCTGCAAAGAGCAAGAGTTTGACTTCTTTGCCAGTTCAGATGCCTTTTATTTCTTTTTGTTGTCTGATTGATGAGGCTAGGACTTCTAGTACTATGTTGAATAGCAGTGGTGATAATGGATATCCCTGCCGTGTTCCTGACCTTAGAGGAAAAGCTTTCAGTTTTTCTCCATTGAGAATGATATTTGCCGTGGGTTTTCATAGATGGCTTTGATAATATTGAGGTATATGCCCTCTATCCCTACACTTAGAGGAGTTTTCATCAGGAAGGGATGCTGTACGTTGTCAAATGCTTTTTCAGCATCTATTGAGAGTATCATATGGTTCTTGTTCTTCCTTTTATTAGTGTATTGTATCAAATTGATTGATTTGCGGATGTTGAACCAAACTTGCAGCCCTGAATAAATCCCACTTGGTCATGGTGAATAATCCTTTTAATGTACTGTTGGATCCTATTGGCTAGTATTTTGGTGAGAATTTTCGCATCTGTGTTCATCAAGGATATTGCTTTGTAATTCTCTTTTTTGAAGGGTTCCTTGTCTGGTTTTAGGATCAAGATGATGCTGGCCTCATAAAATGAGTTTGGAAGTTTTCCTTCCATTTCTATTTTTTGGAACAGTTTCAGGAGAATAGGAATTAATTCTTCTTTAAATGTTTGGTAGAATTCCCCTGGGAAGCCATCTGGCCCTGGGCTTTTGTTTGTTTGGAGATTTTTTTGTTGTTGTTATTCTTCTTTTTTTAATTTTTTTTTAAATAAACATATAATGTATTATTAGCCCCAGGGGTACAGGTCTGTGAATCGCCATGTGTGGAGATTTTTGATGACTGTTTCAATCTCCTTACTGGTTATGGGTCTATTCAGGCTTTCTATTTCTTCCTGGTTCAGTTTTGGCACTTTATATGTCTCTAGGAATGCATCCATTTCTTCCAAATTGTCAAATTTGTTGACGTTGAGTTGCTCATATGTTCTAATAATTGTTTGTATTTCTTTGATGTTTGTGATCTCTTCATGATTTTCATTATTTGGGTCCTTTCTGTTTTCTTTTTGATTAATCTGCCAGGAGTTTATCAATTTTATTAATTATTTCAAAGAACCAGTTCCTAGTTTCATTGATTTGTTCTATTGGTTTTTTTGTTTGTTTGTTTGTTTCTATTTCATTGATTTCTGCTCTGATCTTTATGATTTCTCTTCTCCTGCTGGGTTTAGGCTTTCTTTGTTGTTCTTTCTCCAGCTCCTTTAAGTGTAGGGTTAGGTTGTGTATTTGAGACCTTTCTTTTTTCTTGATAAAGGCTTTTATCGCTATATATTTTCTTCTCAGGACTGCCTTTGCTGTGTCCCACAGATTTTGAACCGTTGTGTTTTCATTATCATTTGTTTCCATGATTTTTTTCAATTCTTCTTTAATTTCCTGGTTGACCCATTCATTCTTTAGAAGGATGCTGTTTAGCCTCCATGTATTTGGGTTCTTTCCAAATTTCCTCTTGTGATTGAATTCTAGCTTCAGAGCCTTGTGGTCTGAAAATATGCAGGGAATGATCCCAATCTTTTGGTACTAGTTGAGACCTGATTTGTGACCCAGGATGCGATCTATTCTGGAAAATATTGATGTGCACTAGAGAAGAATGTGTATTCTGTTGCTTTGGGATGGAATGTTCTGAATATATCCGTAATGTCCATCTGGTCCAATGTGTCATTTAAGACCTTTGTTTCCTTGTTGATCTTTTGCTTGGATGATCTGTCCATTTCAGTGAGAGGAGTGTTAAAGTCCCCTACTATTATTGTATTATTGTTGATGTGTTTCTTTCATTTTGTTATTAATTGGTTTATGTAGTTGGCTGCTCCCATGTTAGGGACATAGATATTTAAAATTGTTAGATGTTCTTGTTGGACAGACCCTTTGTGTATGATATAGTGTCCTTCCTCATCTCTTTTTTTTTTTAAGATTTTATTTATTTATTTGACAGACAGAGATCACAAGTAGGCAGAGAGACAAGCAGAGAGAGAGGGGGAGGCATGCTCCCTGCAGAGTAGAGAGCCTGATGTGGGGCTCGATCCCAGGACCCTGAGATCATGACTCGAGCTGAAGGCAAAGGCTTAAACCTCTGAGCCACCCAGGCCCCCCTCCTTCTTCATCTCTTATAATAGTCTTTGGCTTAAAATCAAATTGATCTGACTTAAGGATTTCACCCAGCTTTCTTCTGATGTCCATTAGCATGGTAATTTATTTTCCACTCCCTCACTTTCAATCTGGAGGTGTCTTTGGGCCTAAAATGAGTTTCTTGTAGGCAGCATATTCATTCGTTTTGTTTTTTTATCCATTCTGAAACCCTGTGTCTTTTGATGGGGGCATTTAGCCCATTTACATTCAGGGTAACTATTGAGAGATATGAATTTAGTACCATTGTATTGCCTGTAAGGTGACTATTACTGTATATTGTCTCTGTTCCTTTCTGATCTACTACTTTTAGGGTCTCTCTTTGCTTAGAGGACTCCTTTCAATATTTCCTGTAGAGCTGGTTTGGTGTTTGCAAAGTCTTTCAGTTTTTGTTTGTCCTGGAAGCTTTTTATATCTCCTTCTATTTTCAGTGATAACCTAGCTGGATATAGTATTCTTGGCTGCATGTTTTTCTCGTTTAGTGTTCTGAATATATCATGCCAGCTCTTTCTGGCCTGCCAAGTCTCTGTGGATAAGTCCACTGCCAATCTGATATTTTTACCATTGTATGCTACAGACTTCTTGTCCTGGGCAGCTTTCAGGATTTTCTCTTTGTCTCTAAGACTTGTAAATTTTACTATTAGCTGTCAGGGTATTGACCTATTCTTATTGATTTTGAGGGGGGCTTCTTTGCACCTCCTGGATTTTGATGCTTGTTTCCTTTGCCATATTAGGGGAATTCTCTACAATAATTCTCTCCAATATACCTTGTACTCCCCCCTCTCTTTCTTCTTCTTCTGGAATTCCAATTATTCTAATGTTTCATCTTATGGTATCATTTATCTCTCAAATTCTCCCCTCTTGGTCCAGTAGTTGTTTATCTCTCTTTTGCTCAGCTTTTATTCACTGTCATTTGGTCTTCTATATCACTAATTCTTTCTTCTGCCTTATTTATCCTAGCAGGAAGAGCCTCCATTTTTATTGTACCTCATTAATAGCCTTTTTCATTTCAACTTGGTTACATTTTAATTCTTTTATTTCTCCAAAAAGGGCTTTTATTTCTCTGGACAGCATTTCTCTAATATCTTCCATACCTTTTTCAAGCCCAGCTAGCACCATGAGAATTGTCATTCTGAACTCTTGATCTGACATATTACCAATGTCTTTATTGATTAGGTCCTAGCCTTCAATACTGCCTCTTGTTCTTTTTTTGTGTGTGTGGTGAGTTTTTCTGCCTTGTCATTTTGTCCAGATAAGAATATATGAAGGAGCAAATGAAATACTAAAAGGGTGGCAAAGACCCCAGGAAAATGTGCTTTAACCAAATCAGAAGAGAACCCAAATCATGGGGAGGAGAAAGGGGTTAAAAAGATGTTCAGAAAAAAAAAATTTAAAAGAAAACAAATAAAGAAAAAATATAAAAAAAGAAAAAAATATATATATATTAAACTGGTGACTAGAACAGGGTCACCCACTTAATTTTGGGAGTATTTTGGTCTCTTAGAAGAAAGTACCTCCCAAAATTTTAAAGAATGAAAAACTTATATAATGGTAAACACAATGAAGGGATGGAATATGAGTATAAAGATGAAAAAAAATTTTTTTTTGAATTTCTAACAAAGGAGTTGATAAGGTAAGTTGGTTGGGAGAATAAAGAAAAAGTACGTGGAGAGAATTTGCTTGGGCTTGAGACTAGATCAAGCCTAGATTTAGGGTGTATTTTGATCTATTAGAAGAAGTTGTACCCCAAATTTTTTAGAAGAAAAAACCCTATGTGTATACAAAAAATAAAGTTGGATAAAATGAAGGATAAAATATGACTATAATAATGAAGTTTCAAAAAAGATTTTTTAAAAAAAGGTATTAAGATAATCTATTCAAAAACGTTAAAAGAGGAAAGGGTAAAAGTTAAGAAAATTAACAGAAGAAAAAAAATTTTTAAAAATTAATTAGCTTTACAAGACTAAAGATTCATGGGGCGAAAGCCATGAATTCCATGCTTTGCTTTCTCCTCCTCTGGAATTCTGCTGTTCTCCTTGGTAAGTGAACTCGGTAGGATCAACTTTGTTGATCTTCTTGGGGAGAGGCCCGTTGTAGTGATTCTCAAGTGTCTTTGCCCCAGGTGGAATTACACCGCCCTTACCAGGGACCAGGCTAAGTAATCCACTCGGGTTCACTTTCAGGAGCTTTTGTTCCCTGAATGCTTTCCGTAGAGTTCCGGAGGACGGGAATGAAAATGGCGGCCTCCCAATCTCAGGCCTGGAGGAGACGAGAGCTCGGGGCCCCACTCTTCAGTGTGCCCTCAGAGAAAAGTGCTCAATCACTCCCATCTCCCTGGCCTTCAGCCGCGCTCCAAGCTCACCCAGCCTGTGACCAAACATCTCTGTCTCTGGCATACAGCTCCACCTGGAGTCTCCTAACCCCACAGATCCCTGAACTCTTCCAGGTCGGGCTCTCCCTGGATCTTGTGGGGACCCCACTCATAGAGCATCGGCCTGTGCCATGGATTATGGCTCAAGGTAACCCCAAGTTGAGAGCTCACTCCTCAGCTCTGTCTCTGTAGCTGGCTTCCCCACTCTAGTACCTGTGAGCTCTGTGACACTCAGACCCCCCCAATCCTTCTGTGACCCCACAGGACCTGAGGACACGCTGTCCCTGCATGGGCTTCACCCCAGTTTAGCCTCTGAAGTGATATTCCTCAGTGTTGCAGACTTTTAAAAAGTACTTATTTTTTCTCCATTGTTCCGCTTGCTGGGAGCCAGCCCCTCCCCCTGCAGTCTATCTTCCTGTCACTTTGGATTCACTTCTCTGCCTGTCCTACCTTTCAGAAAGTGGTCAATTTTCTGTTTCTAGAATTGTTGCTCTTCTTCTCTCTTTTTTTTTTTTTTTAAAGATTTTATTCATTTATTTGACAGAGATCACAAGCAGGCAGAGAGGAGGCAGAGAGAGAGAGAGAGGAGGAAGCAGGCTCCCTGCTGAGCAGAGAGTCCGATGTAGGGCTCGATCCCAGGACCCTGGGATCATGACCTGAGCTGAAGGCAGAGGCTTTAACCCACTGAGCCACCCAGGTGCCCCGCTCTTCTTCTCTTTGATCTCCTGTTGGATTTGTAGGTGTTTGGAATGGTTTGATAAGCTATCTAGCTGATCTCCTGTTACCTGCTGTTGTCTCAGCCTGCTACTTCTCCGTCATCTTGCCTCCTCCCTCTGCACAAGATACTTTCTTAAAGAGAGAGGTAAATATGTATATACAGTGATTATTTTAATGAATCAGCCCTCTAAATTTTTTCCCTTTTTAAAAGATTTTATTTATTTATTTGACAGAGAGAGAGAGAGAGAGAGAAAGAACACAAACAGGGGCAGTGGCACGCAGAGGATGAGGGGGAAGCAGGCTCCCCACAGAGCAGGTGAAGCCTGATATGGGACTCAATCCCAGGACTCCCAGACCATGACCTGAGCCCAAGGCAGTTGCTTACCCAACTGAGTCACCCAGGTGCCCTGCCTGCTAATTTTTTCTAACTAAGTATTGCATTTCACTTCATAAAAACAACTCTTTTTTCATATCTAGTTTGCTAAAAATAATTCTACAATCTAGTCTAATTATTGGAAGTTTTCTAATTGCTTTAAACTTCTCACACATCCCCAGTAATATTTAATAATCCTTTGGTAAATTTCATCTGGTTCTGCTTTTATGTTTTGCAAATGGGTTTTACTTTGCTTTGCTACACTTCTAAAGGATAATTCTCTCTAGATAATCAAGTTAAGTAGATGAATTTTGGTATAAAATACAACCAGAATTCTTAAATAGAGAACTGGGCAGGTATAATGAATTATTTTTTATGGAGCTATACAACTAATCAAATGTTTATAAAAATGTAAATCTAGAAAACACTGGGGGCAGATAATTTTGAGATTAACATTTCATATTACTGTAACTATTCATTCTTAAACGATAATTCCTTCTAAATATGAACACTGCTCTTTAATGTCTTTCTTCAAAGCTGGAAGATCTTCTACCTGGATCTTTGCTTTTCAATCAGAGGAAAGAGTTTGAGAGAAAGGGAGGGAAAGCAAGTGGCCAGGCAGCCCCAGAGAAGGTGTGGTGTGCCCTGCCTCAGCAGAGTTGAAGAAAATGAGGAAGTTTGTTTGCTTGTTTGCTCTTTGGAGGAGTATATACACTAATATATAAATATATATTTATAAAAGGAGACATGGCTCTGTTGTGGAGGAAATTGGGAAATTTTCATGACCTGGATTCTGAACTAACTAAATAAATAAATAAGTGGGAATAAAAATCTCAGGGCTAAAAGAAGGAAGATTTTTCTTTTTGGTAAACTGGGGGTTGGAGAACGATCTGGCTGGACCATTCCAAAGCGTTTATTTATATGTGATGCACTTGTAAAGAGAGTCTAAGATGAGAAGGAATGTGTTATAAATGAGAATCTTTTTAAACCTGAGTATTTTTTTTTTAAGATTTTATTTATTTATTTGACAGAGAGACAGCGAGAGAGGGAACACAAGCAGGGGGAGTGGGAGAGGGAGAAGCAGGCTTCCTGCTGAGCAGGGAGCCCAGGCAGGGCTTGATCCCAGGATGCTGGGATCATGACCTGAGCTGAAGGCAGATGCTTAATGGCTGAGCCACCCAGGTGCCCCTAAACCTGAGTATTTTTAACCCGTAAAATGGGATAGCAAAATCTTCTCACCTGTTTTCCTAGAAGATACAAATAAATGAAATTTGTAAAGAATCCGTACTTCCCAGAGCTCCTTTGAAGCTCCTTCCCTCTGTCTATTCCACATCCATGTGCCGTTGAACACCACTTTGTGAGTCAAAGAGTTCTTACAATTTGGGAGAGCATACTAGATCACCACATGTAATGAAAGATTTCACCTCTGTGAAGCAGGAGTGTGTGTGTGTTACCTGTGACTGAATAACCAGGTATATCATCATGGAGTTAATGAATTTGAAGGCAGCAATTGAGAGTTTGCACTGGTCTAATACCAATTCAGTACACTAAAGCTAACAGCTGCCAGAGGACCTGCTCTTTGAATATTTCATACTAATGAAACTTTATTTGCAAGAGAAATTAAAGTTTATCCCCCCTCACTCCCCAGTCACCCCCGCCAAATTCTCTGTTTGCACAGGCATCCGAGTATTGAGGCCTTGGGCCTGATCTCCACCAATGTTTCCTGACGGTGGTCACTTTCTCTGCTAATTTATGTGTTATAATTACTCGCTGATCACTGGAAACAATTTCTCAAAGCTGCTGCTTTACTGAGATTGGGGCTCCTATATATTCCGGGATAGGGATTATTTCAGAAAAGTTCATTTAAAAAATATTAGATAGAGAACAGCTCTTGCTTGAAAGTAGATTTTAGGCTTGAAATGTATTCCATAAAGGCACACAGAAGCAATTCAGAAGGAGGCAGTCCAGAAGAAGCCACTGGAATAGTTCATTTAAAATATCTCTGCATTGCTTTAAATCACTGAATTTGTGAATATTTCCTACTGTAGAATTTTAAAACTCTATCTACATTTTACTCTGTCGGTATGAAATCAGTATGTCGAATCCATCATAATCAAAACCAAGGAAAAGACAAAATAGATATGAGGTAAGTCAGTTTCTCTTCCTCATGGTCAGGGTCCTTGGTGGTATTTATATTCTCTGTTGAACAGAGAATTCCAAATATCCTTTTTTAAGTGAAAACACAATGTGAAGCCTTCTGTTTTATATTAAAAGTTCACGTGAAAAAGAAAATTAGGTGCTAATTTGTGTTAGCAAATTTCTTTCCTTAAAAATAAAGCAATTAGAATCTCTGTCTCTTCCTTCCACCCATTTCTCAAATATACCACATCTGTACATGGACTCTCACCTTTTGCTTGCACTGTGGACAGAGACTCTGGCCCCTTCCCTAATAACTATATATTGTAATACTTGTCCTCTCACAGTTGGTTCTGGAAGCCAGAAGCCAGAGCAATCTTTTAAAAAATAATTCTAAATTAGATAAATTCACTTACATCCTTAAATTGCTTCCAAGGCTACCAACCTCAGAATAATATTCAGACCCTTGCCTTGACTTATGATGCTCACCATGAGTTGCCTATGGCCTCCACTTAACCTACCATTCTTCCTACCTTGGCCATCTTCTGTGTCCTTATCTCGAATTTACTTACCTTGCTATCTGCCCACAGCGGCATTAGCTGTTCTGTCTGCCTGGAACATTCTTTCCCCTTATCTTTAGTTGGCCGTCTCCTCATGGTTCAGATCTGACCTTAACATCTTCTTCAAAGAAAACTTCCCTGACCTGTCTAAAAGAGACACCCTGTTTATGTTTATCATGTTAGCCTGTTTTAATTCTTGGCATAGTGTATAGATACTTTCTTGTTTGTTTATTTATTGCCTGCCTCTCCCTCATTTCATTGGCGATATTGTTCGTTTAATTCAAGCTGTACCACCAGCATCGAGAACAGAGTGCAGCGATCACACATGTTCAGTAAATCTTTGTTGAATAAATGACTGAATGGAAGTCTCACTATAACAATCTAAATATTGAAATTCCTACAGATTGATTATTATTTTCTTTCAAAATGTAGTTGCTCAAAAATCAAGCCTGTTTTGATAAATAGTATAAAATTAGAATGTTATGGGGAATGCATTTTAGTTATATAAATGGAAGCAATTTTCCTCATTTTTTTCTTGTGTATATTCATGAACATTACTTATTACTGATCCCAACTGAGAGTTCCACATCAAGTCTATATTCATTTTCTTGTTTTTGGGGATGTAAGTGCCAAGTAAACTTGTTCAAATCAGTAAGTAAAAGGTCACAGAAGTTGTTTCAAGAGTAGTGTCACAGTCTTTGATTATATGCCAAAAATTTCTGTGCTCTACCACCAAATACATTTTTTTGATGATTGATCATCTAAAATTTCAAAGTCTTCTTCTGTTTCATTGAAAGGAGAGATCTGGAGGCCACCAGACTAACAACGGGGTCATTTACTTTCTCAGCCCAGACTCTATCACGAGGACCTGCCACCCTGGGGTGTGATCTAAGGGTAGGTTCTTTGTGCAAATCACAGGCACAGGTGAAAGGTAGGCCTCTTGTCTGTAAGGTGGGTGAAAGGGGGTTGTGAAGAAGGGACTCACAAAATGGAGCTGATATGGCCTCAAGGATGTTCTTTAGAGGGGCAGAGTCCATCTGGGAATAGTAACGGAGCAGGTGGAGGTGGACCTATGATGCTCTCGCAGTCTGAGGCCAGCACACCCACTTAGAAGCTCACAGGCTTATAGCACAGGGAACTGAGGTCCAGAAAGGCAGGTACCAGGATACAGGTGTTAAAGGAGGAGGTAGGAGGATGCTGCAGGCAAGGTTTGCTCTTCCCTCTTTGTGCTTGTTATTAGTCCTGCATGCCTTCACAGCCACAAACCTTCTCCCCTCTTTAGCATTTCTCTCCCATTTGCCCTATTCCCTCCCTACAACTCCAGATTTCCTTCCCTAGAAACGTTTTTAGTATGCTGTACTTCAAAAACACTATGGGATAATTAATTATAGACTTCGGTCAGGGGAGCCATCACTGTTTTTCTCTCAAAAACAACAGGAACAAAAAAGGAATTTAACTTTCAAAACATGTTTGAAGGAAGGCTTCTTTTGCCCTACAATTTTTTTTTTTTTAAGACTTGTAAGAGAAAACAGGATTGTTTGGACAAAGAAATGAGGTAGCTTTTCTCACAGCCCTGGAATAAATTGGTAGCTTCCCTCATAACCTTTGAAAATAATTCACAAACTCCATGCCTGCTCAGAGTTCCCAGGACAAACCATGTAATAACCGGGGGGCCCCGCAGCGGTCTGTAGCGGGCCAATGTCAGCTCAGATGCTCTGACAAACCACAGTTCACCACATTCTGTCTACTGGCAGTGATCCCCAACAGATAACTGCAGTGAATACTTCCCCGTATCACCGTGATCAACCCCCATGGTCTCAAAGATAAATCACAGAAGAAACGCAGGCTGAAAGCAACGTCAGCCATCCCAAAGAAAGGGACCATTAAGGGTTTTCCCCTGGCCTTTTGGATGCTAACAAGTATTTTTCTGGGATTGAACACAAGAACATGTTCATTATGAGAAAGTACCAGCACCTTTAAGGACCAAATAGCTTCCCGCAGCAGTATGGTTATATGTTGTATGTCCTTTGAAAAATATCTCTTTATATTCCCAGAGGTCATTTGAATTAGCTTTTTGTGTTAATAATGATAATTACTACAGAGTTGTCAAATTCTGTGTCCCTCCAGAAGATCGGAATGACGTGCTCTCCAGGCTTCTTCCCCTGACCTTGCTGCTGACCTATGTTCCCTCCAGCACCCAGGCACCCTGTTTCCTCCTGAGTCCAGAGTGTAACTTCTGCAAGTAGGTTTTGTTTGCTTTTTTTCATGGTGTTTCCTTACTGAGTTTGAACACCCTCCAGATTGTCTTGCCTGAGAGGGAAAAAACAACACCTGCTGTACTGAATTATACTCTCCTCCAGCAGCTGGCTTCATCTCTCCTGTTTTCTCCAAGCACGTTGCCTTCAGTCCCTGTCCTCTTTAATTCAAATAGGCTCTCCTGGCTAGTGCCCCGAGCACACCCAAGGCAGACAGAAAATAGACTTCCCATGAGTCTGCAATCCCCTGGCTGTCCTGGGGTCCCAGGGACCACTGCTGGATGGCACCTGGGCCTGCCTGCCATCCTTTGCGTTTTTGTTTTCACAGAAATTGCCTGTTCTGTGCCTGCAGAGCTCTTGCAGAGCTGTGGAGCAGAGACCCAAGACAGACCCATTAAGCACAAGGATCCCCTCCCCGTGAAACTTGGAGCATCTTTCACAAAAGGGATTGGAGACCTGGGTGCCTGGGTGGCTCAGTTGGTTAAGCGTCTGCTTTCAGCTCAAGTCATGATCCTAGGGTCCTGGGATCCAGCCCTGAGTGGGACTTGCTGCTCAGCGGGGAGACTACTTCTCCCTCTCCCTCTGCCCCTTGTCCTCCCCACTCTTCCTGCTTTTCCTGTTCATGTTCTCTCTCACACACTCTCTCTCTCAAATAAATAAATAAAATCTTTAAAAAAAAAAAAAAAAGTGGGGAGAGTTAGAGACCTGTGGTCCTGGAGATGGCCCTGGGAGTGGGGGAGAGATCCCAGCATCTCCCTAAGGAGTCTGCAGCCCTAGAACGTGGGGATCTTTTAGCATCACTTTTGCTTCACTTGGAAACCAACTAACTGCACTAGCTGTTAGTTGCACATACACTTTTATTAGGAAAAAAATTATCACATCAATAGCTCATGGCTAAAAACACAACAATTTGGTTTTACATATGTGAATATAAGTAAAATGAAAACAATTCCTTCATTTCCTACTCTACTTCCGCTTTTCTGAAATCACCACACTTTAGCTAAGTTTTTGTGGTAGGCGTGTATCCTTCCCAGGTTTCTACTGATATTCTATAGGATGAGAGATGACTTTAAATTAAAAACAGAAGTATGCCACAAATACTACGTTTCAATGTGCCTTCTTCATAGTGATTGTGGATATTGCATCATGTAAATATATTGAATATACATATATAAAAATTATATATATATATATATATATAATTTATTTTTTAACTAGTTATATAGAATTCCAATGTAAATGGTATTTGTATGCCCAGATTTCATTATCTTTATTGAGGAAAGAGTAATCACATAACCCATTTGTTTCTTTTGGATTAAATTGCTGCTCGTTTCAAACAATTCCTGTGTCTAGTCTCTTTCTCCTGTTTGTTGAATGGATGATTGAATTATCCAGAGTGTATCAGAATTCAGTTTAACTTAAATGTGAGGCAGTTTCAACATTTGGAATTCATTTTTTTTTTAATTTTAATTTTCATTTTCTTTATTTATTTTGAGAGAGAGAGCATGCACGCACAAGTGACGGGGGAGGGGCAGAGGGGAAGAATCTTAACCAGACTCCACGTCTAGAACAGAGCCTATTGTGGGACTTACTCCCACAACCCTGAGACCAGGGTCTGAACCAAAATCAAGAATGGGACGCTTAACAGATTCAGCTATCCAGGCATGCCTGGAGCTCATTTTAATAAGGAAACCAACATTCTCCTAGCACTGTAGAATCTAAGGGTTGGACTTCACTTGAAGGTTCACCTGGAGAGCTGCTTGTTCCTGGTCAAATCTTCCCTCCATCACTCTGCCAAGAGACCACTAGGGCTCAGTTTGCATGTGGCCAATGACTGGGAAATCATTACTCCCAGAAGCAATACATTCTTCCAAGACAATGTGAGATAATGGAAGAAAGTATGGGTTTGGCAGTCACCACACCTGGGCTGAACTCCCTTCTTTTTTAGATATGAAACAAGTTACCAAAATGTCTCTATACCAGCTTCACTGTGGCCTATGTTAAAACTAAATGCTCAGCCTTAAAGCTCTGCTCTTGATATGGAAAGCTTCTGGAGTTTAGAAAGTCCCTTTCCCTCTCTACAGAGCCCTGATTTCAGTTCTCTTGCCTCTCTATGGACCAGAGAAAGTCTAATAATCAACTCAGAACCAAGTAAGGGCAATTTCTTCTAGGTTCTGTTGTCCCTCTCCTTGAAGAAATGGATGAACTTCATTTAATGAGAAAGGAATCTTAGGGCAACAAAATTTGCAGGGACTAAAAAATACTTTGGAAAATATTTTTCAAAAATTCAAAAATATTACCTTCATCCTCTGTGTTTGGGTGAGCCGGACTACCGATGCTCTTCAAAGGGGACCTCTGTATTGAGGGGCCCCAGATCTCCGTTTCCAGACCACGTTTATTTTTGAGGCTCAATCTCATAATGTAAGCTGTTAACTAGTTATCTTTATTGAGATTCATCAGTTCTACACATTTGCTGATCACCTCTTCTATGCTGGACTGATGCTAGAAATGAAAAGATAGATAAAATATTGTCCTTTGTTAAAAGATAAACTGAAGCATATTCATATTATCAGTTGTAAGAATTTATTTGAACAAAAACCAATTCAATTCAGGCAGCAACAATCCAGAAGTGGTTAGGAGGTCTCCACCTACAGGAGATGGAGAGAGACTTTCGTGGAGCAAAGGTAAGAAGAAACGTAGGGAAATTGTTGATCGGTTACAGCCTAAAGCTTGCCTGCCTGCTTGTGATTGTCCTTAAGGTTTTGATTTTGTGACCTTGAGGTATTTACAGGCTTAGACTTGGGCTTGCTTACATAGGCTGCCTGGGCATTAGAGCCATGTTGGTATTATGGCCTCCTTTTCTAATTAATTTAACAACTTGTTCTCAAGGCCTTCTAGAAGATACAGACATGTGGACGTGGAATGATAGGATCATATGGGAAAGGCCAGGGATGCCGGAGCAGATGAAGCTTACTTCGACAAAGACTTAATGGAGTTAGCAGTCATGCCTTGGTGAGCAGGCAGGGTAAGAAGTGAGGATTACTGGCTGTGTCTTGGAAAGAAGAGAAGTAAAAGAAAGAGCATTCCAGGCATAGTGATCCAACCCAAGACACTTGAGAGAACATCTGTTTCTAGGGATCATAGGCAGGGCAATATGAATGGTGTGCAGAGCATAAGCAGGCAGTGATGAGAGATGAACGCAGAGTAGTTTTTTATTGCTGCCATAACAGATTACCTCAAACAACATTTTCCAACCAGGCCAATTTCCTATCTCCCAGCTCTGTTGGTCAGGTCAGTGTGCCTCAGCTGTGTGCGCTACTTAAGAGTCTCAAAGGGATGATATTAAAAATTGGCTAGGCCGAGCTCCTTTCTGGGGGCTCTGGGGAGGAGGCCACTTCCAAGCTTAGTCAGGTTGTTGGCAGCATCCTGCTTCTTCTGTGTGAGACCGAGGGCCCCATTTCCTTGATGGCTGTCAGCCAGGGGTCACCTTTAGCTCCTAAAAACCTCTCTCCAGTTCTTCTGCATGATTCCCTACATCTCAGAACCAGCAATGGCGCATCAAATCCTTCCCATGCTTGGAATCTCTCTGAGTTCCCAACTTGCCTTCCTCTTCTTCCTCCAGGCTGAGACAGCTTTCTACTTCAAGTGCTCCTGTGGCCAAATTGCCACCTCCCACCCCCACATAATCCATAATAGTCTCCCATCCTTAACTGAATCACATCTGCAAAGTTCTTTTTGTTTTGGGGATAAGAACATTGAGCATCACTGGGAGACATTATTCTGCCTACCAGAATATGGGCAGCACCAAGAGATAATCTCAAGGTTTGTGTGTGCGTGCATGCAGTGTGTGTGTGTGTGTGTGTGTGTGTGTGTGTGTGTGTGTACATTTGCATAGGAACTCTCTAACCAAGTCAGGATTACACAAGTCAAGGTTCCCAAAGTAGAGAAGCACAAATGACATATTCCTTTCTTTTTTTTTTTTTAAGATTTTATTTATTTATTTGGTAGACAGAGATCACAAGTAGTCAGAGAGGCAGGCAGAGAGAGAGAGGAAGGGAAGCAGGCTCCCTGCTGAGCAGAGAGCCTGATGTGGGGCTCGATCCCAGGACCCTGGGATCATGACCTGAGCTAAAGGCAGAGACTTTAACCCACTGAGCCACCCAGGTGCCCTGACATATCCCTTTCTTAGAGATTTGAGAACATATTTTTATGTTAAGGACTGTGCTAAGGAAATCTGTAGCTTTTCTCTAGCGTTCTCCAAATTTGTTTTACCTTAAAATTAATTTTTTTCCTTGAATATTCCTTATTAACTCCCTAGGAACTGGTATCATACAGCTGAGGCTTTGGGAAACTGATTTAGAGAGGTAAATCAAGATGTTCCCCAGACACACTTAACTATTTGCATATTGTCTTAAAGACTGAGAGTCAGTGCAGGACTTTTTTTTTTTTCTTTTTTTAAAGATTTTATTTATTTGACAGACAGAAATCACAAGTAGGCAGAGAGGCAGGCACAGAGAGAGGGGGAGGCAGTTTCCCTGCCGAGCAGAGAGCCAGATGCAGGGCTCGATCCCAGGACCCTGGGATCATGACCTGAGCCAAAGGCAGAGGCTTTAACCCACTGAGCCACCCAGGTGCCCTAGTGCAGGACTTTTTGCAGGGAAATTCATCATCGAGTAGATTTTAACAAGAATCCTCTGGATACGGAGGAGAATGGGTGTTCGGGAAAGAAGAGGTGCAGCAGGAAGGTGGAAGGCAGGAGTAGGATTCTAAGCAAGAAATGGCATTAGCCAAGAATCAAATGGATAGGTAAGAGGGGAACAAGTAGGCTTTGGAGGTAGATTTGGTTTTTGCAAAAACTTCATTTTGAGGCCAACACTGTCCTTCACTCTCGCCCCATGTACCTTACTTACACTCTAGAGACTTTTAATTCCCTACCAGGCCAAACCTTGCCATGTCTGACCTTTGCCCATGTTACAGCCTCTGCTCAATGCTCCCTCTTCTTTCCTCTCTCCAATACTGGCCTGTCAGCTCTTGTTTCATTTGTGCCTTTGGACAAGACATTTCTACTCCTAGAAAACTTCCCACCCAGCTACATTTATTACCTCCATCTATCAGACTGACCAGCAGTTGACTGACTCCTTCACCCTGTTCAATGATCAATTTTCTGGTTTGCCCTCCCCTGGAGGTAAGTTCTGTAAGTAAGGAGCCATGTAGCACCTTTCCTGGCACAACATATGGCCTCAATAAAGATTTACCTAATGAATTAACAAAAGAATGAATCAAATATATCAACTGGGTAAGAGAATTTAGGGTAGAAAAATAAGATGTGGCCATAAACTTGTGCAATTCTTTTCTAACATGAGAATCAGTTACGGGGCTGAGATCATTCTTTTTTTTTTTTTTTTTTTTTTAAAGATTTTATTTATTTATTTGAGAGAGGGAAAGCACAATCAGGGGGAGTGGCAGAGGGAGAGGGAGAAGCAGGCTCCCTGCGGAGCAGAGAGCCTGGACTGGATCCCAGGACTCTGGGATCATGACCTGAGCCCAAGGCAGACACTTAACCGACTGAGCCACCCAGGTGCCCCAGGCTAAGATCATTCTTCAGTGAGTTTTTCTTATGCATCAAAATGGGACATGGCTGATATAAGAAAATGGAGAAAGCCTCCTATATGCCTTATTAGCCATACAAAGCTTAAAGAGGTTTTAATTATTCCCCATTTTCTGGTTGTGACCCAGTAAATGAGACCCTTTGTCTAGTGTTACAGAGGCCAGCATTTTAAGTAACTAGAATGATGGCAGCTACTTTGAAAAGAATGAAATTCATTTGTGGATTTAAGGTGTGCTATGTTAGAGTTTCAAAGTCAGTTTATAATCATCTTTCACGTGATGTCAACAGACATTTGACTGAAGATTTTCTGGGAAGTTTGAACATGAGCAAATCTAAAGCAGGGATTTGATTTGTAGTCAAATGGGATAGGGTGTGAGGAGGTCATTTGAAACATTTCTTACAAAAAGTTGTACCTGTTTCTGAAACTGTACTGTCCAACTCAATCAAGTTCCACACTCCCAGTTTTTTTCTGACTGAACCATGGCACGAGGTTGACCTAATAAGTAATCTGTTCACACCTGATGGTGCACAGTTCTTGCTTCTGCTGGCACAGTGAGGTCAGGCTGCTTCAGTCACAGTGCGATGAGCTTAGTTCAAGGCCTGATAGGTTGGCAGACATGGGACCCTCCCCTGCCAGGCCATGCCTAAACCTTCTCATATGGTATCACACCTTTGTCTGAGGATGCCAAACTTGGCTCTCAGTGATCCGTGAAGCTGGCAAGAGGGACACGAGTTGGAATTAGATCTCATTTTAATGAAAGATAGAGATTTCTGGAATTCTTCATAAAAAGGATGCCAGGACAAACACAGTAACCCTCTTCACTGACTTGCTTCAACTTTTAGCTATTTCTATGAACCTCTCTACTCATCCTCTTTTGTCTTTATATACCTTTTATCCATTGGTCTGGGATGGCTTAAATTCCAATTTTCTACACCACAGAAACAGAAAGCCACCAAAACTCCATATTAAAGCTATATTTTAGATTTTAAAATGACCAGATAGCCATTTTTTAGTAGCAATGAGGTAAAGCTTCAAAGAGAAGGACAACGTTGAAAACATCAAGGTTTTAAACCAGCAGCAGATCAGAGGGCAATCCTAATTAATAAATAAGGAGATGGAGGCTGCTGGTCTTGTGTGTTGCTTTGTTGTTGAAAATGACATAGTCACAAAGAGCAACCATTACCAGGGAGTTTTCCAGTATGAAGACAGTAACAGTTTAACATGGATGCTTTGCTTCTTCTGGCTTCAGAATAATCCTGAATGTCCTCGATTTATCCTCTTCCCATATTTCATATTTATCCTTTAAAGGATGTTAAAATCATGGCCACAAAGTAAAAGTGACCTCTACTGCTGAGTGTTCTCCAAAGACTTTCAGGCCTTTTTTCTTTTACACAGAACCTGGCATTGAAAGGAAGTCTGAAGGTCATCAGTTGCAAGCTTTAGATGATAAGACAATGTTCTTGGAATATCTCTGTGTGATCAGTAGTTTCCAGGGTATCTCAGACACTACTACATCCCTTCTTAAATCAAAGAGGCTTTCAAAGACCACTTTAATTTCTAATCTAGTCAGGTTTCCGGTAACTTAGGGGTAGACTATCCAGGTAGGTTTCCAGGTGGCAAGGGCCCTTTTGACATGGCTTGATTCACTGTCCCTCATGTGGAAGAGTTACAAGTCCTTGTCTCCCTGACATTAGGCTTGGTCACATGACTCATGGTACCCCTTTCTGTGGAAAGACTGTACTGATCTAAACATTCAGTTGAGGTTTGGTCACATGAATTGCTTTGGCTGATGAATGGGTATGAAATTGATGAACATCCCTTCCAGACAGAAGCTCTAAAAGATATTTGGTGACTCTGTCATCTCCCTTTGCTGTAGAACTGATATTAATGTATCTCAGATATGCTGCTTCTGGAGTAAAGCTGTACCTGATGAGCAGCCATTCATGTGAATGAAAAATAAACTTATCTTTGTTTTCCTAAACACTGAGATACTGGGGTCAGCTGTTACCACAGCATAACTTAGCCTAAGTTGACTGGTACAATCACTTAACACTGGTTGGCACCCTCTAGAAGGAACTGAAAAATAAAAATTAAGCCAACCATTGGGCTGGTCAAAGAAGGGGGGTGGGGAAAAAAAGGGGGGGGATGGGGATGAAGAGAGCTTCAGGAATGTTGGCCCGGGAAGAAAAACTTATTGGGGCACCTGGGTGGCTCAGTGGGTTAAAGCCTCTGCCTTTGGCTCAGGTCAAGATCCCAGGGTCCTGGGATCGAGCCCTGCATTGGGCTCTCTGCTCAGCAGAGGGCCTGCTTCCCCTCTCCCTCTCTGCCTGCCTCTCTGCCTACTTGTGGTCTCTGTCAAATAAATAGATAAAATATTAAAAAAAACCCAAAACTAATTTACCTAAACTTGGTATCTAAAGATATGAGCTACATGGGTAAGGAGGGGAAGATGTTAAGTCAAGGAGCTAAAGCAGAAATCCATTTATTCATGCATTCATTCCTTATTCAACAAGTGTTTATTAAGCAGTTAGAATTTTCTAGGCTGGAGTCTAGTGTCGGGATGAAAATAGTGAACAATAGAATGTGTTCGTTTTGTTCACCACCAAGAATAACCAAGAATAACCCTGAGACTATTTTAGGAACTTAAACACTCAACAAATAGTTTCTATAGTGAGATCTCAGTGAATGCCAGACTCTGGTATCCCAAATGAAGACATAAAGTATAACATGTCTTGATGGCAAGATGACATCATTGAGCTAGATGAGCTCCCTAGATTTCCCAGTGGGAGTCCCAGTCCCAGTTACCATCCTATACTAGAGCTCCAGGTTCCATGAAGTCAGCAGTGGCTGGGTCCTAAGTGCTGTGCTCCCGGATGTTCCTGACAGAACCCGGAATATACCATGTGGAGACATTCCTAGAGGAATTCTGTGTTTAACTGATTCAACACTCATTGAGTGGTTCTATAACAGGGGGAGAAGGGCAAGTGTATTGTTGATAGGATTTGATGCAGCTGTGTGCCTTCATTAATTATATAACCATGGGTAAGAGTAAGTTGCTGATTTTTCCTGAGTTTCCTTTTTTTTTTTTCAGCTGACCTTAATGGTATTTATGGTATAAAGTTGTTGTGAGGATCAAGTTAGATAATACATGTAATTCAGTATAGTACGTAGCTAGTAGTGACCACTTCCTAAGGGATAATAGTTGACAATATCCACAGTCATTGTGAGTGTCATAATTATCATTATTCCCATTTGAGTGCCCTGGTCTCCCTAGCAGCTTGACCAGGTGGCTTGGCATTATTGAATTTTGTTTGCTGTACATGGCTATAGTAATCTAATCTAAATATGAATATGAATATAAATATAATCCAACTCTGGCTTTTGTCTATCATATAACTGAAACTTATTTTCTCAATAATTTTAAATTGAGGACAGTAGCAGGAGAAAGGATTAAAGGTGATCATTTGTTATACAAAACAGACAGCTGGCTTTGGATTTAATCCTGTCCCACTTTGACAACAATAGCACTCTGCCAGGGGCTTTGGAAATATAAGAATGAAGCAGATACCCTCTAGTTCCATCCATGTCATTGCAAATGGCAAGATTTCATTTCTTTTGATGGCTGCATAGAGGGTATTATGCTGAGCAAAATAAGTCAATCAGAGAAAGACAATTATCATATGATCTTCCTGATGTGAGGAATTTGAGAGTCAGGGTGGGGGGTTTAGGGGGTAGGGAAGGGAAAGAAATGAAACAAGATGGGATCAGGAAGGAGACAAATCATAAGAGACTCTTAATCTCACAAAGCAAACTGAGAGTTGCTAGGGGGTGGGGGGTTAGGAATAGGGTGGCTGGGTTATGGACATTGGGGAAGGTATGTGATATGGTGAGTGCTGTGAAATTTGTAAGCCTGACGATTCACAGATCTGTACCCCTGGGGCAAATAATACATTATATTTTAATAAAAATAATTAAGAAAAAAAGAAAAAGAAAAATAGAAAAAAAAAGAAGAATGAAGCACATAGGCACTGACCTCCAAGAATATTCATTGCAATAAAAGAAATGAGACATAGACATTAAATAAAAAAGAAATTATAAATATCATTAAAAGGGGGTAGTAATACAATCTGTAGTTTAGAGGAAGGTAGATTTAGAGGAAGTAGGAAGGCCTCATGGATGGAGTGGCAGGTGAGGTGGGATTTGATGTAGGAAATGTTGGGGTATGGAGCCAACAGCCAAGAAAGAATTCTTGAGAAGTCTTCAGTGCAAAAAGGTGGTTTTATGAAAGGACAGGGACAGGACCCATGAGCAGAAAGAGCTACACCGGAGTCATGAGGAGTGGCCCACTATATGCTTTAAGGTTTGGAGGGGTTTAGGGATGTTGAAGGTCTTTAAGGAATTTTGGAAACAAGATTTCTAGGACTTTGAGGGAGCTAGCTATTGTTGGGAAAAGGTCATTTATTACTGTCTAATAAAACCTTAGTCATGAGACCCTTCAGATGTGTATCTGTGGGCCATATGCTTGGGGGATGATTGCCAACAAGTATCTTGGGGGTAGAAATAAAGGATGTTTCAAAGGAATTTTTATATGTTAAAGAAGATTACAGAGTCCCGCAAGTGGGGATAATGTCAAGCTAAGATCACCTCTTGCCCTTAACAAAGTATTCACATGGAGGCAGCTGAGCTTCCGGAGGAAGGTCACTCTGCCTGTTTCCAGGACTTCTCAATGGGCTGTAGGCAATCAGGAAATTAAATCTTTTTTTTCCTTTTCCCTTTGTTTCCTATATCAGGATTCATTTTGAGTAGATGAAAATGGACCTGCAGTCGGGGAAGAAGGAACAGCTTAGGTCAATTCACGGAGAGACTTTGACAGACAGGGCACCCCTGGAAATAGACCCTGAAATGGAGATGTGTGTGCTTTGTTTTACATTCACTGGGGTACACTTATAAGGATGTCTCTAAGAGAGCTGGGAGTGAGAAAAGCAGAACTGGCAGAAGAAGTAGTCTAATGGGGAGTAATGTAGCTACAACAGAGGCTACCCCGACGCTGAAGTGACAAACAAGGCAAGGTAAAGAGGAAGTACAAGAAAGGACAGAGAAGGGCAAGAGAAGCAAAACAAAAGAACCTCCTTTAAACCACTGGAGAGGATTTCCAGAGGCACATGTGGTTGCTCCATAGATATTTGTTAAATAAATGGACCACAAAAAAAAAAAAAAAAAAAAAAAAAGACCAAATAAACAAGGTGAATACTTTCAGTCACAAGCCTTTTGTTTTCTGAGGGCCAACAGATCTGAGCTTATTTTCCCACAAGCTAGTTCACTGACAGCAAAGAAGTAGAGTCTTACTAGGTGCCCAACTCTGAAGAATGATATTCTCTAGCCATCTGTCCTCCTCAGGTAAATGTTAAAATGGGAACCTTTCTAGAACTCTGTCAGAATTCCCAAAATATCGGGGAGCCTACTGAAGCTCCAGTGGTCTGGTTCTTTCTTCTCGGTGTATCTCCTAGCTTCTGGGAGAAGGTGGTTCCAGGAGGGACGCTGGGCCAGCTGATAGTTAGGATGTTTTCTGAGAAGAGGGAGTATTACTTTCTGAGGTGTTGCCATACTATGGACCTCCTGAGGGGAGGCACCCACACTTCATCTCACGCTTGAGGATCTAGAGCTGTGCAGGCATGTAACACAAAATGAATCTCTGTCCACCTGAGCCCAACCACCTGTGTTATATGAGACACTCCTTATTAGCTGTACAAGCTGCTTCAAGCCATATCCACTAGTCCCAAAAGCTATAACACATTTTAGTCTAGACCTGGGACTTCAGTGAAAGTATGGAATTTTATCAGGTAACTAATGACTTCATGATTTTAAACAATTATATGAAGAAAGTTCCTTAAGACTAAGATGGCCCACTTGATAGACTGCCCAAAACAGATAGGTGGGCTTTCCACTCTGCTAGAATCTCTGAGTTGTTCTTCTCATACATCTGGAGCTCTGGAAAATATAGCAATTTCAACTCCAACCATATTTATTGAACTAGGCAATTAACATAGGTCCCGGGAATTGAGCTGAGGAGGCTACAATTTAATTTAAGAAATCAATATGCCCTACGTGGCCCCCATAAAGACATTTGAAAATCATCCCAGTGGTTTAGGTACTGATTTGATCCTGTTTGAGGCCCAAGAAGGAACTCACTGGGAAGGAATTATAAAGGTCAGATCTCCATTTGACTGATTTTAGAGAAAGTTGTAAGTATCTTAGACTATCTTCCTAGAGGTTGTGTGAAGTAAGGGTCAATAGAGGATAATGACTTTAAGATGATATTAATGGCATCTCTTTTCTTTGTGGTTTGTGTAGAGTAAGCCTAACTACATTGACCAATCCTCTCATTGTAAAGTAGATATTTGTATAGAGGTAGGTATTTCCTTTTATCTTTTTACATATCCAGCCTGTTACTCTTATGGTCAAAGGAGCTAGAAGTCCTTACAGAGGAATGGCTTTCTATACAGCCCAACTGAGTCAGTAGCCATTAGTATAAAAAGCAGGAGAATCCGCATAAAAATCTCATTCTTAGTTTCTCTTAAAAGATGAGTTCTAGAAACTAAGCTGTATTCCTTAGTGGTCATATCTGGCAGAGCTGAGTAAATGGCTTCTCCTCTAGCTGGTTTGTTACCGTCCCCATAACTGATGTTTCTCTCATTCCAAGTTCTCAAGCATGTGTGAAAATAAATACAGTGTTCTCTCTGCTTGTTTCCATTCTTTTTTGTTTTGTTTTGTTTTCCCAAGGAAGAAGAGCAAAGGGGAGAGTGGATACCACAAGGTAGCTAACTCCCTGTCACATCTCCTCCAATATTTTATATTAAGATATTAGTATGTTTAATATTAATAGTTGTTTACATTAATATTGAAATGTATTGATTCTTACATAATTAGGTCATCAGATGCATCTTGTTTGATTTTCATGTTATCATATTAAAAAAATCTATGACTGAGTATTTCCCATAGTATGCAGGTACCATTACTCAGCTAACCATCTGGATCTTTTGTTTGTTTTCTGTTTGCCCTTCTGGGATCAGTAGCTACAGACTATCTCTGGGAATCTCCTACAGAGTTGCAGTAGGGTAAACTCACCTCTCCATCCTCCAACCCAAGGTTCAGAGTTGTCAAGGACTGCATCCTGGCCAATCAGTGCCTTGGCTTCCCCTGGCCTCAGTGGTGGGTTGGAGAATGGGTATGTCACCATCAAAGTCAGTGAATGATGAGGAGATATCTGCTGAAGCTTCTGGAACCAAAAGGGGTAAATCCTTTTCCTTTGCAGTGTCTCTGGGAACATGTCACTGAAACTCACATCTCCACTTGGCCACTGTATGCAGTACAGGACAAGGAGACCCTCACCCATACCCTGCACATAGGGCACAGGGATGAATGACAGAAGAAACCAGGCCCTACCAATTTCATGCAAGTCCTGCTCAAGTCTTTTGTGAGATCAGTCCCACCTTGGGACTTTGCAGGTATGAGGGATAATTAATTTCATTTTGGTTAAGCCGGTTTGGTTCGGGCATTCTGTCACTTATGACACATAATTGGAAGGGATTGATTCAAAGTGATGAGAAAGGGAAGGTGAGGAATTATTAATATATTCCCTTGCATTTCTGAGTCTCTAAGAGAATGGTATCTCTTTTCTTGCAAAACCTATGCATTTCTACGAACATGTTGTCTGAGATGAAAAAGCAGACTTTCTGCCCAGGTGAAATAATCAGAAATTCTTTAAATGATAAGAAAAGGAGTAATTGTGTTGCAAGATCTGCATGGCTGGAATGACTCCATGTCACACTCCTACTTTTTTTGTAATCCAAAGGGCATGGCGAAGGTCAGCTACAAGAGGAAGACATAATGAGAAATTTAAAATGATCTTCTGCCTTTTAAGAACCAGCAAGTGGGTTTTCTTCCTTCCCCTTCTGCTCCTCCCTCCCCTGACAAATAGCGTCTTCTCATTACACATGGAGTCTGGGGCTTGGCTTTCCTCACACGCTGACAGGTTTCTGTTTATCTTAAGTGAGAAATGGACAAAAGGAAATACGAAACAGATGAATGGGCAAAAGTATGAATAAACAACTCGGACAGCTGAGTAGCAGATGGCCGCAGGGTCCCCATGACTAAACAAATTGCAAGATTTCTGGAAGGAGATGCTTGTTAATGTTTTTCTCAAGCAAAAGTTCAAGTGATAGAATAAAAATGACCTCATTGCTGACTGTAGCCCTTTGTAAAAAAGCAAAGAAAAGGTTTGAAAGGCATTGTGTTTTTTTTTAAACTTTTTTTTTTTAAGATTTTACTTATTTGAGAGAGAGAGTGCACACACACTAGAAAAAGCATGGGGGAGGGGAGGTCAGAGGGAGAAGCAGACTCCCCACTGAGCTGGACCCCAAATGGGAGACTGGATCCCAGAACTCCAGGATCAAGACCTGAGCCAAAGGCAATTGCTTAACAACTGAGCCACCCAGGCGCCCAAAAGCATTGTTGTTTAAGTCACTCATTGTGCTCTCATTTATATTACAACAGCTTTAACAGACCTCTGCCAGTGCTCTCTGTTGCAAATCTGGGGTACCAGAACGCCAAGAGCAAAATGACTCTGCTGGCCAACTGCATCTCCCCACCATCCCCCTAGAAAAAGTTCTCAGAGGAATTGAGGAGAATGGCTCGCAAGTACATAAACTGTAATGCACTCTATAAGAATTCCACAGTGAAGGTACGGAGCGATTACGTGCACTGTGAGAATGGCCAGTGCCACGGGCTTTTAAGAGCAGAGAGACTCGACTTTGAATCCTGAGTGGTTCTGCTCTGCCTTACTTAGCTTCTTCGAGCTGCCATTTTTTTCTTGTAAACTTAAAATAATAATACTGCTACCTTTATTTACTCAGCGAACATTTATCAAAAGCAGTCTCTGGCCCTCAGACGCGGAAGGAAACGAGAAGGGCAAGGAAGAAACACATCCTTTCTCAGAGGCTGTGGTGAGGGCTCCTGCAGGGTTTACTGCGAAGGGCAGCTATGATTGGAACTTACACACCCTGGAGCCAGATTCCTGCAGGAAAAGCACAGCTCTGAGCTTACTGTGTGACCCTGGGCAAGTTACTTAACTTCTTTGGGCCTCAAGTTCCTCCTTTGAATGATGGGGCTAGTAAACAGTAGGCTATTATGAGAATTAAATGAGATAATAATACATCCCCACATCTATTAAATCCTAAAGGACAAAATAAAATAACATGCAAAGCATGTTAGGGAGTGTGGCTCCCTATTCACAGAAGAAGAAGAAGGAGGAGGAGGAGGGGGAGGAGGGAGGAAAAGAAAGAAAAATGCTTCATGCATTTGCTTCTGGTAGAACACAGAGGCCCCACACATGTTAAATGTTAAAACAGCTTATAATTGAGGTTTTTTATTGGAGAGGAAGCCAAATATCACCAGTTAAAAATAGTAAGATGTCTCACCTTGAATTTGATAATTTTAACTTTGAATGCAATAATTGGACTAGAAAATCTAACAGGCTTTCAATGTAACTTCCATTTATTTAATTACTTGATCACGTAAATTAATTCATTATTAATTTTCTTAGTGGGCAAGCTTATGTCAACCCAGCCTCTGGTATTTTCTGCCTGAATTTTGTAATGGGACAACCCAAGTCCCTGGGCTGCAGATTTAGGAAAATGGCTAACTAGGGTTGAAGGCAAGGGAAGGGGTGGGGAGCTGTATGCCACGAACACAAAGTCAACCAACACTCAGTACTTCTAGGAAATCCTCTGTGATGGCTTTTGAGATCCTGGATAGAGGCGCATGCTGTCTTTAGGACACCCTTTTGCCAGAGCCACTGCGAGTGAGAAGCCTTGGGTGCTCTTTTTCGCGTATTGGTACTGGTGCAGATTTTTAAAAAGATCCTTGTCACTTGGGTAGAGGTAATGTTCACGCAGCTGCCGCGCGGAGATCAGCAATGCTAAGAGACAGATGCATGTCCAGATTTAAGGGCATCCAGGGCATCTCCAACCGCTTGCAGGGTAATATGGAAAAGAGGTTTCACAAGGCACTGCTGGTGTAGTTTATGGTGCACCTGCCCTCCCGCTCCGGGTGAGCACTGCGCACCGGGAACGCAGCGGGGCTGAGATGCAGGGCCCCAGCTTCCATCGCCCTTAAGTACTCAGTTTCGGCTGGGAGTCTCAGGTTTGGCTCTGACAGCACTGGAAATATCGTGCACCAGGGGTAACTTGGACTTGCGCCTGGTGGTTAGAACTCCGTCTTTTGATATTGCCATTCATTTTTAAGATCTTTTTTTTCTTTATTTTTTAATTAATTTATTTATTTTTTTCAGCGTAACAGTATTCATTGTTTTTGCACAACACCCAGTGCTCCATGCAATACATGCCCTCCCTATTACCCACCACCTGGTTCCCCCAACCTCCCACACCGGCCCCTTCAAAACCCTCAGGTTGTTTTTCAGAGTCCATAGTCTCTTATGGTTCACCTCCTCTTCCAATTTCCCTCAAATTCCTTCTCCTCTCCATCTCCCAATGTCCTCCATGTCATTTGTTATGCTCCACAAATAAGTGAGACCATATGATACTTGACTCTTTCTGCTTGACTTATTTCACTCAGCATAATCACTTCCAGTCCCGTCCATGTTGCTGCAAAAGTTGGGTATTCATCCTTTCTTTCTTTCTTTTTTTTTTTTTATGAACATATAATGTGTTTTTATCCCCAGGGGTACAGGTTTGTGAATCGCCAGGTTTACACAGTTCACAGCACTCACGGTAGCGCATACCCTCCCCAATGTCCATAACCCTCTCCCAACACCACCTCCCCCCAGCAACACCCAGTTTGTTTTGTTAGATTAAGAGTCATTTATGGTTTGTCTCCCTTCCAATTCCATCTGTTTCATTTATTCTTCTCCTATCCCCCTAACCCCCCATGTTGCATCTACATGTCCTTATATGAGGGAGATCATATGAAAGTTGTCTTTCTCCGATTGACTTATTTCACTAAGCATGATACCCTCTAGTTCCATCCACGTCGTCGCAAATGGCAAGATTTCATTTCTTTTGATGGCTGCATAGCATTCCATTCTGTATATATACCACATCTTCTTTATCCAGTCATCTGTTGATGGACATCTAGGTTCTTTCCATAGTTTGGCTATTGTAGACATTGCTGCTATAAACATTCAGGTACACATGCCCCTTCGGATCACAACGTTTGTATTTTTAGGGTAAATACCCAGTAGTGCAATTGCTGGGTCATAGGGTAGTTCTATTTTCAACATTTTGAGGAACCTCCATGCTGTTTTCCAGAGTGGTTGCACCAGCTTGCATTCCCACCAACAGTGTAAGAGAGTTCCCCTTTCTCCGCATCCTCGCCATCATATCTCATTTCCTATCTTGTTAATTTTAGCCATTCTGACTGGTGTGAGGTGATATCTCATTGTGGTTTTGATTTGTATTTCCCTGATGCTGAGTGACGTGGAGCACTTTTTCATGTGTCTGTTGGCCATCTGGATGTCTTCTTTGCAGAAATGTCTGTTCATGTCCTCTGCCCATTTCTTGATTGGATTGTTTGTTCTTTGGGTGTTGAGTTTGCTAAGTTCCTTATAGATTTTGGATACTAGCCCTTTATCTGATATGTCGTTTGCAAATATCTTCTCCCATTCTGTCAGTTGTCTTTTGGTTTTGTTAACTGTTTCCTTTGCTGTGCAAAAGATTTTGATCTTGATGAAATCCCAATAGTTCATTTTTGCCCTTGCTTCCCTTGCCTTTGCCGTTGTTCCTAGGAAGATGTTGCTGTGGCTGAGGTTGAAGAGGTTGCTGCCTGCATTCTCCTCAAGGATTTTGATGGATTCCTTTCTCACATTGAGGTCCTTCATCCATTTTGAGTCTATTTTCGTGTGTGGTGTAAGGAAGTGGTCCAATTTCATTTTTCTGCATGTGGCTGTCCAATTTTCCCAGCACCATTTATTGAAGAGGCTGTCTTTTTTCCATTGGACATTCTTTCCTGCTTTGTCGAAGATTAGTTGACCATAGAGTTGAGGGTCTATTTCTGGGCTCTCTATTCTGTTCCACTGATCTATGTGTCTGTTTTTGTGGCAGTACCATGCTGTCTTGATGATGACAGCTTTGTAATAGAGCTTGAAGTCCGGAATTGTGATGCCACCAACTTTGGCTTTCTTTTTCAATATTCCTTTGGCTATTCGAGGTCTTTTCTGGTTCCATATAAATCTTAGGATTATTTGTTCCATTTCTTTGAAAAAAATGGATGGTATTTTGATAGGGATTGCATTAAATGTGTAGATAGCTTTAGGTAGCATAGACATTTTCACAATATTTATTCTTCCAATCCAGGAGCATGGAACATTTTTCCATTTCTTTGTGTCTTCCTCAATTTCTTTCATGAGGACTTTATAGTTTCCTGCATATAGATTTTTAGCCTCTTTGGTTAGGTTTATTCCTAGGTATCTTGTTTTGGGTGCAATTGTAAATGGGATTGACTCCTTAATTTCTCTTTCTTCTGTCTTGTTGTTGGTGTACAGAAATGCAACTGATTTCTGTGCATTGATTTTATATCCTGACACTTTACTGAATTCCTGTACAAGTTCTAGCAGTTTTGGAGTGGAGTCTTTTGGGTTTTCCACATATAGTATCATATCATCTGCGAAGAGTGATAGTTTGACTTCTTCTTTGCCAATTTGGATGCCTTTAATTTCTTTTTGTTGTCTGATTGCTGAGGCTAGGACTTCTAGTACTATGTTGAATAGCAGTGGTGATAATGGACATCCCTTCTGTATTCCTGAACTTAATGGAAAAGCTTTCAGTTTTTCTCCATTGAGAATGATATTTGCGGTGTGTTTTTCATAGATGGCTTTGATAATATTAAGGTATGTGCCCTCTATCCCTACACTTTGAACAGTTTTGATCAGGAAGGGATGCTGTACTTTGTCAAATGCTTTTTCAGCATATATTGAGAGTATCATATGGTTCTTGTTCTTTCTTTTATTAATGTGTTGCATCACATTGATTGATTTGCGGATGTTGAACCAACCCTGCAGCCCTGGAATAAATCCCACTTGATCGTGGTGAATTATCCTTTTAATGTACTGTTGAATCCTATTGGCTAGTATTTTGGTGAGAATTTTTGCATCTGTGTTCATCAAGGATATTGGTCTGTAGTTCTCTTTTTTGGTGGGATCCTTGTCTCGTTTTGGGATCAAGGTGATGCTGGCCTCATAAAATGAGTTTGGAAGTTTTCCTCCCATTTGTATTTTTTGGAACAGTTTCAGGAGAATAGGAATTAGTTCTTCTTTAAATGTTTGGTAGAATTCCTCTGGGAAGCCGTGTGGCCCTGGGCTTTTCTTTGTTTGGAGATTTTTGATGACTGTTTCCATCTCCTTACTGGTTATGGGCCTGTTCAGGTTTTCTATTTCTTCCTGGTTCAGTTGTGGTAGTTTATATGTCTCTAGGAATGCATCCATTTCTTCCAGATTGTACAATTTGTTGGCGTAGAGTTGCTCATAGTATGTTCTTATAATTGTCTGTATTTCTTTGGTGTTAGTTGTGATCTCTCCTCTTTCATTCATGATTTTATTGATTTGGGTCCTTTCTCTTTTCTTTTTGATAAGTCTGGCCAGGGGTTTATCAATCTTATTGATTCTTTCAAAGAACCAGCTCCTAGTTTCATTGATTTGTTTTATTGTTTTTTTGGTTTCTATTTCATTAATTTCTGCTCTGATCTTTATGATTTCTCTTCTCCTGCTAGGCTTAGGGTTTCTTTCTTGTTCGTTCTCCAGCTCCTTTAGGTGTAGGGTTAAGTTGTGTACTTGAGACCTTTCTTGTTTCTTGAGAAAGGCTTTTATCGCTATATATTTTCTTCTCAGGACTGCCTTTGCTGTGTCCCACAGATTTTGAACCGTTGTGTTTTCATTATCATTTGTTTCCATGAATTTTTTCAATTCTTCTTTAATTTCCTGGTTGACCCATTCATTCTTTAGAAGGATACTGTTTAGTCTCCATGTATTAGAGTTCTTTCCAGCTTTCCTCTTGTGATTGAGTTCTAGCTTCAGAGCATTATGGTCTGAAAATATGCAGGGAATGATCCCAATCTTTTGATAGTGGTTGAGACCTGATTTGTGACCCAGGATGTGATCTATTCTGGAGAATGTTCCATGTGCACTAGAGAAGAATGTGTATTCTGTTGCTTTGGGATGAAATGTTCTGAATATATCTGTGATGTCCATCTGGTCCAGTGTGTCATTTAAGGCCTTTATTTCCTTGTTGATCTTTTGCTTGGATGATCTGTCCATTTCAGTGAGGGGGGTGTTAAAGTCCCCTACTATTATTGTATTATTATTGATGTGTTTCTTTGATTTTGTTATTAATTGGTTTATGTAGTTGGCTGCTCCCACGTTAGGGGCATAGATATTTAAAATTGTTAGGTCTTCTTGTTGGACAGACCCTTTGAGTATGATATAGTGTCCTTCCTCATCTCTTATTGTCTTTGGCTTAAAATCTAATTGATGTGATATAAGGATTGTCACCCAAGCTTTCTTCTGATGCCCATTAGCATGGTGCATTGTTTTCCACCCCCTCACTTTAAATCTGGAGGTGTCTTCATGTCTAAGATGAGTTTCTTGTAGGCAACATATTAATCGGTTTTGTTTTTTTATCCATTCTGATACCCTATGTCTTTTGATTGGGGCATTTAGCTCATTAACATTCAGGGTAACTATTGGGAGATATGAATTTAGTGCCATTATTAGCCTGTAAGGTGACTATTACTGTATATTGTCTCTGTACCTTTCTGATCTACTACTTTTAGGCTCTCTCTTTGCTTAGAGGACCCCTCTCCATATTTCCTGTAAAGCTGGTTTGGTGTTTGCAAATTCTTTCAGTTTTTGTTTGTCCTGGAAGCTTTTTATCTCTCCTTCTATTTTCAATGATAGCCTAGCTGGATAGAGTATTCTTGGCTGCATGTTTTTCTCGTTTAGTGCTCTGAATATATCATGCCAGCTCTTTCTGGCCTGCCAGGTCTCTGTGGATAAGTCTGCTGCCAATCTAATATTTTTACCATTGTATGTTATAGACTTCTTTTCCCGGGCTGCTTTCAGGATTTTCTCTTTGTCACTAAGACTTGTAAATTTTACTATTAGGTGACGGGCTGTGGACCTATTCTTGTTGACTTTGAGGGGGTTTCTCTGTACCTCCTGGTTTTTGATGTTTGTTCCCTTTGCCATATTAGGAAAATTCTCTCCAATAATTCTCTCCCATAGACCTTCTGCTCCCCTCTCTCTTTCTTCTTCTTCTGGAATCCCAATTATTCTAATGTTGTTTTGTCTTATGGTGTCACTTATCTCTTGAATTCCTCCCTTGTGGTCCAGTAGCTGTTTGTCCCTCTTTTGCTCGGCTTCTTTATTCTCTGTCATTTGGTCTTCTATATCACTAATTCTTTCTTCTGCCTCATTGATCCTAGCAGTGAGAGCCTCCATTTTTGATTGCACCTCATTAATAGCTTTTTTGATTTCAACTTGGTTAGATTTTAGTTCTTTAATATCTCCAGAAAGGGCTTTTATATCTCCAGAGAGGGTTTCTCTAATATCTTCTATGCCTTTTTTGGGCCGGCTAGAATATTCAGAATTGTCATTCTGAACTCTTGATCTGACATATTACCAATGTCTGTGTTGATTAGGTCCCTAGCTTTCGGTATGGCCTCTTGTTCTTTTGTTTGTGGTGATTTTTTCCACCTTGTCATTTTGTCCAGATAAGAGGATATGAAGGAGCAAATAAAATACTAAAAGGGTGGCAAAGACCCCAGAAAAATGTGCTCTAACCAAATCAGAAGAGACCCCAAATTGTGGAGGGGGGGGCAGAAAGGGGATAAAAAGAGGTTCAGAAAAAAAAAGAAAAAAATTTAAAAAATAAAACAAATCAAGAAAAAATATAAAAAAGAAAGAAAAAAAATATATATTTAGATAAACTAGTTAAAAAATGTTAAAAAAGAAAAGGGTAAAAGTTTTAAAAAATTTAGCAGAAGAAGAAAAGGAAAGAAAAAAAAATTGAATTAACCGCAAGACTAAAGAATCATGGGGAGAAAGCCATGAGTTCCGTGCTTTGCTTTCTCCTCCTCTGGAATTCCGTTTCTGTCTTAGGTATTGAACCTGCTTTCCTTGATAGATGAACTTCGTCCTGGCTGGATATTTTGTTGATCCTCTGGGGGAGGGGCCTGTTGTAGTGACTCTCAAGTGTCATTGCCTCAGGCGGAATTGCACCGCCATTACTGGGGGCCGGACTAAGTAATCTGCTCGGATTCACTTTTGGGAGCTTCTGTTCCCTGAATGCTTTCCGTAGAGTTCCGGAGGATGGGAATGAAAATGGGGGCCTCCTAGTATCCGGCCCAGAGGAGCCGAGACCCCGGGGCCCCACTCCTCAGTGCGCCCCCAGAGGACAGCACCCAATCACTCCCGTATCACCGGCCTCCAGCCGTGCTCCGAGCTCATCCAGCCCGCCACCAGTTCAAGGTAACCCCGAGCTAAGAGTTCAGTCCTCGGCTCTGTCTCTGTAGCCGGCTTCTCCGTTCTAACACCTGCGAGCTCTGCGACACTCAGACACCCCCGATCCTTCTGTGACCCTGCGGGACCTGGGGCCACACTGACCCCGCGTGGGCTTCTCCCTGGTTTAGCCTCTGGAGCAATGTCCCTCAGTGGAACAGACTTTTAAAAGTCCTGATTTTGTGCTCCGTTGCTCCGCCGCTTGCTGGGAGCCAGCCCCTCCCCCCGCGGTCTATCTTCCCATCGTTTTAGATTCTCTTCTCTGCCAGTCCTACCTTTCAGAAAGTGGTTGATTTTCTGTTTCTAGAATTGCTGTTCTTCTTCTCTTCGATCTCCTGTTGGATTTGTAGGTGTTTGCAATGTTTAGATAAGCTATCGAGTTGATCTCCTGCTACCTGATGTAGTCTCAGCCTGCTACTTCTCTGCCGTCTTGACTCCTCCTCCATTTTTAAGATCTTTTAAGAAAAGGAGAAAGCACCATGGTTGCTTCTGTCTCTGTGCCCTTTGCCAAGGGTTCAGCATCACGGCACTATGTTAAAGATAGGCTGACCTTGTGAGTGCTACTCAGTACAGTGAAATAGCACCTTCATGAGTGGCGCTTGACCCCAGAGAATCTAACATACAGCCAGGATGCAGTTGGGAAGCATAAGTCTCTTAGCATAAAGTTAGCAGGGAATGTGGAGGCCTGAATGCCCCACCCCCCCACATACACCTCGGCTCTGCACCCAGGTGCTCAGTGGCTCAGGAAGAGCACCCTCATGGAGAGGAATGACGTCTGACATCTGACTGCCCGGGTTCCCGCAGCACTGAGTGTTTGCAGTGTCTGACAGGTATTACCAGCCAAACTCTTATCTTATGTTCTCTTCCCAACAAAACCCTAAAACCTTGTTTATTGTCCCTGATGTTTTAAGATACAGAAAATAAGAGGACACACTCGGGTCCAAAGCCTCCTGGCTGGTGAAGGTTAGAGTTGACGTTCTGACCCAGCCCAATGCTGTTATCTTTGACACATGCACGCTTGTTACTGCCTGTCACCCTGAATTTGCTTTCAGTGACACAGGCCAAGTGAGGCACATAAAAAGGTATTTTAAAGTACATAATTTATTCCAAAGCCAATTTCATAATTTTACTTATTTTTATTATTACTACTGTTCATTGTTGTTGTTTAATAACTGGCTTAACAAAAGATCACAAGAAAGAGCTCAATAAAATCCCCACAATGAGAAGCAGTCCCTGGTAGTGGCTCCCAAATAAGCCCCTGGCCACTGAAGTCCTCACAGTGGTTGTCAGTGGAGCCAGGGTCCCACCATACCCCTACCACACCCCCACCGTTCTGTGCCTCCCGCCAGATCTGTGACCCTGCTTCTTTTGGGGCCACAAGAAGGAACCCACAGGAAATGACTTGAGAGAGTATGTAGCTCTTTGCTCAGAGAGGTCACGACATGACTGATGATGGACATAGATTAGGTGCCTTTCATCCACAGCAGCTTCCAGTCTCACACGTGTTTTAACTTGACAATGAAGATAAGATAGATACTAGCAGACCCCGCGAGTGACCGGTGATGGCCGGTGAAGAAAAGCCACGTTGATTTGCCTACGAGGACTTGCCTGGTTGAGGGAAACACTGATTTTGGAAAACAAAAGTGAAAAATGATTTTGCGTTTTATTACCAAGAACTTCCTTTATCTGTGGACACAGAATGGGATGTGAAGACAGTCCCCTCTATTTTTGGTTTGCATTTGGAGACACCATATGGAAGAGCCCATTTGGGCTTTCCTTTCAATCATTTATACCCATGTAGTGAGGACCTACTCTGTGCCAAGCTCTGTGTTACCAGCTAAGGATGTTGGAGTGGAGTGGTTTTTCCCACCTGAGTCAGTCAAGTGAATTAATCCAGTTGATAAGAAATATTGCTAAAATGAACATATTCTCTAGGACAGACCAACCGATGTTAACAGTCCACCTCAGTATTTTGGTGACTTAGTATGTCACTGCCCCTTTGGTGGAAAGAGCCCTGCTCATCATGTATCATCATCAGGAAACACAAGCTCTTTCTGCCCCAAGGCTTTACCTTCCTCTATGATCCTTCCCAGAGTCCTCTCTCTTCTGTTAGTGGATGGAAAGAGAGAAGGAGAATTGCTCTTAGAGGGTTTTTTTGGGCTTCCCCCAAACTGGCACAGATTATATCAGAATTCAGCCATATGGACATATCTAAATGCAAGGGAGGGTAGAAAATATAAACTAGATGTATACAAAGCTAGAAAAGGAGAACCTGAATATTTGTGTAATCTTAGAAACTCTGACATGGAGTTATGTTCAAAGACCAACGTCCTAACAATTTCCCTGTTTTAAAAGGGTGGAAGTTGAAATTGGCTGAGGCCTTCCCAGTTAGTCATGGACCAAATCATCTCTCTTATTCCCTGTTAACAGCCCCATTTTGTTTGTTGGGCCCTGCCCCAGGTGTTAAACTCTTAGTCTTCCAAACTTATCATGACTGATTCTATTTGGCTAACGCAAGTTCTCAGCTTTTCTTGCAGCTAATGGTGGCAATGAGATGTAGATCGATATCTAATGAGGGCTTCTGAGAAAATAGTTTCTTTCTGATAAAGGGGCAGGCCTGGAAAGTAAGCTTGCTATCATGTTCTCTTCACCTTGCTTCTTTCCCTTGCATGTAGTGATAGAACAATATCTGGAACTGTGACAGCCATTTTGAGACAACGAGACAACAGCATGAGAAAAAAAAAATCATGTAACTATATGTACTCATTTGCCTGAGACAATCTCAGGTGAATCCTGCTGGCCCAGTATAATTATTGATAATGCCCTTTTCATACTCAAAAGGGTTCTGAATTGGACAACAAATTCATGGTTAGTCCCAGAAAAATCTTGAGATGTTAAAGCTGATAGGAAACAGTGATTAACTTCAATGCTGTGGAGTGGCTGGCCCAGCTCTGGAAGATTTACCTCCTGTTTGATTTTAAGTAAATAGCAGATGTCTCCGGTGTAAGCCTGTGCTAATCCAGTTTGCTGTTACTTTCAACTAAAAGCTTTCTTTCTTGCTAGACTTATCTTCAAATCCGGGATTTTGGAGCGCGATTAGAGCTTGACCACTAGTTTCAAACTACAGCCTTTTAAAGTTCTGAAGTTTGAGGGTAAGTTTCTCTTTCTGTAATTCCTGAATTGGCATGAGAATTACTGAAATGCTGCACAGAAGGCTTATTTTGTGGTATTTCCAATAGGAACCAGAAGTGGAAGTGTCAAAACTCTCACCAGGAACTTGTTATGAGATGTTCTACCCAAGCTGGCAACCTCAGGTAGTTTGGAAAGTACAAATAAGAGGTATAAAAAATTCTCTTCAATCCATCTGATTTTCCAACTCTCTGGATTTCAACTTCTCTAAGCAGATAGTATGCTTCTCTTAAATCTTGAAAGGTTTAAATTAGAACGTTTTCCTTTATTTTATCTTAAATACAGAACAAATTGTCAAAGAAATGAGGACAAGAATCCAGGGGGAATATGTGACACTTTGCTGTCTATTGAATTTGAAAAGACTTACTGGTCAGATCTTACTGATGAGAAAGAAGTGCCAAGTGTCTGGGAGAAATTGCAAGAGAGGTAAAAAATAAGTCACCAAAAGCATTTAAAAAGTTAAGTGACAAATTTGTAGATTAATTCCACTGTACAATTTATCTATGCTGTGCGGTGTAGTGTCATATCACAGAGCAATCCCTCGTCCTCCACCTCCCACAGGACAACAGGACCACAGGATGAACCATTGATGCCCTTAGTTCATTAACACCAGTTGCTGACTTAGAGACAATTTGCATATGTTTGCAATAATCAGGTGCAATTTGAGATAAGTTTCTAATATGGTCAATAGGTACTTTAAAAAAAGAAGATTTAATTATTTTAGAGAGAGAGAAAGAACTTGCACATGGAGGGGGAGAGGGGCAGAGGGAAAGAGAGAATCTTCAGCAAACTCCATGCTGAGAATGGAGCCAGGCACAGGGCTCAATCTAATGACCCTGAGACCATGACCTAAGCTGAAACCAAGAGTTGGTCACTTAACTGACTGTGCCACCTAAGCACCCTGTGGCTAATAGGTACTTTTTAAAAAATATTTTTCTCATAGTTTTCATTTTCCAAATAGTCATCCTCCCTGTTTCATCACAGATGCTGTTTCTTTCAATAATCAGCATCACTTAGATCTGAATGCATCTGACACTTTCAGGTCTCTTGCTTAACACTGTTTTTCTTTGGAGTTAACTTGACATGAAATAGTTAGTCTGTTATCCTAATTAATGGATGATCTTTTACTTTTACCCAGTTAGGTCACTAATAAGATGTCCTGCCTGACCTTCCTCTAACTGATTTTCCACACAGCTGCCAGAATGGTTTTTCTCAAATGCCAATGCAGCACCAACCAACCTCTGGTTGAAACCCTGCAGTGGGTATGCATTCTGAGAAGGGCGGGGCCTCACCCCACTTCCCACTTAGCAAGGCCAACACATCTCTTTATGATTTGGTCCTTTCTTGCTTTTCTGAACTCACAGGCCCAGACCCCTACCCCATCCTGAGTCCTTGCCCCAGCCATAAAGAACTTTTTTAAATCTCCAACTTGGGGGATGCTCTGTCTTCCCTCTCTGCATTCTGTGGGTTTGTGCTTGGTATTCCTTCTCTGTGGAATGTTCTTCCTACTCCTAGAACCACAACATCCATTGATTATGCCCACTTCTCTCCCCAACCTCAGCTCCATTAGTACTTTCTCTGGAAAGGCTTCTCCAACCTGGAAATCCCTGCTGGGTGACCCTTCTAGGCATTCCAAGACTTTCCCCATTAGCACTAAGCCCACTGTATGTTGATTGCCTAATTACTGGTTTAGATTCTCTGCCAGCCTGAACAGCCTATTCCACTGGTGGGCAATATAATAACTTCCATGTATAATAACCTCCAATATAGTAACCTCCATATCCTAACCCTCAAAACCATGAGTATGTGATTAGTTTTGGGGTTGCAGATGGAATTAAGGTGGAGCATCAGTTAATTTGAAGGTAGAGAGATGATTCTGGATTATCCAGGTGGGTCCAGTGCAATCACAAGAGGCCTTAAAAGTAGAAGGGGAGGCAGAAGAAAGTCAGAGAGAGTCGTGACTATGGAGTAATGACCAGAGACGTGCACCATTGCTGGCTTTGAAGATGCAGCAAGGGATCCATGAGCCAAAGAATGTGGGCAACCTCTAGAACCTGGAAAGGCAAGTAAACAGATTCCCCTGGAGCTGCCAAAAAAGAATGTACCCTTGCATACACCTTCATTTCAGTCCAGTGAGGCCCATTTTGAACCTCTAACCAATAGAACTGAAGATAATAAATGTGTGTTATTTTGAGTCACTGAGTATATGGTTATTTTTTACAGCAGCAATAGAAACAATAACACAGGAAAGAAATGCTCTCTCTCTTGCTCATTGTTTCAGCCCAAGGTGTGCAATAATCCCTGAAATGTGGTCAGTGCCTCAAGAGCTACTCATTGGATGGGAGAATAGAATGTCAGGGCCAGGAAGGACTCTTAGGTGACACTCTGTTAACAGTCAGTGTGACTCAGAGTGATGCTCACAGCCTTCCTCCCGAAATTCTGCCCATGAAGATGATTCTCCACTGGGTACTTATTTCCGTGTTTGATTTTTTGCTAGAGAGGAAGAATATTCTTCTCTTTGGAAGCGGTTAAGATGATACACACACTAACGGTAATGAGAGGGAAGAAAGGGGAGAAGCTGGGTCAAGGAGAGAAAAAAGGGGAGAAGCTGGGTCAGGAGAAAAGCTGGGTCAAGAGAAAAGGGGAGAAACTGGGTCAGGAAAGAAGAAAGGGGAGAAGCTGGGCAGAAGAGAAGAAAGGGGAGAAGCTGGGTTAGGAGAGAAGCTGGGTCAGGAGAGAAGGGGAGAAACTGGGTCAGGAAACTAGAAAGGAGAGGAGCTGGGTCAAGGGAGAAGCTGGGTCAGGAAGAAAGAGGACAAACTGGGTCAGGAAAGAAGCTCTTATGAATTTAAGACAACTGAGAGGCCTGAGTGTTGAGCACGAGGGCTTTTGATAGATATTTTTGACGATTATGAACTAGAGCTATTTTAGCGTCTTTGTAAGACAAAAGTCTAAAATGTGATTATTTTAAAATCAACTATGACTCTTAAATTGTATGCCTTTTAAAATCTTTCTGAAAAGACTGGGTCATTTAGGCATTCTACAGTTATTAGGGTTACACTTCTTTTGACACAATAGAACAATGACAGAAACACACTGTTGAGTCCATTTTGGATATATGAAATTTAGGTATACTCTCTGTTGACAAAACGATATATATCTTTTTTTCTCAATCTATCGAGTTACTGGAAGCAAACCCATGAGTTCTTGGTTGATCACATTCACCATAAGATACAGCAATATGCTGGGATTTATCTGGCCCCCTTGGTATTCTTCCTAAGCAGGAGCCCAGGGATATCAAAAAAAGCACCTAAAATAATTTGGCTCGATTACTGTTATACTCGCAGTTACCTTACACTTTTGTTGGTTGCTTTTCTCTTATTGTAAAGTTTAAGTGAGAATAAGCTTTGCTTACTTAACATGACTTTTAATAAGAAAATATTTCATGCATTAATCATAAGGAATTTTCTTTAAAATGCAGCTACCAAGAAGCTAAAAATGAAAGGAAACCCTTAAGAAAACAAAATTTCCCAAGATTTTGGAACTGTAGAAGAGTAAGGAAAATAAACTCTTATGGGTACTAAAGAGGAAACAGTTTTTTCCCCAAATTCCTAAGTTTTAGGACAAAAATAACAACTTTGAATTACAAGCTTGGAGAAAATCAGTCACATCTATTTTCTGTACATTTGCTAAATAGGACAAGAACATTGCAATAATACAGATGCCAAAGGTTGATTTTTTTAAAGACAAAATTGACTGGCATCATTGTAGGAATGCTGACCAAACAATTCTCTTTCACATCGTAAAACCAACAGGCATCAGATCAACTATATTCAGTCTACAGTGCTTCTCAACAGTGACATGCACTGATATGGAAATTTGAATGCATTCTTGAAGTTTCTCTTCCAGCAAATAAACGTGCTGGGTTCATCCATTGATGCCTGAAACACATGGATTATAATACAAATTTTTAAACTTCACAGGTCTTCTCTTAGTAGCTTAATCCATTTTTTTCTCTTTCCAAGAGCTTAAACTAACTGTACTAAGGAGTAGGTCATGAGCAACTTAGGTTTGTGTTACTCAACTTGTGGATGCTGACTTTCAAAACTACATTTCCTG